>NW_006921635.1:6843246-6845166 GCF_000298275.1 Orycteropus afer afer
AGGCCAGAGTAGAACTGCCACATAGTGTCATCTTTATGGGAGCAGACTGCCACATCTTCCTCCTGCAGAGCGGGTTGTGGGTTTGAGCCACTGACCTTTTAGTTAGCAGCCAAGCACTTAACAACTGTGCCATGAGGGCAGCTCAATCCCAGGGAGACCTCCTTATATTTGGAAAAGAATTTGACTCATCCGAGAAATTCAGATGTCTGGGAGCTCCTTTGTTCCGGTCATTACCTCAGGGGTGTCCAGGTCTAGTGCAGGAATCTTCTGTAGGAATAATTAGATTGTTCAGGCCGCATTCTTAAGGCCCATCTCTAGAGCTTCTGATTGGGAAGGTTTGGGGAGGTGCCCAGGGTCCGAGTGAGGCTGCAGCAGCTGGCCTGGCCCGTGGGTCGTGGGTGGAGGAATGCTGTCTGTCTGGTGGGTGAGTCCTTATTTTAACTCCTGGGCAACAGGCTTGATGCAACCAGTGACAAGGACTCAGCACCTGCAAGAGTCGCCGTGCACCTTGGGCTGGTCCGGTTGGACAGCTTGTTCTTTCTGGGATGAAACCTGACTCCTGTTGCTCCTGGTCATTTCTCCTCCTGGAACCAAACTGGGGGAAAAAAATCCCCAAGACAGAGGGTGGTCCTTGAAAGGGAAATACACTTTCAAAGGTCATTGGATGAGGCTGAGGGTCCAGGCACATACTTGTTAGGGGGTCATGTGAAATGAATGGCCAGTCTCCTTTGCCCCATAATTTGGGACTTCCTCAACCAAAATACAATCATCCCCTCATTTGATAAATGTAAATTGATCGTCTACTGTCCTGGAAGTGAAAGGACCCCAAATATAAAGTGAACCTTCAATTTTCCACATGTTCCCAATGAAAAGGTCAACTGCTCTCTCTCCATCCCCCTCCACATTGATGTTTTGCTCTACTTTCAAGAATAACCTTTCGGGGGGGGGTATGTGAAATTGACACGTCCATTTATAATATTTGACTCATGATATTACATGTTAAAAATAAAAAAAAAAAAGCACAGCTACGCTTACGAAATGCTTCCTGGGGGGACAGAGCAGTTGGCAAACAAAAATAGAAGGCACGTGTCACTTGCGTAAAATGACGGTACTTAAAAGGGTGCATTGTGGAGTATTATCTGTAAAAACTATTCCCCCCTTGACTGATACATGACTGAAAAACCAAGTAACAAATCAGGAAAGTTTTGTAATTTTAGCAAATCATCTACCTTTTGTTGAGGAATGGGAAAAGAAGAGATACCGTTTGCATGATGGTTGAGAAGTTTAGAAAGAATTGACTTCAACTCTTTTGTTGTTCAAAATCAATCAAGAGAAGAGAGAGAAGGTGCGGCCAGACGAACAGCATTTGAAGGAGCTGGGTGGAAGGGGGTTTCCTGTTTTGTGGAAATGTTTGGTGGGGAGAATCTTTTTCTTCTCTCTGGTCACGTACAGTGCATGCCAGGCCCTGTGCTCAGTGCTGAGACACAGCAGTAAACGATTTAGATTTGGTTCCTGAATCAGGCATCACACAAATGGATGTGTAATCACACACTGGGGCCAGGGTTCTGAAGACAGGAGCACAGGGCAATGAGAGCAGGTCACAGAGAAATCAGACCTCATCTGGGAGGGCTTCCTGAGGAAGTGCCATTTGACCTGAGAGCTGGAGGGTGAACAGGAGTCAGCTGGTTAAGACAGGAGAAGAGAACATTCTTGGCAGTGGAGAGAGCATGTGCAAAGGCCCTGAGGTCGCATTCAAGCATCTGAAGGAAGGCCAGCAGGGCTGGAGCACAGAGTAGTGTGAGATGAGGCTGGTGGCGCCTGTAGGCCATGACTTGTCTTTGTTCCGAGAACAATGGGGAGGTCCTGCAGGTCTCACAGGGAGCAGGGTGACCTGATGGAGCTGAGTTTTGAGAGGCCACC
>NW_006921635.1:6852778-6854066 GCF_000298275.1 Orycteropus afer afer
TCAGTGCAGATCAGTGAGTAAGCACAAGCCCGCCCGTGCTTACCTCGCTCCCGGTTACTAAGCACAAGCCTGCCCATGCTTACCTTCTTCCCGGGGACTAAGCACAAGCCCGCCCGTGCTTACCTTGCTCCCGGAGACCCGGTCCCTCTTGGGAGGGTAACAAGGGCAAGTGTTCAGTGCAGATCTTAGCAAGTCAATATGTAGCCTTTGCTTGGGACAGGGCTTGGTGCATAGTCGTAGTGACTAATGCATTAGTTATTGTTTTGATGACAGATGATGATAGAATCTCAGAGCTCAACATCTAGAAGGGGTCCTATCCATCCTGTCCACCCTTCTGTCCAGTATCTCACCTCCTTCTGGCCTTCACACAGATGTCATATTCACAGTGAGGACTTTTCTAATCACCTCGTTTAAACACCCACCCCCCCCCAGAGTTCTCCACATAAAGGGGCCTTGGAAGAAAGCCTCGGCCATGTACCCTTTCTCCCCATCCCTAACACTCAGTGCCATCTGGCACACTGTCTGTTTACTTAGTTCCTTTCTTCAGTGTCTGTGTCCCCCACTAGAATGTCAGCTCCCCCAGGGCAGGGATACTAACTGTTTTCATTCACACCTGCCTCCCCACCCCTCCATGCCTAACATGGTGCCTGGTACACAGTAGATGCGTGATCAGTATTTGTTGGAGAAATGAACATGGACATTGTCAGCCTTGTTCTTGTTTGAAGCCCTACCCGCTCTCGGGGCTGCTCTAACTAACCCAGCCCTTTGTTAACCAGCAGCAACAAAAGGAAACCAATGGAAGCACTGGAAGGGGTGGAGGCTGGGCAGGGAAGGTGTTAATGCGCCAGAGATTCCAGTGATGGGGAGGAAAGCAAGTCTTTTCCAACCCCAGCTCAGCAGCCTGATCTTTTCAACCTGATTAATCACATTAAGCCTTTGTCAATACCAACATTACCTTCACCCTGCCTGTGGCTGCTCGTGGAGCGGCAGACTTATTCAATATTTAAGAAGACCTGCATTGCAGGTGGAGGGTTGGGGCCGTTTGTGGAAGGACAGGCAGCAAATGCTCAGGGACAATCTTTTAAGTGCTGGATTATTTTAAAAGGAGAGAAACAAGACAAGGAAAAGCCCCAGAGCCCTGGACCTTGCCCGGCTTTTGGTGGTTTCTGAGGAAGTTGAACAGTACACCGGGGCCCATTTGCTCTGACTCAGAGCAGGATAGAGTCGCCCACAGAAGGGAAGCAGTGGCCCAAGGAACTGGTCTCCTGGGTTCTGATTTTCAGTGTTG
>NW_006921635.1:6855311-6856841 GCF_000298275.1 Orycteropus afer afer
CTGGAGAGAAAATGATCCCCATTTTCCAGATAAGGAAAGTGAGGCACAGAGGGGCTAAGAAACTTGTGCAGATAACTGGCTAGCAAGTGGCAGAGCCAGGCTTATCTCACTGAAGGGCCTGGATTTTTGCCACTTCATGTCAAACAGGTCCCTAACCTGAGCACAGGTTGGCTTCCTGGAGGAAGTCTTTATCGACGGAGGTGCTGAAGATGTTTCTGGGAGCACCGAGCTAAACGTCTGGGAGGAACTGAACATCATCTTCCTCCTCTTGCCTCCCAATTAAGACCCTAACACAAGGAGACCTTGTGCTCCTGGCCTCAGCCTGGTTTCACAAGAGCTTGGTTTTCCCTTTCAAGACTTCCACATCCCCAGGCCCTGCCATGAGCAAGAACTAAGTGCAGAGGTAAGACGCCTTGCTGGGAACATTTCTGTTTCTTTTCTTGATGTTCATAAGGCAGCTTGGCTGTGCAAAACCAGACCAAAACCGGAAACCATCCTGCAAAGCGTCAACGCTTCTTTCAGAGTGAAATGACCTTCACGTTTTCCTTCCTTCCTTCAAGAAAGGGCTGGAAACCAGGGCTGCAGGAACTCAGTCCTCACCCGTCCTCAGCTTTGGAAGGTGGCGGACCTTCCTAAACACTCACACGGCCCATCAGTTGCCCATTTTATTGTTGACATCGGACTGGCACCACGACTGCAGATGCTCAGTCTGCAACCACACTGGCTTATCCCTAGCTCGCTGCAAACCTAGCCTCCGGACATGTCCTGCAGAGGCCAGAGATGGCAAATACACTTACAAACCCATTTGCGCCCCAGCCTGGCTCGTTATCTGAGCAGACTCCAGAAAGGCTGCGCGCAAGACGATTCTGGTAAGTTTTCTGTCTCTGGTGAATCCCCAAACCAGCCTGCTCCCTCTCGGCAAGTCTTCCTCTTTCCAGTTCAACTTGTTCTGCCCCCAGAAAGGTAAGGGTGGAGGGAGGGGGGTTGAAACGCACCTCTTGTTTCTTGTGGGAGAAGTTGGCCAGGAAACAAGTCTTAACGGTGGAACTTTGTGTGTCCTTGGCACTTTTCCTCTCAAATTGCCTCTTTGCATCAATTATCTCATTATCTGCCCCATGCCTCCATCATGCTCTGAAAAATAAAAGAGGAAACAGACCAAGCTACTGAACACCCACCCCACTTATTATTCCTCATTCTAAGAGGGGGGCTGGAAAGGTAGGGAGGGGCTCTTGCTGGTTATTCTAGTGTATGTGTATGTATTTATATTCGATATATTGTAATATATTTTATGTATTATATAATATGTTATCTATATTATCTACATTGTGTGTGTGTGTGTTTATCTATCTATCTATCTATCTATCTATATATATATAGTTGTTGTTTGTTGTTATGTGCTGTCGAGTCAGACCCAACTCACAGCAACTGCTCCTTGGGTTTCTGAGGCACTATCATTACAGAAGTGGATTGCCCAACCTTCCTTCTGAGGAGTGGCTGGTGCATTTGTACCGCCAGCCATCTGGTTAGCAG
>NW_006921635.1:6858447-6859557 GCF_000298275.1 Orycteropus afer afer
AACAGATTCTACAACAGATGGCTCAGTCATGGCTGGACCTGTTGCCTCAACAATATCCCTAGGCTGGAGTTCTTGTCATCTCTTAGTTTTACTCTCTTCTGAGTTGGCCTCATTCTCAGGCAGGCTTTCTTCACCTGGTAGAGTCCTGCCAAGTCCAAGTTTGCCTCATATAAATCTCAGCAGAAGAAAAAAGAAAAACCTTCCTAAGATTCCATCAAACGTACCAGAATTTAGTCTAATTGGCCTTGAAAAGGTAACTTCTCCAACTTGGAACAAAGTACATGTAGCCGGAAGAGGGGACTATGCTGATTGGCCAGGCCAAGGTCACATGACCACCCTGGAGCTGGGGTGGAGCTAAGCCTATCAGAACGCCACAGGGAAAGATGAGAGAAGGATAAGCCTCCAGAAGAAAATTGGAGTATTGGTTCCAGAAGAAGGCAAATCAAACATCCACTCCCCCATTCCTCCAAAGAAACTTTCAGTCTGGTGGCAGATGACCTCTGTGAATCAAGGGGGCCTAAACCCTGAGGTTCCGAATTCCAAGTCCATTAAAAATGCAGAGAAAAGGCCTAGTGGCCAGAGAAGGCATTATGGAACAGGTGAGCGGTGAGCTTGAACTTGAGAGGTAAAGTGGAGGTGAGAGGCCATGTCAGGGGGTGAGAAACAGCTTCCCACCACATCCCACATCCTCCTGGTTCTTTCTGCTGCACAAACCTCTCTCAGGGAGAGAAGTGGATGTCAAGTCAAACGTGGTTTTCCAGATTTGAGGAAGTGTATTAATCTCTGAACAAACACATACACCCCTTCATATGTTCATTAAAGTTAGGGAGAGGGAGAGTATAGTACATTAGTGGGCTCAGTGATAGGATTCTCAGCTTCCATGCGGAGGACCTGGGTTCAAGTCCCGGCTGGTGTACCTGTGTGCAGCCACCTCCTGTCAGTGGAAGCTCACGTGTTGATAGGATGCTGAGCGGGTTTCAGAAGAGCTTCCACATGGGACAGATGAAGAAGAAAGGCCTGGTGATCCACTTCCAAATATTAGCTACTGAAACCCTGTGGGGCATGACAGCCACATCCCCATCTGAGCATGGGGACAGTGCTGGCCCGGGC
>NW_006921635.1:6861482-6882930 GCF_000298275.1 Orycteropus afer afer
ATAATAACATAAATTAACATGTTTAGAAGACTCAGGGAATCTGCTGCAAAAGCCCTCTTTAAAGTGCTGAAGAGCAAAGATGTCTCTTTGAAGACGCCTTTTTGGTAAGGTGCCATTTTTTGGTAAGGTGCGCCTAACCCAAGCCATGGTATTTTCAATCGCCTCATATTCATGTGAAAGCTGGACAATGAATAAGGAAGACTGAAGAAGGGCTGATGTTTTTGAGTTGTGGTGTTGAAGAAGAATACTGAGTACCATGGACTGCCAGAAGAACAAACAAATCTGTCCTGGAAGAAATGGAGCTGGAATGCTCCTTGGAAACGAGAATGGCCAGACTTCATCTCACCTACTTTGGTGTTGTCAGAAGGAACCATTCCCTGGAGAAGGATATCATGCTTGGTAAAGTGGAGGGTTGGTGGAAAAGGGGAAGGCCCTCAAGGAGATGGAATGGCACAGTGGCTGCAGCGATGGGCTCGGGTATGGCTAGGGTTACGAGGATGGCACGGGACCAGGCAGTGTTCATCGAGTTGTACATAGGTTCACTGTGAGTTGGAGCCAACATAGTCATCCTGCTACCAACATGACCCTGATGAAGCAGCACCTCAGTTTCTTCATCTGTAAAATGGGAATGCACGTGGTGAGAAGATTTTCTCAGCTAGGTCCTGGACTGAGAACTTCATATACATTCTGTCATTTAGTCCTCACAGCATTTTGAGATGGGTCCTACCATTGTCCCCACTTTACAGATGAGGAAACAGGTTCATAAAGGTGAGCAAACTTGTCTGGCAAGTTCGGCAAACGGCAGAATGGACTTGGACCCCAACCCATGCCCTTAATTACTTTGGTGAACTGTCTTCCAGGAGCTTCCTTTAAATGGAAGCTGAGAGTTGTCTGGGCGGGAGGGCTGGAGACAGGATGCAGTATCACTGCTGACCCACAGCAACAGGCTCCCCACGCCTCAGCCCTACTCTCTTTCCAGCCTTGTTTCTCCTCCTGCTATTTTCTGGAAACCCACCCATGATGTCACCTCTTAAAAGAAACATGGACACTTCAAAGAGGGGGGGAAAAAGAAGGTGGGGACCAGGTTTGCTGGTCCATAGAGCCTGGTGGAACCACTAAGACTATGGCCCCGAGCTGCCCTTCAGGTCTGGAACTGAACCCACACCTGTGGTTTCCAGCCAAACAAAGTACAGTCACGTGAGTTAAACATTTACCTGAAGTAGACACACGCCCTGGAGAGAACAATCATGGGAGAAGGAAGGGCTGCTTATGCACAGGGAGACAGCTCAGGGGGCAGAAGAGGATGGAGGGATGGACACTGGGAAGAGGTAACTATGGGGAGGAAGTGGGAGGGGAGTGTTGCATTGTGGTAAACTGTGGTCAATGACATGAGACAAAGTATATGTGAACTGCTGTATGGAAAGTGAATTTGCTCTGTAAATCTTCACCCAAATCAAAATAAAATTAAAAAAAAAAAAATAAAAAAAAAAAAAATAAATAAAAAAGGGGGGGATGAGGAAGGAATTCCTCCCCCTTAAAAATATTCCTAGAGCTGCTACGATGGTGGCATTTACAAAATTTTTGCAACAAATACTCCTCTGGACTGTGCAAGAGGGAGGTTCAGGGACCACTGATGGGACACGGCAGACAGACAGTCATCAGACGTGGCTGCGCTGGCTCCTGCTCCAGCAGAGGCTGGCCTCTCCTGTTTCCAGGGTCTCCATTTCCGAGGTAAATCTTTAGTCTCTTGGGATCCCCTGATGCCTGTTTTCCCTTTGCTCTCCTTTCCCATTTGTTTGCCGTTTTTTGTCTGAAGCGCTAACCTTCCCTGCTGCCTTTTTGGGCTTTGTTTCCACTTTTACGGGAGCAGGTTTAGCTGCCAACCTTGCCGGTCTCCTCTTAGGCTCCTCCTTCACCACCCCTTCGGCCGGCCAAGCTGATGGGCATCTTGGTGGCGGGGAGGGCACGTGCTGGATGCTTGCTGGCCACAGAGCACTGAGACCCTTCAAAAGCTGTGCTTCCTGCTGCCGCCACCCCTGTAGCAATTTATACGTTAGCAAAACCTGAGCCTTTGCCAGAAAAACACACCCTCACACATGCATTTACACATGCACACACGTACAAAGCCCTTTTAGAGGAGAGAAGAAATTAGTCTTTGTTTTTTAATTAATGCCAGCTCTCTCATCCCGACTTTTAATACTGCCACCTCATTTGTCTTATTAAGTACTTAGTTTTGCTTTTAATTAGTGTTGTTCATTGTTGCTGAATTTTAATTGTCAGTGTGAGGTCCCTGAGGGCCTTGGCAAGAAGGCATTGCAGGCGTTTCCTGTCCTGCAAGCTGTGAGCTTGGGTGGCAGTGCCTGTGAGGTGGGGGGCCTTGGGGTGGCTGAAAGCTGGACTATTGCTCTCCAGACCTCAGCCAGTGCTGATTCCCTTTGGGATCTCTGTTTGCTCCAAGGTGGCGGGTGTCACCCTGAAGACACATAGGGGAACTCAGAGGGGTTGCAACAGCAGAAATTCAATTCAAAATGGCTTAACCACTGTGTTACCAAAGCTCCTTAGTCATGTCAGCAATAGAATTATCATACCTTCAATTTACAGATGCAAAAACTGAGGCCCAGAAAAGCTAAGTGACTTGCTAGTCTCATGCAGAAAGTGAATAGAGGAGCTAGGGTTGGAACCCAGGACTCTGACTCCTGGACCAGCAATTGTCCCAACACAATGGGTTGCTCTACTTGTCAGCTTTTGCTGCATAACAGATGACCCTTCAGACAACTACTGTTTAGTTATCTCAGAGTTCTTCAGGCTGGAGATTGGGTTGGGTTCAGCTGAGTGGTTCTTCTGGTTCAGGGCAGTCTTGGCTGATCTTGATTGGCCTTGCTTGTGCACCTGTGGCCAGTGTGGAGGTTGACTGGAGCTGGGTGGTTTGTGATGGGGGCAGTGGCTGGGACAACTGCAACCTCCCTCCTCATGATGTCCCCGCCCCCTGGAAGGCTAGCCTGAGCTGCTCATAAGGTGATTACTGAGTTCCAAGAGCACCATGAGAGAGAAAGTTCTAAAATGCAGGCACTTTCCAAACCTCTGTTTACATCACATTTTCTGCTGTTCCATCAGCCACAGAACATCTCACAGCAATTCAGATTCAAAGGGTGGAAAAACAAATTTCACCTTTTGCTGGGCAGAACTGCGAGGGGTATGGATGCAGGAAAGGAAAGTGTGGGGCTGTTTTTGCCATCAGCCCACCTCATCTCTTGTGAGCATGCCTCTCCATCTCCTGTGCTAGCTGAGGAAGAGTGGGGCCAGGTCACCTTCAGAGAGCAGTGCTAATGGAGGGAGTATGATGCACAGTGGCTAGTTAGGGGGCATTTAATGACCTTCAAATCACATCGCATAAGTTATGGTCCACTTTAGCTGCCAGAGAGAGAGCGCAATGGTGATGACGATAGTAGCTGTAATAATTGCGATTTACTGAGCATGTGATGTGTCATCAAGTTGATTCTGACTCACAGTGACCTTACAGGATAGAGTGGGACTTCCCCATAAGGTTTCCTAGCCTGTAATCTTTATGGGTGCAGGTCATCAGTAGGTTCTCCTGTGGAGCCACTGATGGGTTCAAACCACTGACCTTCTGGTTCGCAGCCAAGCGCTTAACCATTGCACCACCAGACCTCCTTTACTGAGCACACAGCGTGTTCCGATACCACGTTGAATGTCATACCTGCATCATCATACCTTATTCCTCTCAACAATCCCAGACAGTAAGGTAGTTAAATATACAGGGTCTGGATTTAGACATTGCGGGTACAAGTCCCAGCTCTGCCAATCACCAACTGGGTGGGCAAGTCGTTTAACCCTTCTGAGCCTCCATATCCCCCATCTGGGAAATGGAGATAACACTAGTACTGTCTTTAATTGGGGGTTGGGAGAATGAAATGAAGTCACTCGCAGAAAGCAGTTGGTCCAGAGCCAGGCACATCGTAAGTTGTCATTGTTACGAGGTAGGTAGTGCTATGATCACTGGCCTCATTTTCTTGATGAGAAAACAGGCCCACAGACATTAATGTATCTGCCCAAGACCAAATGGCTTGTACGTTGCAGGGCACTGGGAGATGAACTCGGTGCCTGACTTGAAAACGGTGACTTCCCTGCGGGTTATTTGAAGGCTCGCGGCAGGAACCATCGCTTACGGGTATGCAGCAATGAAGGACCAAATGGAGGAGGTGGAGAGTTTGCTTTGTTTCCAGACCAGGAATACAAAGGGTTCCTGGGTCACCTTCATCTGCGGGGCCTCACAGTCCTGTCTCTGTCCCTGTCTCTGGGGCCAGCTCGGTGTGGAAGGAGCTAAGCCTCTGTCATCCCAGGTTTGGCCAGGTGCAGGGCAGGCTGGGAATGTCCTAGCTGGCCCTGGAAAAAGGAGAAGCCAACTGTAGCCTGTGCCCTGTGGACATAGCGGGGCACTTAAGGGATGGCAGGGCTCTGAGAGAGGAGGCTGGAAGGGCATCAGCTCTGCCAAGTGTAGTAGGTAAGGCAGGAAACCGTCGTCTTTTCTCTTTGCTGTCTCCAGTGTCCATAACACCTTGGCAAGGGTGTCACGTGTATGTTTGAGACAGACTGTAGCGTATTCAGATCACGTCACTGTCAGAGACCTTGTAGGCTCCCCGCCTACGAGTTCCTAGGGCTGCCGTAACAGATAACACAGGTTGAATGCCTTAAAAGAAAGAACTTGATTCCCTCACGGTTCTGGGGACCAGAAGTCTGAAGTCAAGGTGTAGACAGTGTTGGTCCCTCTGAGAGCTCTGCCTCTCTGCCGGCACCTGGTGGTCACTGGGGGTCCTTGGCATTCCTTGCCTTGTGGACTCGTCGCTCCAATCTCTGCCTCCGTCTTCACGTGGTCGCCTTCTCTGCGTCTCTGGGCATCCTCCTCTGTCTCCTGGAACGACTCTCTCATTTAGGACCCACCCTAATCCAGTAGGGTCTCACCTCGATCCGCACCCTAGTTACATCAGCAGAGACCCAGTTTCCAAACAACGCCACATTCTGAGGTTCCAGGTGACATACATTTTTGGGGGAAGTTATTCAGCCTGCTGCCCCCCTCACTCCAAGTGGAAGCCTGCATGGTCTTTGTGATCTGCTAGCCCCACCCACCACCTACCCCCAGCTCTGATCTCAGCTCCCACTGCCACGCCCCCTTACTCTACTCCGTCCTCTTTGCAGTTTCTCCAACTCAACAAACACGCGCCCACCTCAGGGCCTCTGCACCTGGTTCCGCTCTGCCTGAAGTGCTGTGCCCCTGACAGCCGCATGGCTTGGACCATCACCCTCTCGGGTCTTTGCTCAAATCTCATCTCTCAAGCAAGGCTCTATAGGTCTATAGGCCTATAGGCTCACCCATTTAAAATCAGACTTCCTCTCCAATTCCCAGTCCTCCTTCCTGCTTGTTTTTCTCTAAAGCACCCTGGGGGTACGTTTTATATTTGACTTGTCTGTTTATTGGCTGTCCTCCCCCCACGAGAAGATACACTCCCTGAAGATAAGAATTTTCATCTTGTTGTTGTTGAAATGCTTCACTGTGTCTGCCATAGTGGATGGCCCCAAATTTCCTTCTTGATCCTTCCAGTTCTCAGGGGAAGCTGGCAATCTGTATTTAATTTTTTTTTTTTTTCTGTTGCAACTGGCAATCTGTATGTTAAATGTCATCTCCTAAGTATCTCTTTGAATCAAGTCCCATTTAAAATATGGACTTGATTTTATTTTTTAAAACACCGCATGGGCCAAGCAGAGCCTACCTCCAGGCTGGGCTCCGCTCTTGGACTCCTCAGCTTGAGGCCCTTTGTATAAGTCGTATCCCCACCCCACCAGGTAGTCTCCATGAATTTTCCAGACCCCTAATTGAACAATAAGGAGCTTGGGTGGGGTGCTCGTTAAGCCATTCAGCTGCTAACCAAAAGATTGGCAGTTCAAACCCACTAGCTGCTCGGTAGGAGAAAGATGAGGCAATATGCTTCCATAAAGATTTATAGTCTTGGAAACCCTATGGGCCAGTTCCACTCTGTCGTGAAGGAGTCACTACGAGTCAGAATTGACTCAATGGCAGTGGGTTTTGTGTGGAATTGAGCAGTGATGAGCTGGACTCAGGGAGAGAGAAGGGGTATAAAAAGACACATTGAAGTAGAACTGACTGTGCACCATTTAAGTGGGTGACTGCAGACTGCTCCAAAGCATCTGGTTTAATTGCAACACTATGGCCTAGGAGGCTAGGAGACCAACTGTGACATTCATCTCCAAGCAGACGGCTGCAGCTCATACTGGTTCCCTGAGGTCCCCGAGTACCAGTAAAGCCCCTGCTAGTCCAGCCCTGGGAGCTCTGGTAGCATAGTGCCTAAGGCACTTGATTGCTAACCAGAAGGCTAATGGTTCAAACCCACTAGCCGCTCCTCGGAAGGAAGGTTGGGCAATCTACTTCCGTAGTGATGCTGCCTCAGAAACCCAAGGAGGGGTCGCTATGAGTCAGGTCCAGCTCAACAGCACATAACAACAACAACAATTCCAACTCTGCCAAGCTACAGTTAGACCTGCTGTGCTCTGGGAACTAAATGGGCTTTAAGAGTCCGCACACCCTCCCCCCCAATTCAACTACAGCCAGAGGAAGACCTCAGAAAATCTGGGGGATAGAGCCACTGTTCCTTAGCAAACAATGCTAAGCAGAGCCTGGGGAGAAGCCGGCAAAGCAAAATGCAAAGGGGACAGAAAGGAAAGTTCTAGACCCTGGCTTTTCTGAGGTTTGGAGAGGGTCTTGTTAGCCTTTGAAGACGCAGGGTGGGTATAAGGGTTGGTGGCAGGTTGTGGAAGATGGCAGATCCAGGGCCCAGCCTAGCTCTGCAAGGGCCGTGCAGACTGGTGCGTGCACTGAGTTGGATGACTTACACGGCTCAGTGAGCACCCATTACACCCCATCCTCAGGACTGGCTGCCAAATGAAAACGCGGGGCCTCTAGCTAAGAAGTTATTAAGGATTGCAAGGTGGCACAGAGCATGGACTGTGGGTCCTCCAGGGGCCCCAGGGAAGCCCCACTCTGCTCTCGGCACAGGCAGTAACACGACCTGCGGTCTTTGCAGTGAATTTCCACTGCGGCAGGAGCCGGCCTCCTTGCCTCTGTGTCTGAAGCGGAAGCAACAGGATGGTCACCCTACTCTGGGAAGGCGATTTCAACCTCATGGGGGCAGGCGACAGCTTCTCTGTGAGGGGCCTTCTCTCCCGGGCGTCCAAGCAGCGACCCCCTCTGACTTTCCCCATCTGAAGATTTCACAGTCCCAACGGCTGAGGGCTGGAAAAGGACCTTCGGTCCCAACTTCTCATCTCCTCAGCTTCACTGAAAAGAAGACAGTGTTGTAACAGAAACTTCAGGGGAAGCAGGGCCTACTGCATACAGTGATCTACTTTCTGTTTATCTTTTAAGTAATGAGATGGAAGCTCCATGGTCTCTTTCCCTTTGCTCTGTGACTAGTCCTCTCTTTTTACCTCTCACCCCCTTCTCCTCCCCGCTCTCCCTCCGTCTCCCTCCCCCCCCCCATAAGTGTGTATGTAGGGGGTGGTTCAGAGAGGATGTTAGAGAAGACATGGATGATGTCAGCTGGGCTCATGTAGTCTTGATGGGAACTCGGTCACTCACTCCAAAAATGTTTATTCAATGCCTCCTCTGTGCTTGAACTGTGCTTGCAAGCAGAGAACAAAACAGAACCAAGTTCTGCAAAGAGCTGACATTGTAGTAGGGGATTCAAAGTCTAAGGAAATCAACAAATACAAGACGTACTATATACTTGGGTAGTGATAAGAGCTATGAAAAGAAACAAACAAAACTGATCAAGGTGTAAAGGGAACCAGAATGGAGAAGAAGCTATTCTAAAATGAGTAGTCAGGATGGCCTCTTGGAGGAGGTGACATTGGAGAATAGACCAAACAGAAGGAGAGAGTAAGCTGAACGGTAGCTTCAGGAAGAATTCCAGGCAGAAGAAAGGGCAACCGGGAATGTGCCTGGTGTGTTCAGGGTATTCCTACACAGGGCAGAAGACCTGTGGGCCTGGGGAAGAGAATGTGGGGCAAAGTGTAGGAAGAGAAGTGGGAGGCCACAGGGAGCAAGATAACATTGAAGATTTCCCTTGGAGCAATGGGGAGTATTGAAGACTTGAGCAAGTGTCAGGGGTCAACTTACTTCTTTGGGGATGGAGGGAAACGTGTTTATATATATATATATATATGTGTAATTAATACACACTATAAGTACAGAAGTAGTTCTGGTAGTGTAGTGCCTAAGGCATTTGACTGCTAACCACAAGGCTGGTGGTTCAAGCCCACCAGCCACTCCTAAGAAGGAATATTAGACAGTCTATTTCTGTAGTGATACCACCTCAGAAACCCAAAGAGGGGTCGCTAGGAGTCGGATCTGACTCGACGGCAGTTGCATGCATGTGTATAAAGTATAGAAAGCACACATCTCTTAAGTGTTTAGCTTGAGGCTTGATGGATCTTTACACACATGTACACCTGTGTTGCCGCCACCCAGACTAAGATACAGAACGTTTGCACCCTCTCCAAAGATCACAATTGATTTGATCCGATTTCTTAGATCAAATAGCTTTGGCTGATTTCAAATGTCGAATAAATGCTGTTACTTGGTGTCTGTTTTTGTACCTGCCATCTATCACTAAGCACGATTCCTGTGAGATCCACTTATCAGCAGTTTGTCTTTTATTGCTGACTAATAAGGAGCTCTGGAGTCGTAGTGCCCAAGGCATTTAACTGCTAACCAGAAGGTTGGTGGTTCAAACCCACCAGCTACTCCTCGGAGGGAAGACTAGGCAATCTACTTCCATAGTGATACCCCCTTGGAAACCCAAAGGGGGTTGCTATTGAGTTGGAATCAACTCAACAGCTGTGAGGTAGGCTGAGGGAGTATTCAGATGCATGAATATGCCACAATGTATGTACCCATTTGTGGGACGTGTGGATCGTGCCTGGGTTATGGCTGGTGTGCGTGAAGCTGCCATGAGCGTTCTCATCTGTGTCTCGGAACATAAGCGCTATCCTTTGGGGTGCATGCCTGGGTCACAGGGTAGGTGGATGTTTAGCTTTAGTGGACACTGCCAAACAGTTTTCCAAAGAGGTGGCACCATTTTTTTAAAACAGTCTTATTGTGATGTAATTCACGTACCATACAGTTCACTCACTGAAAGTGGGAAGTATGTTCAGAATTGTGCATCCATCATCCAGATCAACTCTAGAACATTTTATTGCCCCAGAAGAAACCTTGTACCCTTAGTTAAGGAGTCCTGGTGATGCAGCAGTGAAGGGCTCAGCTGCTAACTGAAAGATTGGCAGTTTGAACCCACCCAGTGGCTCCACAGGACAGAGACCTGGCAGTGTTGTACTGACTCAGAAATGAGGGGTCCCTGTGAGTCACAATCAACCTGACAACACCCAGGCACTCAACAGCAACAACCCCTGAACTGTCACCCCCAGTCCACCCCAGCCCTCTAGTCCTAGGCAACCACTAGCCCACTTTCCGTCTCCGACAGCTTGCCCGTTCTGGACATTGCAGATAAAGAGAATCATGCACTATGTGATCTTTGGGGATTGGCTTCTTTCACTAGGCATCATGTTTTCAAGGTTCATCCATGTGTAGCATGAGTTAGTACTTCACTTCCTTTTATTGCTGAGTAATGGTCCATGATCTGAACCATATTCTACTTATCCATTCATCAGTTGAGGGACATTTGAGTTTTTCTACTTTGGTGCTATTATGAGTAATGCTGCTATAAACATCTGTGCCCCAATTTTTGTGTGGACATACGCTTTCATTTCTCTTAGGTAGACACCTCAGAGTGGAATTGCGGCATCTTACAGTAACTCTGTGTTTAACTGTGGTGGTACCATTTTTCTTTACTGTGATTTAGATTTTTAAAGAGCCCTTGACTGAAGCAGGTCAGGGCTAGATGCAGGGAAACCAGTGAGGAGATCACTGCAGTAAGTTGGGTAGAGAGGGTAGTGGCTCGGACCAGGATAGCAGCAGCACAGGCAGGAAGAAGTGGGCAGATTCTGAGTCTTCCAGATCAAGCCAATAGCATTTCATGATAGCTTAGATGTAGAGAATAAGAACGTGAAGAGGAGCCGGGATGACTGTGGTTTGGAACTTCTAATAACTCTGAGGTTTTGTAGTGTTGAACCAGGGCCAAGGTGGCTGGTAAATGAGCCAGATGGCATGGTCTAGTAGAAAGAATGGGCTTCGAGGTGAGAAGTCTAACCTACCTGACCCGTGCTAGCTATGTGCCCTCAGGTCAACAGTGAAATGGGAGGAACCGAGTTTAAGGGAGGACGCTATCTGGCCTAGACCAGTTCTACCACTAAGTATCTGTGATGTCCAACAGGATACTTTCCCTCTTGGGTCCCAAGTTTCCCCAACTGGAAAATGGAGAAACTGGATGAAGTTCCCTTTCTTCTCTTCCCTGTGTCCCCCAGAGTGCATGGGCACATAACAGGAGCTCAGGGAATAAGGATTGGCTGAATGGCTGGGTGATATCTTCTCTGGGTTGATGTTTTCCAGGAACGCAGGACTTCCGCCATGACTGACACTGTGCTGAGCAACAGCTCCAACCGTTGGATGTGTCCCAGTGATCGGCCCCTTCAGTCAAAGTAAGTGTCTGAGTTTTCTGGACATGGCTCGTTTGGGATCAATGATGGCCTGACCTGTACTTGAGGGAAAAGGAATAGAGGAAAGGAATTTGTTTTCCTGGGGCGGGGGACAGAAACCTAGTGGGGTTCCCTCACAGAGATTTCTACCCTACCTCTCCTGCCTCCTAAGGTAGGAATTACATGGTTACATTCTAAGGTCCATGGCCTGGTTTAAAGGTGCCCAGGGGGAATGGAAAGAGCATTGAGCTGGTGGGCAACAGGGCAGGGCTCCAGTTCTGGTTTGAGCTAACTCACTGTGTGAGCATAGGTGAATTTCTTCTCTTCTCTGGGCCTATGGAAATTGGGCTATATCAGAGATTGTACACAGGGAGGCTGACTGACTTGCAGAAGTGGGTTTTTTATTTATATTTTTATCCTGATCATTTTAAAATTGAGAGATTTCCCTTAAAAGTCCTGATTTCTGGCTTCTCTTTGAAAAATCAGAAGACTGAGCCAGAACTTCACAGTCCCAACAATTCAGTAGGAGCTGAGCAGCAGCTGATGTCTTTACATTGGGCAGGAGTTCTTCAGTTTTCCACAGTCCCCACCACTCCCTATTACTTCCCCAATAGTTTCATCTACTTCCCTCATTTACATTAGCAACACATCCTGTTGAGATGCCTGGATTAAGTGACCTCCAAGGTAGTTTAGCTACCCCATTGTGTTACTTTTATGTGGGGGTAGTATTTTGGGGCTGATTTCAGAGTTTACATTCTGGGTGGGGCAGTTAAGGATCTGGTCACTTTTGTGAAAGTAATTAATGTCAGAAGGTGGCTATTTGCCAGTGGTCATGGCTCACTGAAGGAATGTGGAAAAGAGCTTTTTAGTAAAGATCCCTTCCTCATTGGAGACCAGTATTTCCCTAACCTTAGTCATTTGAGTACCTCCTTCAAAACCCTGGTGACACAGTGATTAAAGTACTTGTCTGCTAACCAAAAGGTCACAGGTTTGAACCCACCAGCCACTCCATGGGAGGAAGATGAGGCCGTCTGCTTCCATAAAGATTACAGCCTTGGAAACCCTATGACAAAATTTTACTCTGTCCTACAGGGTCAGTGTAAGCTAGAGTTGACTTGACAGCAATGGGTTTGCTTTGGAGATTTTAAATGAAACGTCACTATTACTGTTGTCTTTAAATGGACTTACTTAAATATATATATATAAACACTTATTTAACAGGGAAATTTTAGATCACAAAGTAAGTGGAAAACCAGTTCATGTTTTCCATAAGCAAAGATCATTGTAAAAAATAAATATAGTTAAAAGGACGTAACATTATTAAATTCCAGCTATAAACTGACTCCCAAATGCTGAGCCTGAGACCTGTTCTCCATCTGTTGCAAGCAGAGGTCTCAGAAAGATATAAAACACCAACCCACTGCCCTTGAGTCGATTCCAACTCGTAACGACCCTATAGGACAGAGAAGAACTGTCCCATAGGGTTTCCAAGGCTGTCAGTCTTTATGGAAGCAGACTGCCTCATCTTTCTCCCATGGAGCTGCTGGTGGGTTGCAGCTGCTGGTGGCTTTGAACTGCTGACCTTTGGGTTAGCAGCTCAAGGCTTTATCCACTGCGCCAGGACAACAACATGCTATAGAGAGGTGTTAAATACCAATCAGCACCAAACTGAGACTTTCTCCATGAGATAATCAGAAGGTTGAAAGGAAGATAGGAATGGTACTGTTTCTTTGTCATTCACTATTATTTAATGCCCTGTCGTTTAGTGTTTTCTGTACTTTATTAAATTGTTCTTTTCTTTCTGGAGCTTACTCTGTTACTTCTAGCTTCTCAGGTTGGGTTGTATTTTTACCTCATTAATATAAGCTTCCTCTCTTTTCTAGTATCAGCAATGAGCCATGTGAATTTCTCACAAAGTATCACATTCAAAACATCCCACAAGCTTCAATATGTAACGTTTTTATTATTTCTCAATTCTATGTATGTTTAAATTTCCCTTGTGATTTCTTCTTTATATCAAGAGTTATTTAAGGATGTGTTTTTAAATTTCCAAATGTTTGGGGATTCTTAACTAAGTAATTTATTTTTGTTACTGATTGCTAACTCAATTACATTGTGGTCATATGCTTTGATTTCTCTTGGATCAACACCTAGAACTGGAATGTCTCAGCTAAATGATCTGTGTATATTTAACTTGTTAAGGGACCACCAAACTTATTTCCAAACTCATTGTACCATTTTAAATTTCAACCAGGAGAGTCTGAGAGTTCCAGTTTCTCTATCTTCTCACCAACACTTGGTATAGTAAGGACTCTTAATTTTAACCTCTGATGGCATAGTGCCTAAGGCACTTGAGTGCTAACCAGAAGGCTGGCAGTTCAAACCCACCAGTCACTCCTCGGAAGGAAGATTGGGCAATCTACTTCCGTAGTGATACCGTCTCGGAAACCCAAGGAGGAGTTGCTATGAGTCGGGTCTGACTTGACGGCACATAACACCAGTGGGCGAGTGGGTGTGTAATAGCATTTCATTATGGTTTTAATTTTATTTCCCTACTGACTATTGAGGGAGCTCTGGTAGCATAGTGGCTAAGACACTTGCCTGCTAACCAGACGGCTGGCGGTTCAAATCCACCAGCCACTCCTCGGAAGGAAGGTTGGGCAATCCTACTTCCGTAGTGATACTGCCTCGGAAACCCAAGAAGGGGTCGCTATGAGTCGGGGCCGACTCGACGGCACATAACAACAACAACAACAACTGACTAATGAAGTGGATAGTCTTCTCATGTACTTTTTGTCATTCATATGAACTCCTTGGTGAAGTGTCTGTTCAAATCTGTTGCCCATTTTAAAATTAAATAACTGCTTTTCTCATTTGTGTTACAAAATCTTTATATATCACAGATACAAAGCCTTCTTGAATGTTCATCTTGCAAATACCTTCTTCCAGTCTGTGTCTTGCCTCTTCTTTTTTTCCTTTACATAGGCTTTTGAAGAGGGGAAGTTTTTTTATTTTGATGAAGTTCATTATATTGCTTTTTCTGTTTGCATTGTGGGAGCTCTGGTAGTGTAGTAACTAAGGCATTTGACTGCTAACCAGAAGGCTGGCGGTTCAAACCCACCAGCCACTCCTCAGAAGGAAGGTTGGGCAATGTACTTCCATAGAGAAACTGCCTTATAAGGAAGGGTCCTTATAAGTTGGATCTGACTCCATGGCAGTGAGTTTGGGTTTTTGTTGTTGTTGTTGTTTGTTTGTTTGCTTTGCAAGTGACAGGGATCTTGGAAAGTCCCCTTAGGTTTTTTTGTTTTGTTTTGTTTTTGTTTTAAGCAATTTCAAGACTTCATTTAAAAATATTTGTTTCAGTTTATCTGGAACCTAACAATATATTGGTGAAGGGCTTTTCTGCATGTGGAGTCTACCCATATTCTCCAAAGCTAAAATTCCCTTTCAGTTTACCATTTCTATCAAAAACTCCCTCCGCTTGTATGAGTTTACAGTGTTTTTTCCTTTTATATCCTAAAAAAAGTGAGAGATTTTCGCTCTCTCTTCATCTCTTTATTAATTACTAACTGATATTAAATTCATATACTTTTCAAACCCCCCATTCCCTCCGAGTTTTACGTTTGGAGACACTTTGGAAGTTAGTTGGTTTCCTTTTCAGTAGCAACCTCCTCATTTCCAGAGCCCTTCCCGTGACATCCTCCTGGAGTCAAATTTTTGCAGAGAATACTCCACCAGCCGAAAAGTGTGTCTGTGAGATGAACAGTTGCCTGAAGGGTGGATGAGAGGGAAATATTTATTTTATTTAAGAAATGTCAGTTAATTAAAATCCCATCCATCCATCAGAGTTTACTTTAGTCGATATGAAGCCAAACAATTTGACTTGGAATAAATTAGAATTATTGAAACAGTCTGGACACCGTTCGTGAAAATGCTCTGGGCGCCTGTGAAACATCTTGGCATTCGGAAGGCACTAGGGCTGCTTGATTGCTGCTGCATTTTCTTCCGATATTAAAATTATTTCCCAGTAAATGCTAAGGGGTGAATTACAGTCGTCACACACGCGATCCGGTCTGCTGCAGTGGCGATGTGTTAATGCAGACACTTCTAATGTCTTTCTCTAGTAAATGGAGAAAACTACTCATAATTAAGTGCTGGCTAGTCAGATACGCTCACTGCTTTTGTGATTTTCAAATGTCTTCCTCCCTCAGCCTCCTTGAATCTAATAATTCTGTTTGGAACCAGCCAGGGGCTAGGAAAGGAGTGAAAGCACCGCTCCCTGCTTGCTTACCATCAGGTGGAGGCTCCCCTCTCTGCTGTGGGAATCCATGGAGGGAAGGTCTGGTCTCGGACAGCTGGCATCTCTAGATAGCTTCTAAGTCCTCGAGCCAGATGGTGCCAGAGATGGGAGTGGAAACTGAGGTGCCAATGAAGGGCCTAGGCTGCCCCTGGTTGCATATCTTGTAAGTACAGGTACTGGTCTCCTTTCTAGAATGGAAGGACTTCATGCCCCGTTTCAGGAAGAAGCGGTTCTTTGGATGATCTAGTTCCAGGTGAAGGCTCCCTGCTCTGCCTCCACGAGGGCCCATCCCACCCCCAGAACCTGAGCACCGGAAACCAAGAACGACGGGGGTCAGGCTCTCATTAAGTGACTTCTCGCTAGTAACCACAAGCTGTTATTCAAATACAGAAATGATCAACTTGGTTACTTAATATATTGAACTGGTCAATTTAATCAAAGCTGTGAAAGTAATAATGCTACATTGAAACAGCCTCATTTTAGATATACTGAAGTGAGATAATAATGAATGGGGGGAAAATAGAAGTAGGTCATTGTAATTGGAACTGTGTGGTTGTTGCCTCCAAACAGTACTGGTATTAGCATGTTTCTTTTCTAACATTGCTCTGTTTTTTCCCTCCTCTTAACGTTACTCTCTTTTTCCTCCCCTCCTTTGCCTGCCTTCAGTGATAAAGAACAGTGAGTATTCTTTGCCGCTTTGATGTGTGTACACGCTCTATTTTCTCTCTCTTCTGATCTAGATGGCTTGTCCCTTAAAAAAGGAATTAGCACATTTCCCAATCTAAAAAAATTCCAAATTATTAAAAAACAAAGGCCCATCTCAGGAAAAAAAAAAAAAAAATGGAATTAATAAGACAAAAACACAACGAGCTGCTAACAGGATTAAAAGTGTTCCTTAGGAGAGTCCAAAATTCCACTCTGATCAGTAATTTGTGGGATTTCAGCAAGTCTGTTGACCACTCTGTGGCCTTGTTTCTCCAGCGTTTTGCAGGGGACCACTGTTCTTAGATAAAGACAGTGTTAGCTCAGATAACTGCTGTCGGTAGTAAGAGATGATGATGAACAGGACAGACCTTCTGGGATGCCCTGAGTTGTACACGCAGTCTCTGTCACCTCACTGGAGGTCAACCTGGTGGTCCAGTGAAGTGCCTTCCTCCTGGAGGCCTTATCTTGGCTCACAATCTTAGTGTTTTCAATTGGATTCGTTTCCTAAATATGCGTGACAGATTGGATGCTGGGCCCAGTAATGACTGCCTAAACTGCAGAGCAGGCCGGTCTTCCCGTGGCATGCACGCTTGCAACACTGCTGGAGCCATTGCCACCCTCCCCGTGACGGGAGGGGCATCACAGCACCACAGGTGGAGCCCTGGGGGCAGGAGGCTCAGGTCAGAGTGCCACACTGGTACTCGCTATGCCTGGGGCCTTCGGCCCTGGCTCTCTCGTTTGTAAAGTGGGTGTGCCCTTCCTCCCTCACAGGGTGGTGAGGGGATCCAATGAGACCCACAGGAAGCTTTTGTAAACTAAAATGCCAAGCAAAATCAGGTGCAGGTTTAAACGACACCCTTGCCTTCCCTTTGTGTTTACGCATGTAACACTGTCATAATTTGTTCAGCTTTTTGAGACCCAAATGACTGCATCCGCAGGTCCAGACTCTTCTAAAGGTTTACTTAACACTGATAAACATGTAACCAGAGGCCTGGAAAACTCTCCCTCCTGCTCTGTGCCTCAGTTTCTCCATCTGTCAAATGGGAGCTTTGAGCAAGCCGACTGCTACAGAGCATTTGAACGCTCTGTAACTTCTGTTGGCTGGTGAGCCCCTGGCCCGGCTGGGTCTGCTTTTGATGAATATGCTGAGTTTTATTCCCCAGATGCACCAGAGAGACACAGAGAAGGCGTCAGATTAGAAATAGGAACATCACAAGGGAGCAGTTTACGACTCAGAGGCCCCTGATGCTGAAGGTTGAAGAGCAGACTGTCCGTCTGCCTTGCCTCCTTGCCTCCTTTCCTCCTCCCCTCTTCTTTCTTTCCTTCTTTTATTAACAAGTACTCAGTGCCTACTATGCGCTGAGCACTGTGCTAATTACCAGGGATACAGGGATAGTTGAAGTATGAGCGGGAGGAAAACCAGCATGAGGGTTTGTTGAGTGAGGTCTAAACAAACAGTCACCATCCAATACAGTCCAGGAGCTATAATAGTAGAAACACAATGAGCTATAGGAGCACAAAGACAGACATCTAGCCCAGATCTGGGGGTCATCAGAGGGGAGGGCTTCCTGGAAGAAGTGACATGTCAGCTGAGACCAGATGAAGGAGGAGAGAGATGGGGAAGAGACTGAGGAATTCCAGAGGAACTCCAGTAGGGGGCAGAGCCTGTGCCAAGTCCAACCGTGAGAGAGAACATGGGATTTTAGAAGTGCATGGAGTCTAGTCTGGCTGAAAGGTTAGCAGGAGCCCATGGTCCCCTTGGCATTCTGTGGGTGTGTGGGAGAACTGCAGTATCCCTTCTGTACCCTGTGAGTCCAGCTGGGATAAATGTCACCCACAAAGGCCTTGACATCAGCTGGCCACGTGTGAATGGTGTGGTGGGTGGCCGTCCTCCCTTCCCCAGCCTGGCCTTCAGCATCCATTAAAAGCTCTTCACTGAGCTGTAAAGAGGTTTCCTGCTGACACCTGCCTATAGGTGTCCTGGGGAAAGAGGAGAGGGTGGAGAAGAAGAAACAAAGGAAAAAGGATTCATTTAATGTTCCAGCGCCTCCGAGCCCTGACAGCACTGCCATCACCCCACTCCTTTTGGGAGTTATAATTTATTAATAGAGACATCTGGCGGGGTATTATGTGGCCATTGTGTACATGGAATGAAGGATCAATGTAGGAGGCAGCAAGGAGGTGGCAGCTTTTTAGGGAGAAACATCTGGGAGGGTTCCCACCTCGAGTCAGGACTTATCTATATATTTATTTTGGTCTTGGTGGCTGCTGTGAGGCTGCCTTTGGTTGGGGTGGGGGTACCATCTGGCCCTTGGATGCATCTGAGCAGGTAGATTCAGGTAGCAGATGACGCATGCCTGGAAGCCTGACTTCTCGGGACCACGCCCTCTCCACGTTTCTCTGCAATTCCTTTCCTTTCTCTGAGTCTCAGACATCTGGGAAATGAACAAGTCAACTACAGTGAAGTTTAGACTTTCTTGTTAGCAAATTTTTGCATGAAGTTTTATTCAGAAGCTAAATAAATAAGACGGGAGCTCTGGCAGTGTAGTGCCTAAGGCACTTGACTGCTAACCAGAAGGCTGGCGGTACAAACCCACCAGCCACTCCTCGGAAGGAAGGTTGGGCATTCCTACTTCCGTAGTGATACTGCCTCGGAAACCCAAGGAGGGGTCGCTATGAGTCGGGGCCGACTCGATGGCAAATAACAACAACAACAACAACAAATAAATAAGACAGGTAAGAGTGGAGCTTTGGTAGCGTAGTGCCTAAGGCACTTGACTGCTAATCAGAAGGCTGGCAGTTCAAAATCACCAGCTACTCCTCCGAAGGAAGATGGGGCAATCTACTTCCATTAGTGATACTGCCTCAGAAACCCAAGGAGGGGTCGCTATGAGTCGGATCCGACTCAATGGCACATAACAACAACAGCAGCAAAGAGTGGAACTGGAGAGTGATTGTTAATAGAGGAAAATATTAAAAATATCATAGTGAACTCCACGCAGCTGTAATTGAAAATAATTCCAAACTGTAAAATAAATGGAGTCTCCCAAGCTTCACTTTTTTTCTTTTTTTTGCCATAGTAGATACTGTCCTGGGTAGGTTTTGCTGTGTTATGAACCAAATTAAAACTCGGTGGCTTGGAACAAGTTACTCTTCTTGGGGATTGGGCTCAGCTGGTGGCTCTGCTGATCTTGGTGGGTCTGGCTCACGCTTTGAAGGGTTGGCTGATCTAGGATGCCTGTGGCTGGAATGACTGCTCTCTACTCACTTGGTTTTCATTCTCCCATGGGCTGTGCTGGGCATGGGCTTGCGGTGATAGCACAGGTGTGAGAGCGTGACCAGGATACCCTGACACAACGTCACTTCCTTGCATTTTATTGGCCAAAGCAAGTTACAAGTTCAACTGGATTCAAAGGGTAGGGAAATAGATGCGGATGCTTTGGAGAGAGGAATGTCAAAGTCATATGTCAAAGGGTATGGGCAAGAAGAGGGTGAAGTATTGGGGCCATCATTGCAATGAACTGCATGTCATGCCTTTATTGAAGTATCAAATCCTGAATCCCAATTTCTGCAGGTAGAGTCAGAAATCTGTGTGTCATGAGCTCTCTAAGTGACTCTTAGGCACACTCAAGTTTGGGAAGCATCACTGAATGTCACAGGTCATCCCACTGCCTGGAGTAGCTTTAGGGAGCCGTGCCCAGATGTTATCATTATCTTTTCCCAGTAAAGGAGTTTTGGTTCTAGGACAGGCACTAAAATGCCCTAAAATTGGTAACACTTGTGTCTGTAGGGAGCATCCAACCAAATCGTCTCTCCCCTACAGCTTCCGCCCTTCCCTCCACCTCCACGCTCCCTCTGAGCATCTCATCCTGTGCACGGGCCGTGGCAAATAGCTCTCTGCAGGTTCACCAGCCGTCAGCAGGTGCTACAGAGACCTGCTCTGTTCATCGTCTTAGGGGAAATATGCTAGTTTCCATTCCCATTTACAGTCAGCTTTTTATTATTATTGTTGTTGAAAATATGCACAATAAACATCCACCCGTTGAACAATTCCTGCATGCATGGTGCAGGAACATTAATTACATTCTTCAAGTAGTGCAACCATTCTTATCCTCCTTTGCAAAACTGTTCCTCTCTCACTGACATAAACTCACTGAGTTTCCTGAGGACTCTTGGTGTCTGTATAATTTACTGATCTACTGTGGGCCTCAAAATCACACCCATTAAAAAAAAAAAAGGGTCTGCAAGCAACAGTAAGATCTGCACAGGTGGTCAGTCTCGTCTGAGTTCAGGAGACACAGACAGCCGTCAAAAGGAGGCTGGTGGTGAGTCTAGGGCAGCTCACAGCTGAAAGCTCAGGGGAGATTGTGACACTGAGCCAGCTGGCTGCCTTTCAGAAAGTCAGGAGAGCACAAAAGGTCAGAGCACAGGCTTTTTTCCCCAGGGTTGGCTTTGCTACTTCAAGCTGTGTGACCTTGGGTAAGTGATTAATCTCTCTGAGCCTTGGTATTCTACAAAGGAGAATAATGCCTACCTCCTAGGATATTGTTAGAATTCAATGAGACAATGTGTAGAAACGTAAGATAAATCTTAACTCCACTTGACAGATGACAAATTGGAGTTCAGAGAGATGAAGTAAGTACTTTTCGCAAAGTCAAACAGCTCTAGGAGTTGAATCCAGGCCTGTCTGAAATCAACGTGAATTCATTTCTTCCACTCTGTCCTAATGTCTTGATAGGTTCTGGGTCTAAGTTCAGTGTTCCCATGCTAGGAAAGGAAATTTGGGCACAAGAAGACAAAGAACTGGCCCAGGAGGGGTATTTCTGAAAGTTCATTTTTCAGCATCGCTTCTACTTCAGGTCACATCAGATTGCCTGGACATCTTCCTTTTGGACTCACTCACTCTTACTGTCCACTGAATAGCTAAGTCAACAGGATGTATTCATGTGCAAATGGGCAGGGAACTGAATTTGGACACTTCCCATCACTGTGGCATTGGGCATGTCTATAAATGTTCAAAGAGATTTCTGATTGTAAAGTATTGAAGGTCCAGGCTGCATGTTTGGATTCCGTTTGGTCCCCTTCCTCCCCAGGTCAGTGGTTCACACTCTACCCTATCCCCGCTAACCAAACATCTCGTTCGCTCATTTATTCTACAAACACTGATTGAGTGCCTGCTCCATGTGCACCTGTCAGATGATCTACTGCATTTCCACCATGGCAAGGGTTTGAGTCAGACTTCTACACCAAAGTGTTTGATAATCATAATAACAAGAAAATAGAAGCCAATCGTGTTTGAGCACTTACCTGATTCCAGGCTCCATGCTGAGAACCTACTGCAAGTTCATCCTCATGAGCTCTCTGAGGCCGTTATCATCCCTTTTGACAGGTGAGCAAATTAAGGCTCAGAGACACTACGTAACTTCATAAGGTCACACATCCAGCCAAGGGCACAGCCAGGAAAGGAATCGAGACTGTGCGACTCCAGAGCCTACTCCCAACACTGTTCTCTTAGGCTGTTTGCATCTTCACAGGAACTGTGGAAGTGCGGTTCCAATGGTGTCTTTGTAGCCAGCCACCATGTCTGCTTAGGCTGACGGTCTGCCTTACCAGCCGCTAGTTAGTAAGAGTTATTCTGGAAAATGCCAGCATTCACCTGGAGAGGCAGCCCTCCAAACTTCTGCAGCCCAGTCTGACATCTTAGCATCCTCCCAAAGCTCCTGATTCGTAACAGGCATGTTCTTCCCTTTTGGTTTTCTA
>NW_006921635.1:6883720-6885639 GCF_000298275.1 Orycteropus afer afer
TGCTACCAAAGCTCCCCAATAAGTCATTGATCATGCAATCTCCACCATTATTTTGATTGCCAAGGCTATATTTTCCAGTTACCGATGCTTCCTTGTTTCCATCTTTCATATTCCAATCACCAATACTAATCAATACATCTTGATTGAATGTTTGGTCAAAATTCAGACTGCAGAAGTTGGTAAAAAAAAATCTTCAATTTCTTCATCTTTAGATTATGAGGCTGGTCATATTAGTAAGAGCTACCTACTGTTTACTGAGTCCTTGCCATGTGCTAGGCACCTGACGTACATTTGCATATTTAATCTTCTCAGTGGTCCTACCACATATATCCTATTAATATTGCCACTTAAAAGATGAAGAAATTGAGGTTCAGAGTGGTGCAGGGCCCCAGCACACACTGCTACAAAATGTCAGACCAAAGATTCCAATCATTAACTAAACCAAGCCAAGGAGGGCTCAAGTTGGCACACAACAGCCCCTCTGGTGAGTTTCTGGATTGACACAGTATTCTGAGTAACTTGTCCAAGAAAGCAATACTTTGGTCTTTATAAGATCCAAATGCTGGACCCTGGTTTTATGGACCTGGGGCTGGAATCCAGAGCCCAGTGGCTCTTGGCAAGGGATCTACTGTCCTGTCACAAGGAGCGGTTCTCAGGGTCCCTACGGTCACATGTTCTCCGGGTCCTGGGAGGCCCAGACAGGCCCATTCTCTCTCCTGAGAGCAGAGGCTTTGGTTTGAGAAGCCAATCTTGTTTCCCTCTGTTTGCTTTTGGAATTAAAACACGAAAATCCACAGGAGGCTTGTGAGTCCCCACTGAGACCAATCGGTGACATTTTCAAACGCTGGATGAGCTGTTTGTCAACAGCCTGGTTTGGAGCAGAGGAACGGAGAAGGGTTTGGAGCAGCACTGGCAGCTTACAGCAGGCCTTCTGCCCGTCTACAGATGGAGGTAGTTCTCCTAGAAGGCCTTCATGGGGCCTCAGCCCCTAGGAAACATCCTGCCCAAGTCTCTGGAGCTGGGCAAGTCCAGGAGCATGTGTTTCTTATGCACACCAACCCCAGCGATTGAGAGGCATCTGCTTGAGGTTTGGCCTGTGGCTGACCATGACCATGACCTGATTATGAGTTGCTGGGGTGCCAGGGGGTATTCTCAAGGAGTCCCTACTGAGTACTTGGCCCAGCATCTTCCTCATGTTTGGTTTTCATCACTGACCTGCTAGATGAAGGCAGGAAAGCAATTGAGGGATCAGAGAAGCAATCAAGGAGGAAAAGTGGGGAAAAAAGAAGGAAGACCATTGAGACTTCCATTTACAGAAAACCAAAGGAACCAGGGGAGGTAGCTGAATTAGGTTATAAGTGAGGTCTCTCCCTTCCATGACTGTCTGCCCTTCTGACATGATCAGGGGTCTTCATCATGCAGGGGTCCACTGTAGCCTTTACAAATGATGGGGGGAAACCTCAGGTTGAGGGATATTAGCACACCATAAAGAAGACTTTCCAGCAGAACCATTGACCAATGGCATAAACTCCTTATGAGAGATTAAGGCTCCATCATAGGGAGTATTCAGACAGGACTGGAAGGAAACCTGGTAGACTCTGAGGTGCAGTCCCACCACACACATGATCCCCTTGAGAATGTAGCTTGGCCAACACCTTGACCACAGCCTTGCGAGACCCTGAGCAGAGGGCCCAGCTAAGCTGTGGCCAGATTCCTGCCCGTGGAAACCGAGGTAATAAGCGTGTGTTGTTTCAGCTGCTAAGTTTGGGGTAATTTGTTTTGCAACAATAGAGAATGACTGCAGATGCTGGAGATGGGGCTTTGTGCCACCTGATCTACTCTCCAGTTGCACTGGTATTTCCAGTTATCTAAGGCACTTGACTGCTAACCAGAAGGCTGGCGGTTCAAACCCACCAGCC
>NW_006921635.1:6886379-6887933 GCF_000298275.1 Orycteropus afer afer
TGTGTTTTCTTGGCCACAAAGGTCCATTCCAGATTCAGTATTAGGGAGGGGACAGCATAAGGGTCTGAGAACCAGAAGACAGGGGCCCTTGAGGGCTGTCTTCGAGGCTGGTAGACTGGTGTTTTTTCACCACCCCACACTTGCTGCCCACTCTCTCATCCAGGCCTTTGCAAAGACCATTCTCTCTGTCAGACACAATCACTTCCTCTCCCTTCCCCTGCCAATTCCGGCTTATCTTTCAAGTCTTAACACAGGGACCAGCCCTAGCTTTGTGAGGCCAGAAGCTTATATCTTTTAAAGACGAAAAAACAAAAATATCTTGCTTTTTCAAAGTTTGCAAATAACATAATGACTACTAGGGCCCTTACCAGGGCCTTGAAAGGCACCTGTGCAGAAAAAGGGGCCCTGAAGTTTGAGCATCACAGCATGACTTGCCCTCCAAGTCTCCATATTGATGTTACTTCCTCAGGGAGCCCTCCCTGACCCCAGACTTAGTAACATTCATTGCTTCAGTCTCCCAGGGGCCACACAATTAGACGTTTAACATTCCTTTTCACCACAAGGGACCGTGTCTTAATGCAAGAATGCTTTTTACGTGTTAGCTTTGTGTTCTAAATGCCATGGGCACAACAGTGAACCCCACCAGACCAAAGTCCCTGACCCTGGAATCCACATTCTGCTGGGGAGAGGCAGGGAGCAGGTAAACATGAAAATAAGGAGGATCGTTTCAGCCAGTGATGGGTGCAGTGAGGGAAGTGGGCCTGGGTCATGGGAGGTCAGCAGGGCTGTGCCGAGGAGTTGCTGTGGGAGCTGAGACCTCAATGATGAAGAACAGCCGGGAGATCTGAGGGATAGGTGTCTGTGGCTGGGGGAATAGCAAGTGCAAAGGCCCTGAGGCAAAAACCGAGATCGGGTTGTCCAAGGAAACGCAGAGAGGGAGGGGGTTTGAGTACAGTGAAAGGGGAGGAAGGGGTGAGGGGAGAGGCAAGCAGATCGTGTGGGAATTAGCTGAATGGGCAAGAAGGCCATTTTTGTTTATTTTTTATTCAAGCAAAATTCATATAACGTAGAATTCACCATTTTGAAGAGGACAGTTCTGTGGCATTTGGCACACTCCCAGTGTTCCACAGCCATCATCTCTGTAGTTCTGGGGTTCATTTAAGCCAATAGGAAGCCATTGGAGGTTCTGAGCAGGGGGCAGTGAGTGTGCTTAGCAGTCACCAACCCCACAGGCCCCTGTTCCACACTACCCTGTCCTTCCCTTTCTCACAAGACTTGCCCCAGACCCATCCCCACCCTGCCACCCCCCTGCTTCGTGCTCCCTTTCCTTCTAAGCTCTTTCTCTCTGCACTTCAGAATAAACCAGCTAAAGTGGGAGAATAGCAGTGGAGCAAGATGGGGCTTTTAATTTCCAAATTTGAGTGTCAAACAGCATTTCATGCCTGCTGACAAGATTAGAGCAGGGAAAGTAATAGCACCGGGTGGCTAATGAGGTTCTGGTTCCCAGCTACTGCTTTGTCTCCTATCAGAGGCAAGAACTAGTGGTGTTGAACC
>NW_006921635.1:6889058-6890126 GCF_000298275.1 Orycteropus afer afer
TGAGGTAATGTGGGCACATGGGAGACATGGTGTAAAGACTGAGTGAAGTAATGCAGGCACATAGAAGAGACAGTGTGAGGACTGAGGTAATGCAGGCACATGGTAGAGATGGTGTAAAGACTGAGTGAGGTAATGTGGGTATATGGTAGAGACAGCGTGAGGGCTGTGTGAAGTGACACAGACACATGGTAGAGAGGGTGTGAGGGCTGAGTGAGGTAATGCAGGCACTTAATAGAGACAGTGTGAGGACTGAGGTAACACAGGCTCATAGTAGAGGTGGTGTGAAGACTGAGTGAGGTAACATGCACACATGGTAGAGATGGTGTAAAGGCTGAGTGAGGTAACACAGGCACATAGTAGAGACAGTGTGAGAACTGAGGTAACACAGGCACATGGTAGAGACAGTGTGAAGACTGAGTGAGGTAACGCAGACACGTGGTAGAGATGGTGTGAAGACTGAGTGAGGTAGCACGGGCACATGGTAGAGAGGGTGTGAGGACTGAGGTAACACAGTACATGGTTGAGACGGTGTGAGGGCTGAATGAGGTAATGCAGGCACATGGTAGAGATGACGTAAAGGCTGAGTGAGGTAATGCAGGCACTTAGTAGAGACAGTGGGAGGACTAAGGTAATGTGGGTACATGGTAGAGACGGTGTGAAGACTGAATGAGGTAACATGGGCACGTGGCAGAGACGATATGAAGACTGAGGTAACGCAGGCACATGGTAAAGATGTGGGAGGTCTAAAGGAGTAACACTAGTACATGTTAAGCATGATGTGAGTACTGAATGAAGAAATGTGCATAGATGATAGGCACAGTGTGAGGACTGGATGAGGTAATATGGGCACACAGTAGGAGAGGTTTGAGGACTTAGTGAGTTAACATGGGCACACAGTAGTCATGCGAGGACTGAGCGAGGAATGTGGGCACACGGTAGAGATGGTCTGAGGACTGAAAGAGGCAACACAGTAGGCCCTGTATGAGGATTGAATGAGGTAACATGGGGTCCATGGTTGAAAACGTGTGAGGACTCAAGGAAGCAATGCAGACACACAGTAGGCACAGC
>NW_006921635.1:6891842-6892648 GCF_000298275.1 Orycteropus afer afer
GAAAACGAGAGGGTGGGGGTGGGGGCGGGGTGCTCCTGGCACAGGTAGAAACTTGGCTGATTCCCTAGCCAGCAGCTCCACATGCTGGGAGACTGTCAGGAGGCCACTGAGGTGGTCCTCCAAGACTGCCATCGCTACCTGGAAATGGAAAGGGAGCTGGGACCTCCACCTCCATTCCCAGACCCTCCTGCCATGGGCAGCCTTTGCCACATGCTTACAACTTATTTAGGCACTGGGTGCCTGCTTTTCTCCCTCCCCACACACTCAACTCAGAGGGGGGACGAGGGTCTAGGGTAGAAAGCAGTGCTATGAGTCCACGGGACTGGAACCCCTGCAGATCATTTCACCCAGGGCAGGCTGGGGGAGCAGAGGCGCTGTTGGCACATGACAGGTACCTGCCACAGGCTGTGTCAGCTACATGCCCAGCCCTCCTTCAGCTTCCTGGGCATTTGCTGAGGGCAGTTGTCTTGAGGGCTTGCTTGTTGGGTTGGGTTTTTGTTTTAAAGATGTGTCAGGAGTGAGGAACTTCCCAGGCTGGGCTGTGTGACAGTGTGTCTGATTGTATGTGTGTGTGTGTGAGTGTCTGTGTATCTACTTCCCATGACAGTGAGCCTCAAGCCTTGTAGAATGGAGGGGTACAGATTTTAAGGGTGAAAGCAAGAATTACTTTGACTTATTTTCCCCCTGTAAAGCACTTACTACCAGCTAACATCTTTTATAATTTACATATCTGTTTGATTATTGTATGTCTCTCCTCCCACAAGATTATAAGATTCCTGAGGACAAGGGCTGTTTGGTCCACTTCT
>NW_006921635.1:6893716-6894829 GCF_000298275.1 Orycteropus afer afer
CACAGGTAGACAGCTCAGGGGGCAGGAGTGCATGGAGGGATGGACACAGGGAAGAGGTAACTATGGGGAGGAAGTAGGAGGGGAGCTGTTGCATTGGGGTAAACTGTGGTCATTGTCATGAGACAAAGTGTATGTGAAGTGCTGTATGGAAAGTGAATTTGCTCTGTAAATTTTTACCCAAATCACAATTTAAAAAAAAAAAAGAGAGAGAGCTGGGGTCCCAAAGTCAGCGAGACCTGGGATCAAATTCCAGCTCTGCCACTTACTACCTGAGTGACCTTAGGTAAAGCCACTTTAATCTCACTGTGCCTTTGTTTCCACATCTGCAAAACGAGGATAGTATTAACACATTCTTCTTGATGAGTATTTAATTCATATGCAAACAATTATCATGGTGCTTGGCACGGAACAAATGCCTAATAAACTGTAGCAATTACTTACAAAGAATTTACTGAGGAAGCTCTATTGTTGAGACTGGCCCTGGCCTATGCTCTGGAATTATGCCTATGGTTCCTGTTTGGCAAACCCTGAAATCCCAGCAGCCCCTGGCTTCCCCTGGAGAGTTGGGACACTTCTGGCGACACTTGGCCAAGCCTTTGGTGACTGAACAGACCTGTGCTGGATGGTGTTTTCTGCCTGATTTCCCAGACTGGGGAGGGCACCCAGGAGGCTCCTGGCACTGACTTTTGCTGCACCCTCCAGCAGCCAGCCCTCGCTGGTGGCATCACCAGAGGCAAACTAGATGCTATTTTTTGTCTCATAAGCTCCAACCTGCCCTAATTCCTGTTCTACACACACTTCCCTGGGAGGGGATCAGAGTAGAGCCAGACGAAATGGAAGCCAAGCATCAGACATGGGGCGAAGTGAGGACAGGGTGCTGTCGGAGCCCTCCACCTCCCCCCCCCCAGAACCTGAGGCTGTCAGTTAATGCGCGTCTGGGGCCTTAGTTTTCCCGCCTGTCCAATGAGGCAGGTCATGCTGACCCTCAGGATCATTCCTGCTCAATGCTACAGGATTTGGGGTGTCTGTAGGAGGACCCATGCTGTGTTACGTTGGCTGTGCCTCTCAGAGCGAGTGATGTTGTTGTTGTTGGGTGCGTTGAGCCACTTCTGA
>NW_006921635.1:6895359-6912068 GCF_000298275.1 Orycteropus afer afer
TGACCTGTCTGACCTCCATGCTGCCTTGCCTCTGAGAATCTTCTAGAAGGCAGGACACAGAGGCCTCCCAGAGGCACTGGCTCCCTGTGGCTCTTCTGCTAGAGTTAGTCACCCCAGGAAGACCCTGAGGAGCCTGAGCCATGCATCACACCAAAGCTGATTCTATCCCTGCTCGTGGGGTGTCATCACCCCCTCACTCCTCTGCCCCCAGCTCTGCCCTTCTCAGCATCCGCAGAGAGAGAGACAACATCCAGAAGAGAAACTCATCAAATAGCCTGATTTTGCCCCTACATTCCATATTCAAACAGTAAATGGAATCTCAGAGTGTGTACTGAACACCTTAACTATAGCTCTTGTTAGTTTTGAGCTCATGGCAACCTTAGGTGTGACAGAGTGAAACGTTGCCAGCCCTGACCATGGCAGACTTTCTTAGTTAGGATACTTGGCTTGCAAGAAAGAAAACTAATTCTGGCTAGGTTGTTTCAGTTATATATTACTTTATAACAAGCCACCAAAAACTAGGTGACTTAAAACAAGAATGATACATTATTTTTCATGATTCTGTGGGTTAAGAACTCAGGCAGGGCTCAGCTGGGCAGCTTTTCTGCTTCAGGTGGTGTGACTAGGGTCACCCACTCACCTGCTTCAGCTGGTGGTCAGGCTAGCCTGGACGAGCCAAGGACGCTTCACTCTCATGTCTGGTATTTCCAGGTTGGCCGTGTGGCCGCTGCCTCCTTGAGATCCTTCCTTACTCAGTAGTCTAGCTTGAGCTCCTTGGCAGACTAGCTACATCCCAGGAGAGGAAAGATAGAAGCTGCCAGACCTCTTAAAAGCCAGGTCTAGAACTGGCAGGGCATCACTTCTGCATTGTTGGGGAAGGGAAATAGAGTCCAGTTCCTGATGGGAACAGTGACATGTGCGAACAGGGGAAGAAGGTACTGATGATGGCCATCTTTGGAGACCTTACAAAATTATGCAAAAAGAATTTAATATACAGATTCAAAGATGTCAAGTGTTCTGAAAGCAGGTCCACAGCCTAGCCGCAAAACACGTCTGCTTCTCATCCTGCATGTCCAAAAGGGTAACTGTGCTACTCCTGCCCAGTGTTTATAGCCCCTCTTAGTCCTAATTCCAAATTCTCAGGGAAAGGACTCCTATTGGCCCAGCTCCCATTGGGTGCCCGCCTCTCATCCAATCAGCTGTGGCCAGAAGTGCTAGGCTATATGAACATAGCTACTGACACTTCTGAATGTAAAAGGAATCTTTGTGAGTTGGACAGACATTCATAGAGTGTCCTCAGCACTTATAGAGCATATTGAGCCTGGAATTCACATGTGCCTAGGGAAGTTTGCATTGTTGTTTTTTTCTTTCCCATTGGTGGGTCCCCCACATCCTCATTAGATTTCTTTCTGTCCCTATCCAGCATCACGAGCCCTTCTCAATGGCATCGGCTTACATATCCTGCCTGCAAAAGGCAGCCAGGTGGCTTCTGTTCAAGGTCAGCTCCCCTAAAGATGGGCCCAAAAAAGTAATTAGGATTTGTCATTAACCTTGGTGCCCAGACGTCGTGATGGAAGAGGAAGTCAGAGAGACACAGGGGACTTGTTGTTGACAGAATTTGTTGTATTCCTGTCACCCCGCCTCCCAGCTCAGTTCCTCCATCCCCACATCTTTTGGCATGGAATTTTCCCAAAACATGGACAGAGAGAGAAGTGAGTAGTAATACTCAGAACTTGCAACATCTAATTCAGCAGGCATCGTTCCTGCAGGTTGACGTGTTGATACTAAGCCAGGTCTTTAATATAAAAGGGACTTCCTTTCTGAACCTGGAGTCCTGAGTATTCTGTGGCTGGGATTCAGGGATTTAGCCTGGAGTTCTGGTGTTCTGTGGATGGCATTCAGGGATTTGGAGGCATCCTCCTATGATAAGCACATTTTTGCATGTTGTCTATGTGCATTTTTTGAGGAAAAAATAGTTACAGCTTTCATCACAGTTGGGGGGACCCTGAATTCCCTTCCAATATTAAAAACCACTCACTGAGTCATATTCCAGTTTTCCTGGGATTGGGCCAGTGAGTGTCCACCCAACCTTAACACTTAACGGAATGATTGCATAACATGAAAATGGAAGTTTTCATAATTCCTTCACCAGCCCAGTGCCAGGCATAAAAGAGAGAACTAATAACTGCATGTTGAATGAATGAACCAGTCATCAAACTGACTAAGCCTCTCATCGAATCACTTTAACCTCAAGGACCTCCCTGTTCTCATCTGTAAAATGGGGACTTGGACCAGGTGGCCTCCACGTGCCTCTAGCCCAGCGTTTCTCAACCTTGGAATTACTGACATTTTGAGACAGATGATTCTTTGTCATGAGGCTGTCCTGAACATTACAAGATGTTTAGCAGCATCTCTGACCTCTACTCACTAAATAGCAGTAGCGCACCCTCGGTTACCATGATAAAAAATGTCTCCATCCATTGCCAAATGATTTTTTTTTTTTTTTACTATAAATTAGTTCCTGCATTTTCTCCATGTGAATGTTGCCCCTCTGGTGCCCCATAATCAATTGCTCCAAGGGCTGCATTTCCGTAGAGTATACAGCTATGTCACTCTGGGTTGACTAGTCTGCATATACATCTTGTTTACTATTGGGCTGAGAGCCAGCCCCTGGGAGTGAGTTTAATACTTACAGCCAAGAAAACAAAGCTCGGAGAGGTGAACACACTTGCCCAGCGCACACAGCTTTTATAAAGCCAAAGCAGGTTTTGAACCTGACTCTGTCTTTCTACTTTGCCCCATTGCCTTTAGGGAGTGTAGGTGGAGAAGGCAAATGATTTCAGGAATTTAGGGAAGTCAGTAATTTGCAGAGTGTTCAGATGTCCAGCTTGGTTAACTGGTTCAGTCTCCCACATTTCTACCGCCAGTGGGACGGTTCCTTCTTTATCAACACCGCAGTGACCCTAGTCCCCTGTGGGCATCAGCACGACCTTCTTTTTAACTCTGTTTTCCTAAGACAAGAGGGGGCAGGCAGAGATGTTCAAACCTCAAACAAAAACACTGAAACAAAGACTTCACGCCTCTCAAGGGGCTCATGGTCTCTGAGCAGCTGTTCCCAGCATCCCGGCCTGTCTCTGCCCTGCACGGTGTGTGCCCTTAAGCAAGTGACTTTCCCTCTGGGTGCTGTAGTTTACCCATCTGTAATATGGGAGTGAGTAATAGAACTGATCTCATGGGTTGTGGATGGGTTCAGGGAAGCAATGGCCATTAAGTACTTAGCACAATCCCTGGCCCAGGCAGCAATCATGAACAATAACCTTTCCGATCACTGGTTCACTGATGGCCCACTCCTGGCCCGCTGTTGACTACACTGGGCCCGCTGAGCCCTCTACCTACCTCCTCCTCTCTGGGCCTCCAACTCTGAGCTAGGGTGACTCCCTACAAAGTGCCAAGGCCCCAGCAGGAATCCCCCACTGATCAATCCATCAAGGAGAGGAATTGGGATCTAGGATTCCCCAGGTGGTAACAGTCACAGAGACAGTGAGAATTAATGAGTCTGAAGTGTCAGCGCATGGCTTCCTGATGGCACACTCAGTCATTTAAGGACAGGTTCCTGAGAGACTCTGGCACTAGCGCCTCAGACTCGGCCCCCGTCAGAGCAGCCATTTCCCTGCTCATAGCAGATGGTCCAATCTTGACTTCAGAAGGCACCAAGTTTAATCAACTTAATGGTAATCTCCCCCCAGTTGGCAATTAGGGTGAAGCAAAGAGCAGCATGAGTCTGGAGTTGGTGAATGTGTGTGTGTGTGCATGTGCATGCACACGTGTGTGTGCACACGTGTGTGTGCACAAGAGAGAGACGAAGGGAGACCATGTGGCCTGTGCTCTCCCACTCTGCTGCATTTTTATGAATCGCTCTGTGATCGCAGTCAACCGCTGCTTCCAAAGACAACTGCTCCAGCCCCATCCTGTCATTTGGTGGAACCCTGTCTGCAAACCATCTTCCCCACTCATGCGGGACTCAGCCCATAAACCCATCCTGCCTTGGCAGGCAGTCTCCTCCTCCTCTGGCTCCATGGCATGCCACGTTAAGCCTGCCTCCTGGAGCAGTTTTCCATCCATTAGCCTTCTCTTCCACATTCATGAAGACCCTGCAAAAGTGCTGGTTTGAAAGCTCAAAAGTGTTGCCTGCACATTTCTGAGGCCAGTTTGGACTTTTGAAAAAAATCCAAGCTGAACAAATGAGCAACAGGCAGCCCCCCCCCACCGGGCTTATATATCCCCGTCTGCAGGAAGCAGCCGGTTGGCGCTGGGGGTGTACAGCCGTGCATATGAAGGCGTTTTAGATGCTCATCGTGTCATGTGTGTTTGCTTACGTGTGCCTCTACTGCTGTGGCTATGGGCGTGTGTGTCCTTATTTGAGCATACGTGTCCACCCATACATATGTTTAAAGATGGACATGTGAGTCCTATCAATTTCTAGTCCCTGCAGCTCCTTTGGAAGCCCTTTTAGGCAGACGATGGCACCCTGGTTACAAAGAAGCAGTGTGAGTGCAGGGACTTAGAAAAGTCACAAAGTGCCAGGAGAAAGAATTAGCAGTAGCCGTTGTTGAGCAGTTAGCATGTGCCAGGCATGTTATAAACACTCCCTCATTTTATGTTTACAATAATCCTGGGAGGTGAGGACTCTGTTTTCCCTAATTGACAGATTGAAAAAGGAGCACAGAAAGGTTAAGTAACTTTCTTGGGGTCACAGAGCTAAGGAGCAGCCAAGCCCGAGTTTGGACCCAGACAGCCTCACTCCAAAATTGGCACCCAGATCCTGCATCAAATTGCCTCCTTTGTCTGAATTCTGAAAGCGTGTGTGTGCGTGTGCACATGTGGTTTAGAACCACATATCCCTGAGTATGTGCTTGAGAGCCTGAAGAAAGAGCCCAAGGCTTGGTTTTTCCGCCCTCCTTATCAGGTAGGCAGGAGTGGCCCAAACCTTGCTCTGGAGAGGAAGAAAATCCGACTCAGACCCGAGTCAGGTGGAACTAGAACCTGGGTGGCAGGTGGGCAGAATAATGTCCCCACTACAATGGCCACATCCTAATCCCCAAAACCCTGGAATGTGTTACCTTACATAGCAACAGGGACATTGCAGATGTGACTAAAGATCTCGAGAGGAAGAGAATAGCCTGGGTTATTCAGATGGGCCCAGTGTGATCACAGGGTCCTTGTAAGATGGAGGCAAGAAGGTCAGAGTGAAGAGGGATTGAAGAGCATCTTCATTGCTGGCTTTGAAGATAGAGGAAGGAACCCTGAGCCAAGGAATGCAGGCAGCTTCTAGAAACTGGAAGAGGAAGGGAATGAATTCTCCTTGGAGACCTCAAAAGAAATACAGCCTACAGAGACCTAAGTTTTAGCCTAATGAACCTGTGTCAGACTCCTGACTTCTAGCCTTGTGACTTAATACATCTGTGATGCTTTAGGCCACTGTGTGATGATTTGTTATAACAGTGATAGGAAACTCATACGGTTGTGACACCTTGGACCCTGTCGCTGTGTGATGATGTTACCATCACTGAGTTAGACCCATTCAGCCCAGTCTTGTGAGTTCAAAGGTCCTGGTGCAGCACTGTGTATAGGCAGTCTGGAGACCTGCCTGTCTGCTTCTGCCTGAAGCTGCTGCAGCATCTAAAACTCCACGCTCTGAGCCTCCCAGGGCTCCATGCACACGTCCGTGTACTGTGTCCAGGTGGGGGGAAGCCTGGAGTCTCCTCTATGAAAGCCCTTGGATGCTTCCCCATCACTCTTAGACGAAAGACCTCGCATGGGGTGGCCCCTGCCCACCGCTCCCGCCTCCGCTCCGTCTGCTCAGCCCCCCAGTGGCACTGACTGTCTCTCAGCCCTTCACGCCTCCTGCTCCCTCTCTGTGAAATGCTCTTTCTTCCCCTCTTTTCTGGGTCAACTCCTCCTGATCCCCAGGTCTCAGATCCCAGGTCTCACTTCTTCTGAGAACTCTTCCTAACTAGTCATGCCCCTGTGCTATGAGTTCTCATAGCTGCCTGTGGTGGTTATGTTTGTGTGTCAACTCGGCTAGGCCTGGTTGAGTGGCTGGGCAGCTGGATGTGGTATTCCCCATGATGAGACTGGTAATCAACTCCATGATGGGATCTACTATGAGCAGCTGAGTAGCTGCCTGTGGGTATGTGGTCTGCTTCCTGTATATAAGGAGAAGCTTTGAGAATGGTCTCTAGCCCTATGGCACGCTTGGATCCTGCATGTAGCCATGTCATTGCTCAGCAGCCTGCTATCCTCTGCCGACCTTGGGACATACAGTGGACTTAAGTTAATGGCCTGCCATGTGGTTTGGTAACATCGGAACTGTGCCTTTTTACTTGTCAACCTTGGGGCTTCTCAGCCTCAGCAGCCAGCAGCTGTCTGAGTGAAGAAATGCCTCTAGCTCTGGTAGGCCAGGAGCAGGAGGCAGAGCTGGACCCCAAGGTTGAGGGGCTTTCACCCAGCCCCTAGAGCCTGGCACTTTGAACTTGGACTTAAAGCCTCCAAATTGTAAGAATAAACTCCTGTTTGTTAAGGCCATCCCATTTGTGGTATATTTCTTGTCAGTGCGGTACTAGGGAACCAGAAAACTGCCCATACTGGTTCTTCAGAGTACTTATTACAAGTATCATAAAGGTTACCTGGGCGATTATTTAAATAATGTCTGAATCCCTGATTAGAATGTCAAGACCTCATCTCTTTCATTCACCGTTGGACTCTGAGTGTCTACTTGGCACATAGTAGGTTCTCCATAAATGTTTGTCACATGCCCACCAGTCCATCTGCATCCATTTGGTCCGATCAAGTTGGGAGTCTACTTCCCCTCACCTCCAGAGGTCATTCCTTGGTGCCCAGAGGAGGGGAGATACCTTTTCTGGGGCTGCTCTGGCCATTCTGGGAAAGGGGAGATGCCCACCTCACTTGTCTTAATAACCAGTGGCTTCCCAGCCTGGGGATGGGTGTGTTCCCTGAATGCCAAGTGTGAGTTGTAGTCATAAAGTTAATCAGGCATGGAAAGACATAACTAGAGAGTGACAGCCATTTAAAGTGTCTAGCTAATTGGGTACTTAATGTGGAGGGACTGGAGACATTAGACAGGCAGACAGCACCAGGCCTCTTCAGTGAAGGTGCCATTGGAAACCTTAGTGTTTCAGCCTCAGGATCTGAAGGTCCCTGCATGTTGCCCATGAGAGGAACCTTGCACCTCGTTTTGCAGTCTGGGAAAGGGGCTCCCGGAGAGCAATGCTTTCTCAAAGTCATAGACCTGGTAAGAGGCAGGATTCAAACCCAAGTGTCTTCACTCTTGACCTAATGTATCGTCTGTCTTCAAAACCGCGCCTTGTTCTCTAATGTAAAGGTGGTGGTGGCTGTGTGCCACTGAGCTAATTATGACTCACAGCGACCTTATAGGGCAGAGTCACCCCATGGGGTTTCCTAGGCTGTAATCTTCACAGGAGCTGATCGCTCGGTCTTTTATCCCATGGAGTAGCTGGTGGATCCGAACTGGCCACCTTTTGGTTAGCGGCTGAGCTCTTTCATCACTCTATCCCAAGAGCTGCTTAATATGAAGGTAGTACATATTCATTGAAGAAAGTTAAAAAAATATGGAGAAACTCGACTAGCTGGGTACTTCGTGTGGAGGAGCCAGAGACAGAAGAAGAAGGAAACGGAAGTCACCCGCAATCCCATCACCTGGTGGTAATTGCTGCTGTTTCTAGCCAGCACCACCAGTGCAAGGATTTGGCAGAACACATTCTGAAATACACTGACACCCTGATGAGGTTCTGCAGTGTTTGCCCCCCACCCCTTGCCGCTTCATCTAATGAAAGGAGCCTGTGACACAGTGATTAAAGCACTCAGCTGCTACCGGAAGGCCAGTGGTTTGAAGCCACCAGTCACTCTGTAGGAAAAAGATGAGACAGTCTGCTTTCGTAAAGATTGACAGCCTTTGAAACCCTCTGGAGCAGTTCTACTCTGTCCTATAGGGTCGCTATGAGTTAAAATTGACTCCACGACAATGGCTTTAACATACTAAGGAGAGCATTTTACTAGGTGACGTGGGAATTTCCGTGAACCAGGTTTTCAGCAATACTGTATATCGTGTTCTTACCCAATGACAGTTTCTCACCCTACCCCTCTTCCTGACTGTAATGTTTCTCAAAGTGTGACCACGGGTCACCAGCATCCGAATCAATAGGGAAGCTGCTTTAAAGTCAGGTTCTCTGGTCCCTCCCCAGCCCTGCAGGACGGTTCTCTCAACTTTGAACACCTTCCCCGGTGACTGAGGTTGCACCGTAAATGTTGGGGACATGCCCCATTGCAGTGGTTCTCACCAGGGCTGCATGTTCAAATACTGATAATCAGATCCATGATGACAAGAGCTGCAAGCTGAAAAGTTTTAGAGGTGAGACTCCAGGCTCTAGTCTTTTTTAGATGCTCTCTTGGTGACTGTCAAGCAGTGTGGGTTGACTACAGTTCCCATCATGCACATGGAGCTCTCCTGCCACAACTGGTAGAAATAAGTACTTTTTCTGGGCATTTAATGAAGAAGCTGAAATGTGTTTTGTCACCAGGAGGCAGAGTCATTTGCAGCTCATGGTCTTCCATGACACGATTTTGACTTTGCTTCCTACCAAGTGTTATTTCTAAGTTTAAAATGTTTGACCGTTCAGATCCTTCCATGTTGTGGCTCCAGGATTTTGGGCTACAGAGGGGATGTCCAAAAGGGCAAGTTAGAGGTGCCCCCTGCTCTTTCCCCATCACTGAGCAGAGAAGGAACATCAGGAACATCTTCCACACCCACCCATCCATCTCTCTTCCTCGACCTGCATTGAATTCATGAATAACTAGGGTCCCAGAGCTGAGACATGTGAGGAAGGGTCTTAAATCTGTTGCATGTCCATGCCATTGTCTGCCGCTGATTGATGCTAATGAGACATTCTGCACATGATGTGTGTTAGTGAGATTTTAGTATGGAGAGTGGAAGGAGTCGGCCTCCTGGTGACGAGTGAGGAGGTGGGTCTGCAGGTGGTGGTGAGTCCGCGGCTCTTATTTTCCCAGGGGAGGCAGGAAAGCCTTCTGTGTTTCCCTCATAGGACACACTGCAGTTTGCACTAGGGTCACTGACCCCACACTCTCTCCCTGAGCTGGGCTGCAATGCTCGACTTGAGGCAGGAGGCCTTAGGGGTTTCATGGAAAGCAAAGATGATTCACTGAAGCCAAGGACTAGATGCTAGCCTGGCTGAGTGACCCTCTCTGTGCCTCAGGACCCCAATGGTAGAAGGAGAAGAAGAAAATCTGACCATTTTTGGCAAAAGTGGTGAATGTAAGAGAAAATAGGCAAGAACAAGGGCGTGAACAGGAAGAATGCCAGCACACCACTATCCTCTGCCTCCGTTAGCTCACCTTGTTGTCTCTTGTTTTCCTTCTGTGGTGTTGAAGGTCACCTCAAAGCTTATCTGCTCCAGTCAATTTCCAACTGCTTCTTTAGACCATGGACCCACCTTCACAAAGGAAACCTAGTTCAGCAGCTCAAATGAGAGACATAAAGGCAGATGCACTCTGGATGAAATGAAGGTCCCCCCAGACCCTCCCACCATGCCACTGAGCCGGGTGGCCCATGGACAGACTCTGCGGAATGCCTAGGGTTCTATGAAGCAGTTAGAAAACCTACCACTGGTCTAGCCTACCATCTCCAGTCTTACAGATGGAGGAATTAAAGTCCATAGAGACAGAAGCTGGGGCTATAATCTAGATTTCCTAGCCCCACAATGAAGATTCTTTAGGGAAGCAAGTGATGGGTTGCGGCTGGGTATCTTGTCCCAAGCTCGGAGAGGTGAGAAGCAGCTGGGAACAAAATAGTGGAGTGACTCTGTATGTGTGTGTGTGCACACACTTTGGTATTTGCCAGTGATGGGGTCCTTTTGGGTGGGAAGGGGGGAGAATCAAATAGGGTGGGAAACAGACTGTTCAGGGAGACCCCCATTTCTCTGCTTGACATGTGGCTATGTGGGTGACTCAGGAACCAGCCGACTGGATCTGAATCCCAGCTTTAACTACTTCCTAGCTATGTGACTTGGGTGGACCACTTAACTCTCTGTGCCTCAGTTTCCTCATCTGGGAAATGGACAAGAATCTTCCTTGGCTTAGTGCTGCTGTAAGGATGCATTAATTAAGTCCATGTGCAGTTTTTATCTCTGTACCTGGCACATAGTAAGTGTTCAATAAACATCAGCGACTATGATCTAACACCTAACAGTAGTGGTTAAGTGTTCAGCTGCTAACCTGAAGGTGAATGGTTCAAACCTACCAGTAGCCCCATGGGAGAAAAGACCTGGTGACCTGCTCCCATAAAAATTGCTATTGTTAGGTGCCATTGAGTCAGCTCTGAGTCATAGCAACCCTGTACACAACAAAAGGAAACACTGCCCCGTCATGCGCCATCCTCATAATTCTTTTTATACTTGAGCCCCTCATTATAGCCACTGTGTCGTATCATCTTGTTGAAGGCCTTCCCCTTTTTTGCTGACCCTCCACTTTACCGAGCATGATGTCCCTCTCCAGGGAATGGTCTCTTCTGACAACATGACCAAAGCAGGTGAGACAAAGTCTGGCCATTCTCACTTCCATAAAGATTCAGAAAAAATCAATAAAAATGAAACTCACTGTCATCAAGTTGATTCGGACTCGTAGGGACCCCCTATTGGGTTTCTGAGGCGATAAGTCTTTACAGAAGTAGATTGCCTAGTCTTCCTTCCATGGAGTGGCTCGTGGATTTGAACCACTAACCCCTGGTTAGTAGTCTGATGCCTTAGGCACTGTGCTACCAGAGCTCCTTTCCATAAAGATTACAGCCTAGGAAACCCTATGGGGCAGTTCTACTCTGTCCACTAGGGGCGCTCTGAGACATAATTGATGTGGCAGCAAAGAACAGCTGTGATTCTAGGTGTGCCGTAAGTATGGACTGAGGGCTCTTTCTTGGTCACTGCCTCCTCCCATTATCATACAGAGACAATGTCTAGGGAAGCCAAGGGGGCGGGGAGAGGCAGGTGGGTGGGCTGCTTTCCACTCTGCATACCAGCCTCCTCAGCAGTTCTGTCCAATCTGGGTCACAGCAGAGGCTCCGGAGCCCACAGGCCCGGTTCAGCGCATCCTTTGCCAAAGCAGCTCCTGTCCTGAATGGAACACAAAGGGAGAAGCTGCTATTTATAACACCGCCAGTCCAAGCGCCTTTGAGGGAATGAAGGAAGCAGGAGGGCCTGTGGGGAGAGCCTGCCTCAGGTGGCTGCCGGTCATGGCCACCAAGGACCCAGAGCAGGGTGGGGGCCCAAGCCTCAGCTCATCAGATCTCAACCTCTGAGGGCCCCAGCCGGGGCCCCACTCCTGCATGGGCGGACAGATCCTGCTCCACACGGATCCACTTGTGAGGCCTGGAATCGGAATACCAGGCCACCCCCGGGGGGGAAGGACAAGGAGAGGATTTCAAGCTGGTGTTGTTTTTGTTGTTGTTACGTGCCGTCGAGGTGGACCCGACTCGTAGTGACCCCTCCTTGGGTTTCCGAGGCAGTATCACTACGGAAGTAGATTGCCCCATCTTCCTTCCGAGGAGTGGCTGGTGGGTTTGAACTACCAGCTTTCTGGTTAGCAGTCAAGTGCCTTAAGCACTATGCTACCAGAGCTCCTTTCAAGCTGGTAGGGAGGGTCTAAAACAAAACACCTGAGATCCAAACAGGCTGCCACACAGGCAAAAGTATTGCATAGCCTTGCAGCTCAGAGGATGGCCAGGCCTGGTGGCATCACACGGTGTCACCTGGGAGTGTCTCAGGGTGTGGCACCCCAGCTCCCCCACCCCCAGCTGCTGCCTTACAATCTACATTTTCATCAGATCCCTGTGCGATCGTGTCCCCGTTCACTGAGGCCCAGGAGCACTGTGGTGCCCAGGGACAGCCAGAGGTGGTCTCACAGTCTGTTAATGATGTGGTGAAAATAATCAGTTACTTATAAATGTGGTACGTGCTCTGAAGAAGCAGCACAGGGGTGCTGTTTGAGTAAATGAAACAGAAGGCTTGGCTCCTTTGGAAGCCAGAGAAGGCTTCCAAGAGGAAGCAATGTTTCAACAGGGCTTTGAAGAATGAGGAGAATTTAGCCAGGAAAATTGTAAAGTAGGTGTGGGTGAGAGTGGTACATACATGTGTGTGTGAGAGATGATGATGATGATGATGTCAGGGGCCATAGGTCAACTGCTCACAGCGACCCTATGTACAACAGAGCAGAGTACTGCCCAGTCCTGCGCAAGCCTCAGTCTTTAATCTACTTGAGCCCATCACCGCAGCCAGTGTTAATCCATCTCGTTGAGGGTCTTCCCCTCTTTCGCTGATGCTCTCCTTTAGAGAGAGGTCACAAATATGGAGTGGGGAGTAAAAACGGAGGAAGGCTTATTCCACATACAAAGAACAGAATGGGCAGAAGTACTGAGGCAGACGGGAGAACTGAACCTGAAGGAAGACCAGGGTCACTAGAACGGTGGGAGTGCCTGGAGAGTTTCTTCAAACACATATTACTGCCCCCCACCCCGAGTTTATAATTGAGTTAATCTGCAGTGGAAGCCTAGACTTTGTATTTCTAACAAGTTCTCGGGTGAGGTTGCTGCCGCTGGGCTGGAGAACCACTGGACAAGAGCACTGGACACAAGACCAAGGAGAAGAGATTTGAGGGTTCAGCTGAGACCAGACCATGTATAGACATGCGTTGGGGGGTTATATGATAAGATCTGTATTTTAGAAATCACGACGGCTGTGCGGGAGAGAGCAGATTGTAGAAGGACTCAAATGAAGCAGGGATACCTATTAAGAGTTGCTGTAGTCAACCAGGAGAGAGGTGATGGTGCTTTGGTTGAGTTGGAGATGAAGAGGAACAGATGGGTTCTAGAAATGTCAGGGAGGGAGGCTCAGTAGAAGTTGATGATTTGGTTGGATCATTGACTGTCATGAGAAGAGGGAGTCAAGTAAGATGCCCGGGTTTCAGCTTGAGTAAGTTAGTGGATGATAGTATCATTTACTGAGAATGAGGAGCAGGTTTCCTGGGGGTGGCAATGAAAAGAAGATGAAGAGTTCGATTTGAAAACATAAGCCTGAAATGCCTGTAAAGAAACCTAAGTGAAAACACTGTGTAGACAGTTAGGTAGCAGATGAGACAGCTTCCCTGGAGGTGATGAGAGATAGAAAGGACTAGACAAGGTACCTATTCTGAAGTCAGTAGAATAGATGGGGCTTTGCAGGGTATGGGAGGGAAAGTGTATCATCATGTTATGTGGGGAAGAGTCCACAGCCATCATCAGGTGCTCAAGAGTCTATAATTCAAAGATGGTTAAGACCCTCTGATACTGAGGAAATGCTAGTGGTCCTCATTCAGTGAGGTCCTTATTACCCTGACTCTGCTTCTAGGCGGCTGGTGGACCGCCTGGAGAGCATGAGGAAGAACGTGGCCGGGGATGGTGTGAACCGCTGCATACTGTGTGGAGAACAGCTGGGGATGCTAGGCTCCGCCTGTGTCGTGTGTGAAGACTGTAAGAAGGTACCACATACCTCCTTTCCCTCCCCATTACTCAGAACCTACAGGGGGCAGCATCAGAGCTTTAGGCTTGGGGGATCCTAGTTCTTGAGAATGGAGCTGGGATCCAGGGGATGGTTGTCAGAATATTGTTCCTTCTAGAATGCCCCCCCCATGCCCAGCTGTCTTCAAAGGTAACCCAGATGCAGTTCCTCCCCCTGGAAGTCACTCTGCCCTTCTGTCCCCTGGGAGCTGAGCTCTATCCAGGCTGAACTTGGGAATCTGAGGTAGGACTTGAGCTGTGCTTAAGACTACAAGTATCCTGGTTGTGTGTTATCAAGTTATGTGTCAACTTAAAGAGCATTCTGGGCACGCATTTACACATGTGTGGATGTAGAAGGTTCACCCAGCATTCCCTTGCCTTGGGTTATGATGTAGGAGACTTAGAAAGTCCATCTCCAGCCAAGTTAGAATTATTAAGCTTCAAGGACATTTGTTCTGGGAGGGGACTCGCCCTCTGCTTTCTCACTCTCCCCCTCTCTCCTTAAGCTATCTTCTCTTGACAGTTCCAGGGAAGGAATACAGCTGTCCTTGGGTCTGCTGAATTCCCAAGAAAGGAGCTCAAGGGACAACCCAGCTGGAGACATCCATAATGTCACTTGGCATTTCTTTTGGGTGTCCCATTTTCATTTAGAATTGAATATCGGGGAAAGTTGATCTACTCTGAAAAACGTGTCCATAGCAGTCAACCAAGTAGTGAGAACTTCATGACCTACTGAGTTTTCCAACTTGTCTCGATTGCCAGGAAACTCAGCCAGAAATACAAGGTTCCATTGCACAGCCATGATGCTTACTCAGATAACTTCCTTCTCTTTGGGGATTTGAACTTCTAGTTATAGTCTATGTTACCTCAGATCCCTTGTGGAGAAAACGAAGGAATAAACTAATAAACAAAATCCCCTTAAAAGACCAAGTCAGTGATCTCCCATGTATGGGTGCTGAACACTGAGACCCCATGGGGACTCTTGGAGAATTCCTTCATGTAGTACTTGAGAATGATTCAAGTTTTTGTTATTGGGAATTGAGGCTCACATGGGAACTTTATGATTTGGTGATTTGGATGGATCATTGAATATCAACAGGGGAGGGAGTCAAATTGGAACCTTATTCTAACTAGCCATGCTCATAGAAGGAAAGGGTGAGAGTTCTAGCGCTTTCTGTCTGCCAAGGAGGAATGGGGCTCCATTCCCACTCTACCCAGCCTCCGTACCCAACCCCTACCAGCTCAGAGTGTGCACTGGCCTGTGTTTCATCCACAGAATGTCTGCACCAAGTGTGGGGTGGAAACCTCCAACAACCGCCCACATCCCGTGTGGCTGTGCAAAATCTGCATTGAGCAGAGAGAGGTGAGTAGCCTGGTCCCACCTGGTTCTGGGACATCTTCTTTCTTTGCCCAGCTCCCCACTTCCCTCTAGAACCAAGGAAATGGATTGGCAGTTGGGAACCTGGTCGTGTGTTGTGTCTTAAGGGGTTGGTATGAAAGGAACCAGGTCACTGTGAACACTGGTGGGACAGCCCCTGAGTGTTTGAATGAATTTCTTTTCTCCTTCCCACTTCTGAGAACTTTCTCTTTCTTCTCTCCCTCCCCTCTTTCCTCTTCTTCTGGACTCCAATCCTCCTCCTACCCCATTTCCCACTTTCTGTCTCTTCCTCTTCTATAATCATGTCTCTGCCTTTCCTTCTATTCTACTTCTGGTCTCCATTTGATCTATCATCCATCCATCCATCTCTGCTTTTCTCACACTTTCTCTCACTGGAGCTCTTTTATCCCTCTCATCCTTACCTCCTTCTTGTCCCTATTTCTCATTCTGTCTTGCACTCTTCACACTTCATTCTCTGCATTGTCTATCTCTTTACTTTATCTTTGTTTCTCTCTCCCATGGAATCCTTCTTTTCCCCATCCCTGCAATGTGACTTTTTATTACTCATTTTATCACAGTTAAGCCCTTTCTAAGGATCACTGGTGGTGTCACAGTTAAAACACTTGGCTGCTAACCCACTAGCTGCTCCATGGGAGAAAGATAAGGCAGTCTGCTTCCATAAAGATTACAGGCTTGGAAAGCCTATGGGGCAGTTCTACTCTGTCCTATAGCGTCACTATATGTCAATATCGATTTGACAACAATGGGTCTTTTGTTTTTTTGTTTCTGTTGTTTAAATGTCCTTTCTCCATCCTCCAATTTCTTCACCAATCATCCCTACAATGGGAAACCACCTTCCTACCTTTGAGACTGTGTTCCAATGACACAGTGTGTATCAGTCAGGATCTTGGTAGGAAACAGATAACACACTCCAACAGGAACATCAAGAAGAGTTTAATAAACTATTTATAAAGGGTTAATGGAGATCTGCGAGGAAGGGTGAAGTATTGAGGAATAGCAGGAGCAGGGGAGCTGCCCCACTCCTAGCAGTGAAGGCGTGGAGGAGGGAGCGGCTACCAGGCTGGAAGTAGGTGTAGCCCCACAGGTACTATGCTTGGTAGAGGGATCCATCATTGCCACCTGGCAAGAGAGGAGTCAGGGAATCAACACCTGGACCTCCCTTCATTCCTCTCATCCAGTCTCCTACTGGTGCTTTCCTTGACCACATCTACCTGGGAGGTAGAGGTCAAGGAAGTCCGCTGACTACAGTCCACTGGTCAGCCTCTGGAGGCCTAGACCAAAGTAGAGAAGAGTGGAGAACTGATTTGAATGGGCAATACAAGATGTCCAGCCTACTATCCTAGGTGCAACACTAACTCACAAGGCAAAGATGGGAGCCAGAGACCTTGAGGAAGTCGTGGATACAACCTCTTCCTTAGAGAAGCTGGTGGAAACACATGAGATTTGAGAGATGGAAGTCTTGGCATCCAGTTCTTGTCCTTCTCCTCATTGGCTGTGTAACCTTGGACCAGTCCTTAACCTTTCTGACATTCAACTTTCTCCATCAAGAAAATGAACATATTCAGATATGTCTATTGACATTTTTTAATTTTACTTATTTATTTTTATTGTGGTAAATATCTATAGGGAGCTCTGGCAGCATAGTGCCTAAGACACTTGACTGCTAATCAGAAG
>NW_006921635.1:6912513-6914064 GCF_000298275.1 Orycteropus afer afer
CCTACTTCTCCCCCAGGTGTGGAAGCGTTCTGGAGCGTGGTTCTTCAAGGGCTTCCCCAAACAGGTCCTCCCACAGCCCATGCCTATAAAGAAGACCAAACCCCAGCAGCCCGTCAGCAAGCCTGTGGCCCCAGAACAACCCACCCCTGAGCCCAAGCACACTGCCCGGGCTCCAGCTCGAGGTAAGACAACACAGCTTCTCGTTTTCAGAACCAAGGACAGTTCTTAGCTAACTGGTCTACGTGGAGAATGTCTGTGTTTCCACCCAGTTAACAGGCAGTCACCCTCTCAGTTTCTTCTAAGACTTCTTTGCTCCCTTTGCAGCTCACCATTAGCTCTTACCAGAGATGGAACAGAGAACTCTCCTGCAATGCCAGGCTGCCAAGAGTCTTTGCTTTCATCCTTCGAGTGGGAGATTACATTAAGATTTAGGGAGACTCCACCACTACCTGGAGCCTGGGGATACTGAGGGGCTTGCCAAGAAGGTCTTCCTAGCCCCTAATCTTTCTTCTGTCATCTGTCAGAAAACTTGAAATGGGACTAATTAAATGCAAAAGATGAATAGAAAGGAAATTAGTATAAGAACATTACCACTACTGTTATATTCTTACTCCACCATTATTATTAATTATTAAAAATGATGATTAGTGGGGAGTGACAAACAGTGACAATAATAATAAGACAACCACAGTAAAACACATTTTAATGGGATGAGACCAGTAGGACTGACCAGATAAAGCCCTTTCAATAATTTTAATTAACTCTAAGCAATAAAATCTGGCCTGGATTATAATTCTGGAGTTGAGTGCAGGCAGCGCTTCAGAAAGGAAGATGATAGTTGAAGGTCTCAAACACTGAAGTGTACAACTGTGTCACCAATAAGATTGCTTCTCATGCTACCTGATGCAGTCTCTGGCACTCAAGAGGCATTCAACAAATGCTTTGTCCTTGACGAGGCATAAGCAGTAGTGTTTGCCAAGAATGGCCAAATAGTCAACATACACCACACCACTAAGGAATCCCTGATTTCCACCCCTAGAGCAGCCTTCTTCCTGGTGAAACTTGTAGGCTGAGAATACTGTGTAACTGTTAGGAGTATGGACATCTGAGACATGGGGACCTGAGTTTGAATGCTAGTTCTGGCTCTTAGCTAGCTGTGTGAGCTAGGACAGTGGCCTACCTCTCTGAGACTCTGTTTACTTATCAATAGTATGGGTTTGACAACTCATTGGGTTATTTTGAGAAGTGAATGAGAATACTGCATGTAAAATGTTGTATAGACTGGAACCCTTAAAAACATGGGCTGATATATCATGTTAATCACTTCTACACAAACACATACAAACAGAAATAACATGAATTAGCTTATCAGATAAACTGGACAAAGCAAACAGCTGTGAAAATATGTTTTATGTAATACCCATCCCTCTCACTAGAAAGAACAGAATCACCATTGCATAAAAATAATTATTGCTAATAAGGTTCAGTGCTGGTGAGTGTGTGGGAAAAGGGTGATTCTATAAACCTCTGGTAGGACTGTAAATCATGTCA
>NW_006921635.1:6914714-6917446 GCF_000298275.1 Orycteropus afer afer
TTTTATAGTAACAGAAACACTGGAGTAACCTAAATGATCATTTAACATTTAACAGACTGTGATATATTCACAACATGGTATATTCAGCATCTTCAAAAATGGCATGATGTAAAGTTACAGTACAGATTTGTCATGATGCTCATGATAGGGTTCTTTAACATTCTTTTAACAAACATTTACTGAGCCATCTAATACTTTCCAGATGCTGTTCTATGCCCTATGGATACAGTGATGAGTCAAAATCTTTGTCCTCATGCAGCTAAAATTCTAGTGGGTGAAACAAATGCTTAGTGTACCACAAACACAGATGTGACATCATGTCGAGGAATACTACATGCTGGGAAGAAAAATACATGGTGATAGGAGGCTCCACTTTGCATAGAATGGCCAGAGAAGGGTTGTCTGAAGAGATGGTATTTGGAGAGACACCTTACTGAAGTGACAGAGAGGACCACGAGAGCATTTGGGACTATTGTGTGCAAAGGGCCTGAGGTTGAGTATGCTTGGTGAGCCCTGGGGAAAATCACATTGATGAACAAAGCATGTTCTAGCACATGTAGCCAGTGATCTGTTTGTTCTTTTCAAATCTGTGTCTGTCCATGTATGTTTGTATATGCAAAGTAAATCATGTGAAATTGTATGTGAGAGTGACATCAGAGGGACAGTTGGGAGGGAAGGTTTTTTTTTAACTTAAAAAAAAAATGATATTAGGAGTGGTGGGTGAGCCTCTATGTGGGCTCCTTGACTAATGGTTGGTTTCCAGACCGCAGGAAGCCGCCACCCTCCCCACCATTTATTTCTCTCCCCAGGTGACGCTGAAGACAGGAAGGGCCCAGGTCAGAAGACAGGTGGGTTCTGCTGACTTTCTCTTCTAGTTTTGAACAGGGGCCCTTCGACCCCATTCCTTCCTTCCTTTTCCTCCATTCAATTCATGCTTTTCTTCCCAGGCCCTGACCTGGCCTCTGCTCCTGGGCGGGGAAGCTATGGACCCCCTGTTCGCAGAGCCTCCGAGGCACGAATGAGCTCGGCTGGCCGGGATTCAGAGAGCCGGGACCACGGGCACGGTGGCCCTGCGGGTGACTCCAGCCAGAGCCCAGTAGGTGAGAGAGATGGGCAAATGCAGACCCAACCAGAAGGAGTGAGGAGGGAGGGGCTTTTTCATTTATTCGTTCGCTATTTACTGAGGATCTCTGTGTACTGTTCTGTTCTAGATGTTGGCTCTAGTCTATGGTAGAAGGATCCAGAAACAATTCTGACTGCTGACATGCATCATTTTGTTTATGTCCTGTTCTTGCTCTAGTGCCATATGCAAGAAAAACACACAAAGTTCTTGCCCTTCTCCCAAAAAACCACCTGGGGGAAAATGCCTTTTGGCTGTGAGCAAAACAAGGACCTGTCACTCTTAGATCCAACTAAGTTCTTTCTTCCCTTGGCAAGCAGCTGCTGGTATCTTAAAGATGGGGTGGATCAGTGTGGCCAGGATGTCACCTGTGGGCGCTATCATCAGCTGCCAGCTCTTCTGGTTCAATCCCAGTAGATTTATTTGGCAAGAATGCCCACTGGTGGGATTCCTTGATTCCTGGGCTTAGAGAAAAATGTCTGCTAGATGGGAGCTTTCTATCCCATAACCCCTTGTGTGAGTTATGAGGATGAGGCTAAGTCAGATGGACTGAATATTTGACTGAACCTCTTGCCTTTTCCTGAATTGTGGGTTTGTAGGTCTTAGCACCTCAGTCCCTTTTCTTCTTGCTGAGAAGGCTGGAGCACAGACCTTGTATTTAATCTGCTGTTCAGATCCCCTCATTCACTTAGGGTTCTGATGGATGGAGAAAGATGGGTTTCTCAGATCTGCAACATCATGGATTATTTAGTGGGTGTGCAGTATAGACAAGCTGTCATTCCAAGCTCTTCACACACACTGTCTCATTTAATCCATGCCACACCCTAAAATCTGTGTATGAGACTTTCATTCTGCCCATTCTACAGATGAAGAAACAGAGGCTCAGAAAGGTAACACACAGCCAATAATTGGCTACAATGGGAATGAAACCCGTAACTGTCCAACTCCAAAGCCAATGCTCTTAACTTCTACATTATTTTGCTTCCTGAGGAAAAGGACAGTCACACGACATCCATGAATAGGTTTTGAGTACCCTGTACCTCCAGAGTCAATTTCCTGTTCCCCTCATCCACAGGGCTTCCAGCATCTACCCGTCCCACCCAGGGCTGAGTTCCCAGAGCATGGACACGCTGCCCTAGTGTAACGCTTATCACGTCTAACATACGGCAGCCTGACTCCCTCTGCCTGGTCTGATATCAGGGACATGGTCCGCTCCATTAATTCATTATGCCTCCACATATTTATTGAGTGCCTTAATTTTAGCTCTTTTTCATTTCCTAGCCTATGATAAGATTCTTGATTGATTGTAGGCTGTAGGACAGAGTGGGCCTGTCCCACAGGGTTTCCTAAACTGCAATCTTCATAGGGGTGGGTCCCCAGGTCTTTTTCCCACGACGTGTGGCACAGCCTTGAACCACAGACCTTGCACATAGCCACTGAGTACTTAACCACCAGGGCTGCAGATGAGGCATAACCCATTGTTGTTTAGTCAATTTTCGACTCACAGTGACCCTATAGGACAGAGCAGAACTGCCCTTTAGGATTTTCTAGGCTGTAATCTTTGTAGGATCAGACTCAGTTTTTCCCTCCTGCAGAAGCACTAGGTTGGTCC
>NW_006921635.1:6918816-6922606 GCF_000298275.1 Orycteropus afer afer
CAGGCTTTAGGGGCTGGGTGAAAGCCCCTCAGCCTTGAGCTTCAGCTCTGCCTCTTGCTCCCGGCCTGCTGAAGCTGGAGGCTCTCTTCACTCAGACAGCTGCTGGCTGCTGAGGCTTGACAAGGTCAAGGTCAACAAGTAAATAGCCACAGTCCCATTCACAACAAACCACACACCATTGATTCAAGTCCAGAGAGAATCCCAAGACTGGCAGGAAACATGGCAGGCTGCTGAATGATGACGTGACTACATGCAGGGTCCATGTGGCCATAAAGCTGAAGACCTTCCTCAAAGCTGCTTCTTACATGCTGGAAGACGCCCACATCCCTAAAGCAGCTACTCAGCTGCCCCAGTAGCTTCCACCATGCAGCTAATTACCAGTCTCACCATGGGGAATAACTACACCCAGCTGCCCAGCCAAGCTGACACATAACTTGAACTACCACAATGTTCTTCTCCAGGGACTGGTCCCTCCTGATGACATGTCCAAAGTACATGAGACAAGATCTCATCCCCCTCCCTTCTAAGGCGCATTCTGGCTGCACTTCTTCCGTAACATCCCATTTGACAGATGAGGCAGGCTGTGGTGTGCTGTCAAAGTGACTGACTCACGGCGACCCATAGGACAGGGGAAAGCTGCCCCCTAGGGCTTCCTGGGCTGTCATCTTCACGGGAACAGATCATCAGTTCTTTCCTCCCAGAGATGCTGGGTGGGCTTGAGCCCGCCCAAGTCATCACTCAACTGTGACCTCAGTACCTCCATCCCTGTCTTCAGAGCCAACTGGGCCTTTCTGTAAAGTTGTAGCCACCACTAAACCCTAAGCTCTGACGAGACCTCCAGTTGAGCAGTTGTCTGTGCTTGGAAGTTTGGATATGCATCTTAGCCAACAAAACACAAGAAGTGACAGCCATTGTTCCTTCTTTTGTTGTTGTTGTTGTTGTTGTTATTTGCCATCAAATCAGACCAGACTCATAGCGACCCCTCTTTGGGTTTCCGAGGCAGTATCACTACAGAAGTAGATTGCCCAACCTTCCTTCCGAGGAGTGGCTGGTGGGTTTGAACCACCAGCCTTCTGGTTAGAGTCAGGTGCCTTAGGCCCTACACTACCAGAGCTCCTGTTCCTACCTTTACACATTGGCATTCCACTATCACAATCAGTAGCTACATGCACAAACTCTCCTCTTGCCTTAACACAGCTGTTCAAATTGACTCTCTTTAAAAAATGCAACTGAATGAGGCTGCTATCATGAACTCTCTCATGGAAACATTAGGGATATTGGACTTTAATAAAAAAGGTGACTGTTCTTGGAAGGATGATAAGGCATTCAAGAAGGGTGAACAAAGCAATTGGGAAAATCTAAGCAAATATGGACTGTGCAAAACAGTAGAAACAATGCCCAAAGTTTACAGTTACAATTTCATTAAATCTTAAACCTATAATAATAACATAAAAGGGAAGCCGCTATTCCTTACCACAAGGAGAGGGTGATTATAGAATTAAATGTCATGAAAATAAGACACTATAATGAAACGCTAGGTATTCTGGCCTGCTGGTTTCTAGGTCCCAAGCCTGAGACCTGTTCTTTCTTTGTTTGAAAGGAAATGTGCAAAGGTTAGAGAGGTCTCAAAGGCAGGGTAGCACCCAAAGGAGACTCTCCATGAAGAGTCAGCTTTGAAAGGCAGTGGAAACCCAAGTGACTTCCTTACTGTGTATTTGATGCTATTTCATGCCCATCCCTATGGCTCCCTCACATCCCGTGCTTTGGGAAAGGTAGCCATAAAGAATCCAACTGGACCAGTAATGCCCCTGCAGCAGCGGTAAACCCAAGGAATAAATGTGCCCATCAGCTCATGATAGATCCATTCTCACTCCTCTTGTTCATCAACCTCGTAACTCCCAGAGAAACACGGAGAGCTGGTGTTGTTATCCACTTCACAGATGAGGGCTGAGGCTCAGGAAGGTCCCGCAGCATTGGGGCTTGGACCTAGATCTTTTGGACCCCAGAATCCTCAAATAGGCAGTTCCTGGAGCCCTGGCTACCTCTGCACGTTGCCTGTTGCCTTTGAGCCTGTGCCTACACCCAGGAAATGAGAGAGAGTGGTGAACACCCACTGATGTCACGTCCTCTTCTCCAACCCTCTTTTCCCACTCAGGACCCCCAGGAGTCAGCAGGCTGGGCCCTGGGCCAGCAGGACGCTTTCCAGATCAAAGACCAGGCAAGTGTTTACTTCCTCCCAAGGCCACACAGGCAATTGTTTCCCTCCCACTTCCTCTTGAGAAAATGGGGCAGCCAGACTTCAGGCTACTCTGCACCCTGATACCTACCTCATGAGCTCTAAGGACCCCTCTAATTCTAAAACTCCAGATGATCTAGGGATCTAGTAGAAAACACCCATCCACATAGTGGCTAAGAGCACTGGAGCCAAACTGCCTGGGTTCTAGTCCTAGCACCTTCATTTTCTAGCTGTGTGACCCTAGGCAAGTCATACTACTTCTCTGAGCTTGTTTCCTCATCTGTAAATGGGGATAATATTAGGACCTGCCTCACAGGGGTGTTGGGAGGATTAAACACACCAATACACAGTAAACTCTAGCACTTTGCCCAACTGTATTAAGTTCACGCTAAGTGACAGTGATTATTACATGTGATATACGTGCACCATCATCACCATCATCAATGCTTTGTATCACACTAGGCACTTTTCTAAGTGCTGTACATAGAATGTTAGATATATATATTTTTTAAAATAATAGCTACAATAATTTGTGCACCTTCAGGTATTGTTATTCCTACTTTACAGATGAGAAAATTGAAGTTCAGAGACATAAAGTCATTTGCCCTAGATCACACAGCCAGAAGCAAACCCACACTCCGTGAGGTCTGTCTTGCCTACATCTGAATCAGCTTGTGGGACTTGTAAAACACAGATTCTAAGGCCCCACTGCCCAGCCTCAGTGGGGTGATCTGACCAGGGCATCATTCCAAGAACCAGTGATGGACAGATGCGTTTGGGGGGGAATCCTGGTGTCGTGTCTGCAAGGCAGCTGGCACGCTGTGGGTGCTCTTGGCTCCCAGGAACGCCAGGGCAGTAGCTGCTGCTGCTATCATGTGGTTCAGCTGCCTCTTTCCTGCCCTTCCTCCCCGCTCCACAGCCCCTGCAGAGCTGGCTCCCAGTGACCCCAGCTATCGAGGAGCCCCTGCCGCACCTCGGGAGGAGAGAACAGGGGGAGCTGGGGGCTACCCGGCAGCTGGAGCCAGAGAAGACCGAGTGAGCCACCCACCCGGCCCCTACTCCCAAGCCGCTGCTGCTTCCCCACCGCCTGCCGCTGCCCCTGCCCGCCAGCCCCCACCCCCAGATGAGGAAGAGGAAGAAGCCAACAGCTACGATTCGGATGAAGCAAGTAGGAGACACAGAATTGAGAAGTGTTGGGAAAAATAGCTCCAGGGGTTGCCCCAGCGAAGCAAGAAATGACTCCAGGCACATCCCCATTCCCCCTAGACTCCAGTATGCCACCCCTGACAAAGTATTGAAGGAGCCCAGCCCGTGCAGTGGTTAAATGCTCAGCTACTAACTAAGAGGTCGGCAGTTTGAACCCATCAGCACCTCCATAGGAGAAAGATGTGGCAGTTTGCTTCCGTAAAGATTACAGCCTTAGAAACCCTATGGGGCAGTTCTGCTCTGTCCTCTAGGGGCGCTGGAAGTTGTAATCAACTCGAGGGCAATGGGTTTTAATTAATACGTTACCTAAGTTACAGAAGGAGCTTTGGTAGTGTAGTGCCTAAGGCA
>NW_006921635.1:6923050-6955440 GCF_000298275.1 Orycteropus afer afer
GAGGTGGTATCACTATGGAAGTAGATTGCCCAGTCTTCCTCCCAAGGAGTGGCTGGTAGGTTTGAACCACCAGCCTTCTGGTTAGCAGTCAAAATGTCTTAGGCACTACACCACCAGAATAGGTTGCTATTTATTTTATTGTGGTAAAACACACATACCATAAAATTGCCGTTTTTACCACAGGAAAGTGTACAGTTCAGTGGCACTGTACACTCTCAGTGCCCAGGTTGGCACTTCTTCAGGTTAAATACAGAATTACCACAGGACCCAGCAAGTACACTCTGAGGATACGTATCATAATAGCTTCCAAACACTTTTCAATTATGTCTTCAGAAAATAACCTGTAACCATGATTTTTAATTTGCTGGACATCTGTCTCCTCTTGCACCCATCCATTCAGTGACTTGGTTACTGTCCACCCTGTGACTCTCCCACAGACACCCCAAGTGCCATTATCCAGGGAATCAGCTGCCATGTCTGCCACACATATATATGTACACACAACTCACACACATATATGCACACACATACATACACATGCTTACATGTGCATATGCATGTGCATGCACACACACATATTCACACTTACCTGTGGACATTCACATCGCCTATGCCCATGCATACAGGCACATAAACACATGCATGCACACAAGCACACGCATAAACATAAATGCACATACATACTTGTACATGCATGTGCACACTGACTCACACATGTACACACTCACATGTGTGCGCACAAGCACACATACAAGTACATGCATGCACACACAGAGACAGCACACACACCAGTAGACTTCTCCCATGTGTGCCTGGGAGCAGCAGGGAAGAGCTGGGGCAGCCTTTGTGAGCTGGAGGCGGGCACGGATGGGCACGTGCATGCAATATGTGTTACTAGGGCTGGGGTGGGGTCTCCAAGAGCTCCCAGTAAAGTGGAGAGACTGGACCTGCACAGAAGAAACGGACCAAAGGCCAATGGCATAGCCTTGACCCCTTGTACCACCTCTCCTCATTGTAGAGTGGGAAGCACATACCACCTCCCACGTGGGGCTGAGGGGGGCGCTTTGTAAACTGGAGCTTCTGAAGATTATGCAGTGCCAAGCACACACCAAGAATTACTGTTCTGTGACAGGGACAGCAGGGGCGATGACAGTCACCACCTACTAAGCACTTATGTTGTACGGGGCATTTCCAGGTGTGTAATGTGCGTTTGCTCCTTTCATCTCCACAACAACCCTGAGAATAGCTGCTCTGACCGTTCCTGCTTTACAGACACAGAGGCCCAGGTTCCAAGCTCCCACATCAGAGAGTGGAGGGGCTGACAGCCACACACTCCTCTGTAGTTGGGAGGCAGGTCTGGGGAAAGGTCTAGCCCCGCCCCTCTGTCCCCAGGCTCTCCCAGGGGTTAGGGATCTGAAGTCTCAGGGGAAAGGCATGGGATCCACCCCGGCCTTGTCAGCCCCAGGCCTTTCGGCTCTAGAATGCTCTGTGCCCAGCCCTCCTCTCCGCTGTTCCTCATGCTGATCCTCCCCCCGGGAGCTCTGGTGGCGTGGTGGCTGACTGCTAACCAGAAGGCTGGCAGTTCAAACCCACCAGCCACTCCTCAGAAGGATTTGATCCTCCCCCTGGACCACCGGCCATGGTTCCTTCCACCTGCCTTCCATGCCCCTTTACCTACCCACCAAGCAGAGATGACCCCTCCCATCCTCACGCCTGTCCCTGTTACTAGCTTATCACAGTGATTCATTGCAAGCCTGTCTCCTCACTCACTTGTTTCTATATTTGAAAGGTGTTTGTTTAACACCTACTAGGCATCTGGAGTCCCCGGGTGGTACAGTTAACACCCCGCTCTCATGGTGCTGTCACTCTGACAGGACAGGGTGTCATTAACAGCCAATTGCATGGCTAAGTGACCACTGATGTGCAGGTGGCTCCAGAGAAGAAGAGGTCGATCAGGGTGGGGGTCCCGAGTCTCCATCCTCTGAGGCTCCGTGCCTACCTAGCCCAGGCTGGGCACAGAGGAAGCGCTCTGCAAATGCTTGTTGAATGACTGAACAGACATCCTCTGGTTTCTGGTCTCTGCCTGCTGCAGCCACCCTGGGCGCCCTGGAGTTCAGCCTTCTCTATGACCAGGACAACAGCTCCCTACACTGTACCATCATCAAGGCCAAGGTGGGTGCGGGCCATGCTAGGGACCACTCAGGCTAGTCTGATAATTCCAGGAGATGTGGGGAGGGGGCTCACCAGGCCTGCCTCGTGCCATGGCCGGGTCCATCTGTAACAGTGACGGTGATGAGAAGAAGACAAGAACTGGCCACAGCATCTTCCTTTGGGGGAGGACTTCCACTGGGGACCATCCCAGAGGATTTCACTTAAATCCAGCTGCCTCCCAGGGGCTGAAGCACCAGGCTTCCAGGGCAGAGCCAGGATCTACCCAGGAGGGGACTGTGGAGGTGTTGCCAGGGGGGTAATGACAACCTGACTTGACAGCAGACATGGCTACGAATGGCCCTTATCCCGTGCATACACACTCACATGCGTGTCCACACACTCACACGTGCATGCACACATGCGCACATCCCAGTGCCTGCCTGGCTTTTCCTACTGACGTGGCAGTCTGGCTGGAGTGGTAGCCAAGCTGGGGGCCTGTTGGTGCAGGCACCAGGAAGACCACAAGGGGCTCCTGAGGGGGCAGGGAAGGCATACGAGGGGGCGGGTACATCTCCTTTCAGGCTTCAGTGAGCCAATCAGCCCCAGACCCTAAGAAGCTGGCTGAAGGCAGTAACTGACCCGGGTCCCCCTGCTAAAAGTCTGGTCCACATTGCAGAATAAGCATGAACTCAGGAACCAGCCTCCCTGGGTTCTCCCTGTCACTTCCCAGATGAGTGATATGAGGGATGTTACTTCACCCCGCTATGCCTCGGTGTGCCCAGCCCCACCTTCTCCCCCCTCCCTGCTATTTGGAGACCTCTCTAGCAGTAACAGTTGAGTTTCAGTGGTACGCTTACCACATGCTGGACACGGTGCAAAGCACTCTATAGGGGGTATCAGAGCTAAATCTCAACATCCCTTGAGGTAGGTGCTGTTCTCATCCCATTGGACAGATGAGTAAACTGAGGCTCAGAGAGGTTAAGAGCTACCCAAGGTCACACAGCCAGAAAGTGGCAAGGCCGGGCTTTGAACCCTGTCTGCCTGACTTTAGGGCTCTTTCCATAATTCTGGTCTTCCTCCTCTCTGCTTGGAAGAGGAGGCCCACAGGGCACCATTGGGGGGGATAGGTGCCAGGGCCTGTGGCTGTTGCCTTTGACAGCTGATGCCGTCTACCATGGCTTCCTTCTTTTGCAGGGACTGAAGCCCATGGACTCCAATGGCTTGGCTGATCCCTATGTTAAGCTGCATCTCCTGCCAGGAGCCAGCAAGGTACCATATGGCCCACGCCTCTCTGCAAGCTGGGCACACAGGCCTTGGCAGGGGCCCAAGGTTCTCAGCTCAGAGCCTAAAATAGCCCTGTGTGCAGCAAAGCCCTTATAAGGGGGAAGAGGTGGTCCGGGATTCACTCTTGCTCAAGGGCCAGGGTCTGCCCCCTTCTGCAACTCAGAAACCTGAGAGAAACGGGTGCCCTGACAGGCCCCTCACCTGCTCAGCTACCTTCAGTGGCTCCCAGTATTGCATATGGTCTACCCTCCCCCGCCCACCCCACCCAGGTCCATCCATGCCCCAGCCAGACCCTCTCATCTCTCCATCGAAATGAACAACTTTCTCCAGATTTAGGTCTGAGCACTTTAGAGGATGTGCTCCTGCTGCGGCCCCTCCCCCTCCAGCTCCCCTGATGGTCTTCCCTGTGCCTGAGGGAGGGGCCGTGGGATGTGCTTCCCTCTCTTTGGACTGGTGCAGCCACTGCACGTGGCTGGAAATGGAGTGGCTGGAAATGGAAGCGTGCCCTCTTAGTTTGTTTTGTTTGTTTGTTTTTGCTTTGTTGTGTTAATTTGAATAAACTCTTCCCAAAACCCATTGCTATCAACTTGATTGCAACTCACACTACCCCTAGAAGACAGAGTGGAATTACCCCATAGGGTTTCCAAGGCTGTAATCTTTATGAAAACAGACTGCCACTTCTTTCTCCCATGGAGTGGCTGGTGCACTTAACCACTGTGCCGCCAGGGCTCCCGCGTTCATTTGACATGCGTGTCCTAAAAGCAAAGGTGACAGAGCACATGTTGGGGAAATGCCTGCTAAAAATATCTGCAGGCATCCAATGTGCCGTAAAACAAGACGGATGAGCACACACATGCACACATGCACTCGCTCTCGCTCTCGCTCTCTCTTTCCCTCTCTCTCTCTCTCTCTCCCCCTTTCTCCTCTCTCCCCCTCACTGTTTCTTTGTGTGGATCAAAGACACACCTGCACCTGGCCAAATTATCAGCTGTTTGGTCACCCCTGCTTCTGACTCTCCCCTCTGCCCCCTCCTGAGCCCAGACCTGCTTGGCCAAAGAATCAGGTGTGAGTTATTTGTGTTAATGTAAACCAAACTCATCAGCAGACCGTCCATTCTGGGTATAGCTGCATTTCCAGCCTTCTCTCTTAGAATAAAATGAAAAACTTTGTCCCATTTAAGGAATTTCAAGCGTTGGAGGGTGATATTTGGAGGAACAATGTCCCCCTAATGCCCCAGAAATTGAACCTTCACTGCCTACGAATGAGTGACTCTCAAGGACTTTAATATTTTTTCTGGAAAGAAGCTATCTTTGATTTCTTATCTTAATTGTAGGTTCAAGGAGGTGGACCAGAGAGTGGAGGGATTGGGGGAGAGGGTCAGGGTGAGGCATTAATCTATTTGTCTATACCCTTAGCCCTGGTGGTCACCCCCTCTCTGAGAAAATGCATTTGGATGAACTGAGCCCTCAGACACTCCAGGGGGGGAAGGCGTCACTCACCCCAAATCAGCCCAAAAGATGAGCTCCAGGGCTGGCTCCCCACTGAGGCAGTGTCTGTCTGTCTGTCCTTCTCTCTGGGCTGTAGTCCAACAAGCTTCGGACAAAAACCCTACGGAACACAAGGAACCCTATCTGGAATGAGACTCTTGTCTATCACGGCATCACGGACGAGGACATGCAGAGGAAGACCCTCAGGTACCACCAGGGGATGGGTGTGGAGGGAGGCAAGAGGAGGCTGAGGCCGGAGGAACTGAGGCAGGGGCAGCCCCAGGGTCCCTCCTTCAAAAGGTCCCTGCCTCACTGTCTGTTTCCTTTTCCCTTCTACAAAAACAGTCCATGTTTCTGGTAGAAACTTTGGAAAATACAGATAAGTGGAATGGTTAACTGTTAACATCTTGATTGTAGACATCTGTATGTGTGTGTATATGTATGCACATATATGTGTATGTACATAGATAATTGTTTTAAACTTGAGTGTTTACAAAAACGGAATATCTTATTTAGTAACCTACCTGCCTCATTTAACAATGTGTTGATACCACTTCATTTTCTTCAACAATGTTGTATTAAACTGCATTTTAAATTATACATGTAATAATGAACATACTCTTATTGTAAAAATTGACAGAAGAAGCTAAGCTCCTTTAAGTGTGTACCCTTCTCCCAGCCTGGGTCTCCTTTCTCCTTCTATGAATGTATGTGTGTGTATATATGTGCACATCCTAACAGGACATGTATATGTACATGCAAACATATATATATATATATATATATATATATATATATACACACACACACACATGCATCTATATATCTGTACACATATCTCTACAGATATCACACACTTACTCACTCACTGCCATTGAGGCGGATCAACTCATAGCGACCCCTCCTTGGGTTTCTGAGACAGTATCACTATGGAAGTAGATTGCCCCATCTTCCTTCCGAGGAGTGGCTGGTGGGTTTGAACCACCAGCCTTCTTAGCAGTCAAATGCCACCAGATCTATGTATTTATATATGTATTATTTAAAACAGAGATAGTATTATGCTGTATATACCTCGAACTTGATTTTTTTTTTTTCATGACAATATATCTTGCAGTTATAGCCATGAGAAGGCATTTAGACCTATCTATGTTTTAACTGGGAACGCTGGTGGCATAGTGCCTAAGGCATTTGACTGCTAACCAGAAGGCTGGCAGTTCAAACCCACCAGCCACTCCCCAGAAGGAAAATTGGGCAATCTACTTCCATAGTGATACCACCTTGGAAACCCAAAGAGGGGTCACTATGAGTCGGATCTGACTCGATGGCAGTGCGTTGTGTTGTATTTTAAGTTTTAACTGCTTCAGAATATTCCACAGAATGGATTGATCACAGCTTTTTTTAAATATTAGAAATATACAGAAAAGTACAGAATATACTATAACAAACATCCATGAATCCAATATTCAGTATTTAAAAAAAAACAATTGTTGTGATTTGGGTGAAAGTTTACAGAGCAAATTCATTTTCCATACAGCAGTTCATACACACTTTGTCTCATGACATTGACTACAACTTCCCACTATGTAACAGCTCTCTTCCCACTTCTTCCCTCTGGTTACCTCTTCCCTGTGTCCTTCCCTCCCGTGCACTCCCGGCCCCTGAGCTACCAATACTCAGTCTTAGAAAACCTGATTATCTTGCTGTGTTTGTCCTGCAAATGCAAGCCGAAGCTGCCAGCCCCGTGTTCCTTCCCTCGCCCAGGTGCTACCAGCCTGAATTCTGTGCTTGTCACTCCTGAACTTGTTTTATACTCCAGCGACATAATTATGTAGCTCTAAAAAAAAAATGATATTGTTTTGCATGTTTTTAAATTTTACGTAGCTGTTTACCAGTTTACCTAGTCAGTTCCCTACTGATGGAGATGCAGAGTGTTTGCAACTTTTTGTCTGTTACCCCAACGTTGCAGCAAGTAGCCTTCACACTTCCTGGTGTTCACAGGAGTATTTCCTTCAGAAGGAAATAGCTCTGGATCATAGAATATGTGGGTCGCTTTGTTTTATTTTGTTTTTCAATTTCTACAAGACACGCAAACTGCTTTTCAAATTGACTATTCCAAGCACATCATTCCCACCAGCTACAATAGCATTTTAAGTAAAAAAAAAAAAAAATTGTTTCAGTGAATCATCCATTTAGAAAAGTGCACATGCCGCAAGTGGTATGTATATGTTGAATGATGGAATTCCATGTAATAAAAAGAACACATTACTCTATATCTGGATGAATCTTGCAGACATAATGTGGACCCGAAGTAGCCAGTCATGAAACAGTACATACTGTGTGCTTCCATCAGTAGGAAGGTCAGAAACAGGACAAATGGATCTGTAGGGCTGGAGGTCAGGGCGGTGATGATCTTTAACAGAACTAATGACTAGGAGGGATGGTTAGGGGTCTCTGGGGGCTGGAATGATCTCTCTTGATCTGAGGGGTGCTCCTGTAAGTGTGAATACGGAAAAAAGTCATACAGCCATGAGCTTAAGATGTGTACACTATACCACACGCGACTTACCCTGCAGTAAATAAAGCAGTAAAGGGTACCTATCCCACTGCCATCAAGTCAATTCCAGCTCATAGCAACCCCATTGGGTTTCCAAGGTGGTAAATCTTTACAGAAGTAGATTGCCAGTCTTCCTTCTGTGGAGTAGCCGATGGGTTTGAACCACCAACCTTCTGGTTAGCAGTCAGATGCCTTATGCACTGCACCACTAGAGCTCCTTAAAAGCTACCTAGCCCCACAAAAAACAAACAAAACCCATTGCCATCAAGTCAATTGTGACTCGCAGCAACCCTAGAGGACAGAGTAGAACTGCTCCATAGGGTTTCCAAGCCTATAATCTTTATGGAAGCAGACGACCACATCTTTCTCCTTCAGAGTGGCTGGTGGGCTTGAACTGCTGACCTTTCGCTTAACAGCCAGCACTTAACCACTGCACCAGCAGGGCTCCTTCCTGCACTGCTCCAGTGCTCAATAAACAGGAAACCGTGTTATTCCCAAGCACAGCATACCTCCCCAGCAGCACCGCCACGGTCCTCGGCACACAGGAAGAGCTCTGTGCGTGCTTCTCTTTCTCCCACCCCTTCTGTTGACCCCAGGATCTCTGTCTGTGACGAGGACAAGTTCGGCCACAATGAGTTTATCGGTGAGACCAGATTCTCACTCAAGAAGCTGAAGCCCAACCAGAGGAAGAACTTCAACATCTGCCTGGAGCGGGTCATCCCAGTGAGTGCCTTTGCCCCTTGACTCTTGCAGGGTGAGGAGTTGGGGGGTGCCTTCCTCTGCATCTGCACAAGGGACATAGATCCACAGGGTGTCTGACAGCACAGGGTGAAGGTTCCAGGCCACGGCAACCACGGTTGCCTCCTGGCTCTGCCTTTGACCCTCCTTGTGCTTACATCACCTCTCCAAATGTCAAGATCCTGTTGGTGAAACTGGGAAGGGCACTGTGGCCAACCTGGGTTCAAAGCCCCATTCAGAGCCCTTGCCAGGGGAATGAATGGCTGTAAGCCTCAGTATTCTTATCTGTAAATGAGCATTGTTGCATTGCCTGCCTCATAGGAGGCTTGTGGGGAATTAAATACATAATCAGAACAGAACCTGGAGAATAATAGACACCTGTGAGCTGCTAAGTGGTGGTGTTATGGGAACAATACCCACCTGCTAGATCCTCTAGCAGACAGACAGACCGAAGGCAATTCACCCTCCCCTCACTAGTCAACATGGTCAGGTTCCAAAGAGCAGGTCATTATGTGAAAATCGGCGTTATGCAGAAATGGAGGGTGATCGTATCAGATTACAAAATGAAGGATGACTGCTATCTTACATAATTGCCAAGTGATATCATTACGTAACTGTCAAGCCAACTGATTCATGGCCCGGACAAGCTGACACATAACCTTAACCGTCACAGGCAGCGTTACTCTCCCCTCGCTCCTTGGCATTCATTATTGCCAGCTGTACGTCATTAATGTGCAAAATCTTTGGATAATAGATTTTTTAATCTTGTCATAAATGCAAAGTGTCAGATAACGAGATAGTGAGTGAGGAGTAAGTGTGTAGGGTAATACTAAAGAGCATGGATTGTGCAGCCAGAATGCCTGGGTTTGAATCCTAGCTCTGCCACTTACTGTATTACCTGAGGAAAATTACTGACACTCTCTGGGCCTCAGTTTTCTCAGCTGTACGATGGGGATAAGTGTGATAAATGTAAGAATTAAGTGTGATAATGCATGTAAAGCATTAGAACCGTTGTTATTGTTGTCATCATTACTAGATGTAGTTCTCACCCTTTGTGAAAGAGCATGGACCAGGCTGAGGTTCAGAATCGCCTGTGGATTTTAAAACCAGAGCTTTGCAAACTAAGATTTGTGGAGCTCTTCCTTGGAGATTCTGACTTATGGAGGAGAATGAGACCCTAAAAGAGGTATTTTTGAGATCACCCAATCTGTGCTTGCTTTACAAATGGGACAGATTTGTCCCTGAATGGGGAGGAGCTGCCCAAGGTCACACACTAGGCAGTGGCTGTGCTGGACCCCAGCCCTCCTGCAGTACCCCTTTCCTGCATCCCTGCTCCCCTGGGCCCAGGGCCAGCTCCCCACAGGGATGCCTTGGGAGATCCTGAAGGGGAAACCTGCCACACCCTGCCACCAGATGACCGGCGCAAGGATGGCATATCCGTGTGTCACGCCATGTTCCCATAGTGCAGGCAGGGGAACAGGTCACAATGAGGAAAACTGCAAGTACGCATTCACACCAAATGCCAGGCTCCAAATAGATCATTACAGAAAACCCTGGGCGCAAACACTTCCTAGGGGCTTTGCCTGCTAACAGTTGGCTCTCCAGGCTTCTATTCCTCTCTTCACTCAATGAGCAAGGTTTCTCAGGCCAGGGCCCAGGCCCCCTCCCAGGCCCTCGGCTCCTGGGTCTGCCCGTCTTGCTGCAGTGGGCACAAGCTTGGGGTGGCACAGGGCAGCGAGAGGCTGCAGCTGCCACAGGACTTACTGACCTGCTGCTCTTTGCCATCCGCCTGCCCAGGCCTCTTCCGCTCTCAACCCCACTGAGGACTGGGGCCTTGTAAGCACAGTCCCCTACTCTCTGAACCTCAGTTTTCTTCTTCGGTATAACAGGCGAATGGAATTTAACCAAACGAGGTTCCCAGACCCTTAGAACCCAGCAGAAGGACCTCAGGAGCCTCGGGGCAAGAAGGCGCCTTGTGGGCAGACCCCAGCTCCCATGGCATTGGAGCCAGAGCAGATGAAATCTTATCCATTTTATCCATGGGGGTCCTCTGCCACTTACTGACTGTGTGACCGTGAGCAAGTGGCTTAACCACTCTGAGCCTCAGTGTCCTTGTCTGTACAGGGGATGGTCATAGCCTCTATATCATAAGTGGTTGTGCATTAACATGGCTAGCTAGCCCTGTGGCTTGTGTTATATACATTTTAGCTAGAAGGGAAGCAGGGACCCTAGGAGCTTGGAGAACCCACCATCAAGGTGCTGGATACTAATGAGGAGTGAGGGGCTTCTGGTCCTTCTTGTTTAGGAAGGTGAACCTATAAACAATGCTGCTTTTTTTTTTTTTTTTTTCTGTTTGCTTTTTCAAAGATGAAGCGTGCTGGGACCACTGGGTCAGCCCGAGGCATGGCGCTGTATGAGGAGGAGGTGAGTCCTGAGCGTACTGAAGGCCACAGGTGGGGTCCATACAACCTCTTGCCTTGTCTGGAAGCCCCCTTCTCTTCCTCCCTGGCCCTTCCTGCCCTTCCTGTCACAACCACCTGCCCTTGGGTTCACCAGAGAGCCGTCCTTCACCTCCAGGCTCTAGGACGTGAGACCAGTATGCACCCTCTGCACCTTGAATGAAGCCTTTGAGGTGGGGGAGGCTCTGGAGTGCACCCCTGAGTCAGCCTTGTTGACAGACTCTGCTTACAATCCCACGTCACTGGAGAGGAGGCACACCCCACCTGGAGGTGTAAGGCAGGCTCTTGGAGCTGTGTCCAGCAGGGGGTGTGGTTGGACCAAACACCCAGGCCCTCCATCCAGGCCTCTCTTGTGACCCCAGGAACTGTGCTGCTTGTGAGGAGATGGGTTGGCTCAGGGAAGTCCGAGAGCAGTGATCAGTCTAGGGCCAGGGTCAAGGCTCCGTCCTTGGTCAGAGTCAGGGTCAGTCAGTGACCAGGATCAAACTTAACCTATGATCAGTGTCAGGCTTGATCTGTGTCCAAGTCAAAGTAAAGCCGACTGTCCCCCCCCCCACCCCCCCACACACACACACACGTGCGCGCGCCTCACACTAGCCCCGTTGGTCTTCCCTGCCCTCCGCCTTCCCAGGGTCCTAAGCTCCATTTGTGCCCCCTGGAGAATGGGCTGCAGCCGCTGTCCTTGGTGCTGACCCCACTGTAGCCAGTCTGGTTCCTCCCACTCTCACCAGCCTCTTCCCTAATTAATGTCACTCATGGTCCTTGGTCCCTTACAGCAGGTGGAGCGCATCGGTGACATCGAGGAGCGAGGCAAGATCCTAGTGTCCCTTATGTACAGCACCCAGCAAGGAGGCCTCATTGTGGGCATCATACGCTGCGTCCACCTGGCCGCCATGGACGCCAATGGCTACTCAGACCCCTTCGTCAAGCTGTGAGTCAATGTATCTGAACCCCCCCTAGTGGGGGACCCAGATTCTTAGAGAGGGAAAACCAGAGAGCTTCCCCCAGATCACTGTCCACTGAGGCCCAGAGAGGGGAAGGAACCTGCCTAAGAACACACAGGAAGACAGAGGCCTGGGACTGCCAGTTAGAGTGGCATCTCCAGAGTCAGATTGCTGTATCACTTGCCCATATGGGAGGGGAGCTTTGTGCTCTGTCCCCTTCAGTGGAGGAAGGGCAGTCAACATGGTTGTGGCACCCAGGAGTCAGCTGCATGTCCCTCCAGCAGCTCAGAGCCCTGCTGCCAAAGACACAGTCTGCCTTTTCCCAGATCCAGGCTGGAAGTGCTCAGAGTCCTTAGACTTTGGGGTTAGTCCAGTAACCTCAGTCGTGGAAAATAAAAAGACTTGGTTATCTGTGTTAGCACAGATCCTCTGAGAAGAAGATGCCAGAGGGATTAAATACGCAAGAATTTTTCTGGGGAGATGGCTCTGTGAGAGGAAATACGGAAGGGGTTGAAGAGACTGGGAGAGCTGTTAGATTGCAGGGCGAATCTGACTGAGGAAAGGGAAGAGAGGGGAAGCTGGATGGAACGCCCCAGAGACGAGTTGGGCAGGGAGTCCTTGAGACAAGATTGGCTATCACACAAGCCCCTGTCTCCTAGGAGCAGGCCTGCCTTCGTACCTCTGCTGCACTCGGTCATTGGCCAGGGACATGGGCATGGCCCACACATGGCACAGAGGCCAGAACGCAGTGGCTGGGGCCCTGGACTTGGGGGTTTTGAGGTGTCTTCTCTCATAGCCACCACTCATCAACTCAGGATTGATTCAACTCTTCTCTCTGCTAGCTGCTAGCTGTGTGACTGCAAGCAAGTATTTACCCTCTCTGAGCCTCAGTTTCTTCATTTGTAAAACAGAGACAATATACATAGTTCCACTCATCTCCAAGAGTGGGCATAAGGTTCAAATGAGATATAGTATGTACAGCAGTTACGCTTGTGCCTGGGATAGAAACTGATGTACTCTCAATAAGTCTTCCTTGCCTTTGGAGAGCAAAACGTGTGTGTCCCAGATAGGATTGAGAGCCCATGCTCCTAAGTTGGAATCCCAGTTTTGAGACCAGTTGCTGGTTGATTCTGCCTTACGGCAGCCCGTGTGTGTCAGAGCAGAATTATGTCCTACAAGGTGTTCAGTAGCTGATATGTAGGAAGTAGATCACCAGGCCTTTCTTCTGACGTGCCTTTGGTGGACTCAACTTCCCAACCTTTCACTTAGCAGCCAAGTGCATTCACTATTTGCACAACAGCCAGGGAGAGTCTCTGATATTCTCTAGCTCTGTTACCTTGGGCTCTTGGTTAACCTCTCTGGGCCTCAACATCTTCATCTGTAAAATGGGGAGAATAGTGTTGTGTATTAGTTCATGTCCTCTGCAAAGCAAAGGCCAAGGCAGGATTAGACATGCAAGAGATTTCTTGGGGGAAATGCCTGTGAGGGGAAACTGGGAGCCAGCAAGAGAGGAGGCAGGTGGAGCTCAGAGGCTGTGGTACAGGTCTGACCCCAAGCAGACAAGAAGGGGAAGGAAGGAAGGTTGGGAAGGAAGCTTCGTGGATGGCAGAGCCGTTTATGGAAGTTTCAGCCAGGCATCGTGGAATCCTGCAGCACAGAGCCACCATGGAGATGCTGTGGATCTCCCAGGAGTATCCCTACTGATGCCTCAGTATCACTGGCTGGGAGCACGGGGGTGAATTCAGGGCCCCGCGGCTCAGTCAGTTTCACATCCTGCACTTGGATGTGAGAGGTGCATTGTCATGGTGTCCGGTCCATAGTAAGTGCTCAATAAATGCTTGTGATTGTGATGACGAGTCATGACATCACTAACATTGCTCAGGGCAAAGGTGCTTATTAATGTGCTCTCCAGTCAGAGAGATGCCCCTCACCCCACCCCCAGCCTCTGACAATGGGAAGCAGTACTGCTCCTAAGCCCTCCTCAGCTGAAAAACAAGAGGGGTTTCCCTCCAGACTTTCTTCCGGTAAGGATTTAGTTAATAAAAGACACACATGCTGGGGGTGAGTTCAGTTTCCAAGAGCAGCTTCAGTTTTATTTCCTATATGGTCCGAGAAAGAAAAAAGCTCCTGCATGCCATGAACTCCAGCCACACACAAGTCGTTTTGCTTAAATAACGCTCCCTGTCATCCCTCTCCCATCCAGCACCTTTCCAGGACTCAGTGGCAGCCTGAGGGGCAATAGATGGTGGGCACCACCGGCCATGGCTCTCAATTTAATGCATTGAGAGGAGGTGGTTGCTGAGCACAGACTCCAGAAGCAGCAGAGCTGAGTTCAGATCCCAGGTCCATCATTTCCCAGCTGTGTGACCTGATGCACATGTCTCAACCTCTCTGGACCCTCCGTTTCCTTATCTCTCAAAGCGGTGGCCCTAGTTCTAGCACGTAGGCTTTGTGTGGAGGTTAAATACACCTACAGTGTACGTATCGGGCATCAATGATGTAGACCTACTTTCAATTTGTCTATCAGAGCGCTGGGAGGAGTCTTTGGGAGTCTTTAAGCGACATTTCTTGCTCATTAAACATCATGCAAGCAGCCTCTTTTGTCTCCTCTCAGCTGGCTGAAACCAGACATGGGAAAGAAGGCCAAACATAAGACTCAAATTAAGAAGAAAACCTTGAATCCTGAATTTAATGAGGTAAGGCTGCCCCATTCCTTGTTATATCCTGGGATGGTGCCAAGGTGTAAGGAAGACACTGACTCCCTACTAGAACATTTTAAATTATATTAGGGGAAGAAATTATCATAGATCAGCCTGATTTATCCAAAGGAGATGTAATGAGTTCTTTGTCACTGGAGGTAATCAAACCTAAACCAAATGCCCACAGATTAGGAATTCCACAGAGAAAAAGCTGTGTGGAGAGAGATTGAATTCAATTATCTCCAAGGTCTTTACCAATTCTAGTCCTCTAGCCTTTACCAAGGAGCTCTGGTGACACAGTGATTGACATTCAGCTGCTAACCAAAAGGTCAGTGGTTTGATCCCACCTGCTGCTTCACAGGAGGAAGATGAAGCAGTGTGCTTCCTTGAAGATCCCAGCCTTGGAAACCCCATGGGGCAGTTGTACCCTGTCCTGTAGAGTTGCTGTGAGTTGGAATCACGTCAGCGGCAGTGGGATTGGTTTTGATTTAGACCTTACCAGCTCTAGTAAAAAACCAAACTCACTACCATTGAGTCGGATGCGACCCATAGCGACCCCTCCTTGGGTTTCCGAGGCAATATCACTACGGAAGTAGATTGCCCAGTCTTCCTTCTGAGGAGTGGCTGGTGGGTTTGAACTGCCAGCCTTCTGGTTAGTGGTAAAATACCTTAGGCATTACACCACCAGAGGAAGAGAGGGCAATCTACTTCCAGAGTGATACCACCTCGGAAACCTAAGGAGGAGTTGCTATAAGTCAGATCCAACTTGATGGCAGTGAGTTTGGGTTGTGGTTTTTTTTGTTTGTTTGTTTGTCTTTGAGTTCTAATAAAGAGAGGCAGCAATGGCCTTGACCATCCACCCAGCCGACACTGCCCTCTCCCTCTCCCTAAGTCCCCACATCCATCCAGTACATCAAGTTCTGCTGGAGCTACTGTGTAGATACCTGTTGACCATGCTCCTCCCTCTGTGTTCTCACAGTCACTACGATGGTTCAGTCCCTGGTATTTTATGCTTGGACCATTGCAGTAGACACCTGACTTGCTTCCCTGTGTTTAGTACACCCTCCATATAAGAGTGAGTTTTCTAAAACACAAACCTGAATTTGTCTCGCCTTTTGCTAAATAACCCAACCATGGCTCCCTAACTTCTTAGCCTGACAGTCAAGCCCTTTCTAACTCACCTCCCACCCACAGCCATCTCAGACACCCCATGCTCACATCATTCTAAACTCCACGCAGGTCTCTGGTATACCTCTCAGCCTTTGCACATGGCCTCTTGTCCTGGACGTCCCTCCTTTTCCTCTCTGGCAAACTCCTAGTCACCCTGAAGACCCACCTTTAAGTGTCACCTCCTATAGCTAGTTCTAGCCCATTCTTTGTGCCTCTTTCATCTGGTGCTGTCCCTCTGGACTTCTCATCCATTGGCAACAAGTCAGATAGTGGGAGTCCATCAATATCTGTTGAATTAACAGGACTGAATGGAAGAAAGAGTGGAAAGACATATGAGTTCTGATCTAAACCACTATCACCCGTCTGTCAGTTTGTTGGACTGCGGTGGCTTGGGTGTTGCTGTGAGGCTGGAAGCTATGCCATTGGTGTTTCAAATACCAGCTGGGTCACCCACGGTGGTTTCAGTGGAGCCTGCTGACTGAGACAAACTGGGAGGAAAGGCCTGGTGAGGTACCTTCTAAAACGGAGCCACTGAGTAAGTGCCCTCCTAGAGCAGTCAACCATGGAGATCAGAAGGTCAGCATTCACACAGGGAGTCAGCTCAGGGGGCAGGAGCGCATAGGAAAGAAGGACACCGGGAAAAGGTGACCACACGGAGGAAGTGGGAAGACAGCTGTTACGTCACGGGGATTGCAGTCAATGGCATGAAGCAAAATGTGTATGAACAGTTGAAAGGAAAATGAATTTGCTCTGTAAACTGACTCAAATCATAATTAAAAAAAAAAAAAAAAGGAAAGAAAAGAAGTCTGCTTATGGGAAAGTCACCCAGCAAAAGTCCTACAGTTAATTCAAACAGCAACAACAGTGCCTAATAGAGAATGGTAGTTTGATGCTAAAAAAAAAAAAAAAAAAAAAAAAAAAAACCACCATATTTTTTTCACAAATATGTTTTAAATAATAAAATGTCTCCTGGGTTAAATTGGAAACAAACAAACAAAAGAAAAATGAGCCAATGAAAACCTACAGGTGACAACATTGTCTGATACGGGCTACAGTCTTGGAGGTGGCCCAGGACCGCGGCATTTCACTCTGGTGGATGTGAGGTCACCTTGAGTTGAAGTTGACCTATGGCAGCTAACACCACCACCTCTAGCAGTCACACGTGTGGAGAATGGAGTGTGTCAACAGACAGAGCCTGGAGAAGCTGCCCCACCAGTTAGCCCAGCCTGTTCCCTAGAAGCCAGTTCCTGCTGCCCTGCCCTGCCCCCTTCTGGAGTCTGAACAAATCACAAAATAATAAATCAATCCAAAGGACCCAGACATATAATGATGGTAACTTGTTAGCAAATAAGGAAAATATAAGCCAAGGCCAGACCCCATGCTGCATACCACACTGGCACAAAAATGTCTTTAACTGTTGGTTGCCAGTTGGTGAGTGTGTGGGGACACACACACGCTACTGGGGGAGAGTAGAATGCACTGAACAGACCTGTGTCAGGATATGTCAAAAGCCTCATCACTTTTGAAATCTCTATTTATTTCTGAAAGAGGTAGTCATTTATTTCAAAATTTAAGAAGTACAAATATGGGTGTCTAGTCCAAAATCCTCCACCCTGCTATTCCAGCTCCCAGCCAACTTCTCCTCTTCTTCTAAGAGCAACATTATCCATGTCTGGGGCTGACACGTACACAAAGCAAATGTGGAGCCATGGGGGGGGAGGTATGTAGATGGTTAACATACTTGGCTGCTGACCGAAAGGTTAGAGGTTCAAGTCTACCCAGAGGCATGCTGGAAGAAGGGCCTGGTGATCAGCTTCCAAAAAATGGCCCTCAAAAGCCCTGTGGACTGGCTGACTTCACCCAGCATAACGACCTCTGAGCTCATCCATGTTATGTCTGTATGAGCCGCTATTGTGAAAAGTCAAGGAAAGAGTTTCATAAAAAATGAAATATTATTTGATGGATACTGGGGCGGGGGGCGGTGAGGGAAGATAAATCACTAACTAAAAAACCAAACCAAACAAAACTCACTGCCGTCGAGTCGGATCCGACCCATAGCAACCCCTCCTTGGGTTTCCGAGGCAGTATCTCTACGGAAGTAGATTGCCCAGTCTTCCTTCTATGGAGTGGCTGGTGGGTTTGAACCGCCAGCCTTCTGGTTAGCAGTCAAATGCTTAGGCGCTACGCCACCAGAGCTCCTAACCACTAACTAGAGGGTAGAAGAAAATATGGGAAAAGAAGGAAATTGAGAAAAAACAACCCACCCTCCGTGGGGCACAGTGCTACTCTGACACCGTGGGGTTACCGTGAGTCAGGGTCAATGTCAAGGCAACTGGTTAAAGCAAAGTATGCATTTATCCGCTTTTGCACTGTCTACAGATGGTACCACAGCCCACACCCACTTTCTCCATCTTACAGTGTTACAGACTCAGTCATTCACCTCTCAGGATTTATCGAAATAAATCCTGGTGGGTGTGCCCAATGACTTAGCTGCAAGGATGCCTTTTATAGCACCATTGATGATAGTGAAACATGGAAAACAACTTGCTTACCCAGCACTCAGGGATCAGCCATGAAATCCAGCCGTGACAGTGGTGATGCAGACAAATATTTGCTGCATGGGAAGCTGGTTTTTACCACGTTATAAGTGTTCAGTGTTGTTTTATTTTTAAAAAACATGCATCTCTGTAGGCCTGGCAGTCTGCTTCTGAAAGGTCCAGCCCTGAAACCCTCACGGATGCGGTTCTTCTCTGCACAGGTGGGGTCACCGAGGGTTGGGGCCGACTCACAGCAGCACCGCAGGGGGACACACACACCGGGAGGGCCGACAGTGCTCATCCTTGCGTAGTTGGATTACAAACTTCGGTGTTAGTTTGCACAAGGAGCATGCTTTCATGAAGCAGCGTTATGTTTAAAACTCAGATGTCTGGGGCCATAAGCAGAGATCCTGGGAGCGGTGTCAGTCTCGTGAAGGTGACCCCACCTGGCAGACTCCGTCCTCTCCCCTCCCCACACTCCTGCATCCATGCAGACAGGGAGGAACCCACTTCAGAAGCTACCAGGGTGGAAGGAGGGTCCACGGTCATCTGCCTTCCAGGGGCTTCACCAGGACCAGCTCTATTAACACAACTCCACTGGCCTTCCCCATCTTCAGATGGAGAGCCCTCCGAGAAGACGATTGCAGGCTTTGAGGGGCTTTGTTACACTGACTGTGTGTTGAAAGGGAATGGCTGGGCCTGGCGTAGAAGCTTGGAGCATAAGGCCCCCTTGCTCCCAGAATTCTTAGTTCAAGGGGCTCCTCATGGCCCCTGAACCCTTTTAGCTCAGGGTCCCTGTCACTCATGCATCTCCCTCTGTTGCTTACAGGAGTTTTTCTATGACATCAAACACAGTGACCTGGCGAAGAAGTCCCTGGACATCTCAGTCTGGGACTATGACATTGGCAAGTCCAATGACTACATTGGTGAGTGCCCCTAACTTCAGAGAAAACCACTCCTTGTCCTTGCCAGGAAGGAAGAGACTGAGCTGGGCTGCCGAGGGCTCGGGTCACTCCTTCCTCCCCCTCAGCAACCATGGTGTCCAGACGCCAAGTGCGACCCAGAGTTGTGTTGTGGGTCCAGTTGGAAATGCCTTCGTATGCAAAGGCTTTCACAGCTGAGGAGGTTCTTTGCTGAACAGATTGCCTCCAGTGGAATGCAGGCATACATCGTTTATTGCACTTGACTTGATTGTGCTTCGCAAGTACTGCATTTCTTACATAATGATGGTTTGTGGCCATCCTACATCCAGCAAGTCTCTGCACCGTTCTTCCAGTAGCAGGTGCTCAGTTCATGTGTCTGTGTCACATTTTGGTCATTCTCTTGATATTACAAACTTTTTCATCAAGCTGTTGCACACTTAATAGACTACACTATAGAGTCAACATATCTTTGATAGGCACTGGGAAACCAAAAAATATTGTAGGACTCGCTTTATTGCAATACTCACTTTATTGCAGTGGTCTGGAACCAAACCCACAATATCTCCAAGGTGTGCCTGCAATTAAATCACAGGCGAGTGGGGCTCTGGTCTCTGCAGAAGGGAGGGGGCAAAGGAGGGCTCCTGAGTCAACTTTCAAGTCTGGGTGGAGGTCTTCGTTTTCCTAGTCCTCCTCTAAATGATGAGGAAGAAGAATAAGGAAAGATAGAAGGGGGAGGGGGCTCCAGGCAGAGGCCAGAGCCTGCGCAAAGCAGTAGCAGCAGGACGGAGCAGGGCAATGAAGCTGGCCCAGCAGACAGCTGGTGAGTGTCGGGAAGCAGTGGGAGACACGTTTGAGCCAATGGGGTGGTGGTTAGGGGCATTTGTTTGTTGCTGGAAAGACAGTGCCAACTCATGACGATCTCATGCATAAAAGAACAAAACCTAACTCTAGCCCTAACCCTAGCCCTTGCCCTTGCCCTTGCCCCAGCCCCAGCCCTACCTGCACCGATGCAGTCTTCATGACTATTGGTATGTTTGACTCCATTGTTGTGCCTGTTGGATCAATCCATCTCATTGAGGGTTTTGGTTAGTGATGGTTGTTGTTGGGTGCCATTGAGTTCATGTGGACTCACAGTGACCCATGAGACTGAGTAGAACTGCCCTGAAGGAGGCTGTAATCCTCACAGGAGCAGATCACCAGGCTTTTTTCCCACAGAGCCACTGGGTGGGTTTGAACCTCCAACCTTTCGTTAGCATCCAAGTGCTTAACTGTTGCAGCACCAGAGCCCCTTTTCAATTGGTAAACCAAAAACCCACTGCTATGGATTCAATTCTATGAGTTGAATTGAGTCAATTGCTATGAGTCCATAGCAACCCCACAGAGTTTGCAAGGATGTCAACCTTTATGGAAGCGACTCCCTTATCATTCTCCCGCAGAGCAGCTGGTGGGTTCAAACCACAGACCTTTTGGTTAGCAGCCCAATGCCTTAACTACAGTGCCTCCAGAGTGCCTTACGTAAGCATGATGATGTGGTTCAAATCTATCAGCCCTCCATGCAAGAAAGATGGGGCAGTCTACTTCCACATAGATTTACAGCCTTGGAAACCCACTGAGAGTCACTGTAATTTGGAATCAACTTGAAGGCAGTGATTTCAATTGGTAGAAAGTCTTAAAAAACGAACAGTGAAGTTATGACTTGGTATGGCAGTAGGAGCTATTGCAGGTGAGTAGGCGGACAGGCCCACAGTATAGGAATGACAGTGACCATAGTCCTCCACAGAGAATCATTTATACTCATTTATGTGTGTCTGCATACCCCCACGTCACCAAGGGGGTCGCTGCATGGTGGCACTTTTCCCCAGCGAGACATTTGTGTCAGAGTGAGAGTCTCACACATGTGTGGTTCTGACCCCGGCCCTCTCTCCGCCTTGTCCTCCAGGTGGCTGCCAGCTGGGGGTCTCAGCCAAGGGAGAACGCTTAAAACACTGGTACGAGTGTCTGAAAAACAAGGACAAGAAAATCGAGCGCTGGCACCAACTGCAGAATGAGAACCACGTGTCGAGCGATTAGGGTGGTGCCCAGGTCCCCGACTCCAGGCCCCCCTCCAGCCCGCCCCAGCTGCCCACTGCACTCTGGTCTCTCCCCTCTATGCCTACCTCCCCCACATTCCCTCCAGCCTCCCAGAGCCTGCCTGGCAGGTCTCCCCTCACCTTGGCACGGCTGCCAAAGACCGTGTCCTCACCCTGATCGGGGATGCAGGCTCTGTGAGCAGTCCCCACCCCTGCCTAGTCCCTTCAGGGTGCACCAGTGATGGTGGGAGATCTTTACATGGAACGTGTTCATTCAGTAACCTTTTAGTTAGGATCAGTCACAGAGGTTCTCTGCAACACTTTTTTGACCCTCCTGACCTTGAACACACACACACACACACACACACACACACATACACACGCCCCCTTAGTTTCCTATGTCGTGTCCATGTCTGTCCTCAATTATGAGAGCGCACAGACAGGGCTGTGAGGATGAGCTCCCAAACATCAACAACACAACTGCTGTGAGTGGACTCTGACTCGTGGAGACCCCAAGTGGGTCAGAGCAGAACCGCACTCCATAGGATTGTCAGTGGCTGATTTGGGGGGAACTAGTTTGCCAGACCTTTCTTCCAAGGCACCCCTGAGTGAACCCAGACCTCCAACCTTCCGTTAGCAGCCGAATGCATTAACTGTTCGCATAACCCAGGGACTGGGTCCTCCAAAACACAGCCTCCAATGGCCAGAAACCACAGCGTTTCAACCACCCAGTGATTAGGAACCCACCTCCTGGTGCCAAACGCATCAAGAAAGGGACATAGAGTATGCAAAACAGCCCTCTCACCACCTTTTAAGAGGTCACCTGTTTGCTTCCTTGCAAAACAAGAACAACAACAACAATCACTTGTTTTCTATCACCTTCGCCTTCTCTCTCCCCTCCTCCCCCTCCTCCCCCTCCTACTCCCCCTTCTCCTCCTCCTCCCACTTCTTCCCCCTCCTTTTTCCTCCTAAGGGAGGATACTAGCAAAAAAAACAAGACAAAGTGTATCTTAACACAGCCTCATGCCCTCACCGCCTATCACCACACTAATCACAGATGCTGAGAATCTGGCAAAAGCCCAAAGTCCCCCTGTACTTGTGTTTCTTCCAACCACCCCCTCCTCCTGGGGCAGAGTCTGAGCCCCTTGGGCCCTGGGCCAGCTGCGGGCACTGCCCAGCTGCGGGGTGGCCTCCCCAGAGTGACGTAGGTGCCTGCACAGAGGGGCGTGCTCAGCCCAGCCTCCCCAAGTGGACACGGGGCACCTTGAAGACTCCAGAGCTCTGTCCCCAGGGGCTCCTCCAAGGCCCCATCCTTCCTCCACTCAGTTAGATGAACAAACTCTCACCCCCCTCCCTTTGACTGTTTCTTTGACTGTCTCAGACCTTGCGTCTTACTCGGAGCCCAGCCTCCCTCTTAGTCTCTGTCTTATTTCTGTCTCTAACACTCTCTTTACCAAGTTGTTGGGAGAAGCAAACACCATGGGTATAAAACTTTAAAGAGTGGCAGATCCTGACACCAAAGGCTTTTGTTCCACCATGAAGCATTCCATCGTCTTCCTCAAAAAAAAAAAAAAGAGGAATCGGCAATAAGGACCAGCATTATAAGTTGGAGGGCAGTGAGAAAGATGGTTTTCCCAAGTCCCATCAAGTCTTCTGCTCTGAAAACCATCCCACTATGTGCAGGCCACCACCATTCTCTATAAAACTCATCAGACTGAGAGTAAAGCTCTGACTTCTGCCAGTCTCCTGTGGTTTAGCCTTTCAATGCCCTCCACCCAGCTCCTTGCACAAGTCACTGGTTCACTGGAAGACACTCATTTTCTTGCCTTGAATAACCGTTTTTCTAAAGATGAAGCTCTTCCCCTTCCCCCAAGGTGGCCAACAGCCTCCCAGCCACCATCTTCCTCTTGGACCCTTTCTCTCCCCATGAGGCCCCTCTGACCCTCGCCCTCAGCCCACCTCCTTTTCGCGGTTTTCCCCTAGGAGAAAGCATGCTGGCTGTGTCGCCCAAGCCTGACGCAGTGTCGGCGCCGGAATGAGCATGCAGCAAGCTCTCGGTGCCCTAGCAGGGCGCGTTCTCCCAACTAACGACTAACGTAACCCCTTCCCTGCCTCGGGTCCCCACCCTCCGGTGCATGCAGAGCTGGCAATGCCTCTCTTTGTCATGATGTAGCCACAAATAAAGTAGGACTATCCAGAACAGCTGTGGTCTGTGTTCTTCTTTCGGTTTTCTAGAAGGTTTTCCCCACCAGGACACACACCTACTCAGGTGGTCAGTGGTTAGCAAGCAGCTGGCCCCAAAGTACTTAAGCAACTTATCAAAACTATTGGTTACTTCCCAGAAGGAATGCAAATTGCATCCCACTGAAAACACTCTTCCAGGTCAAGTCGAGACAGTGTCTTTTTTCTTGTCCCCAGAGGTTGGTTCTCAGCACTGGAAACAGAAGTTGGTATCACCTGGAGAGACTTTTTCAAACTACCCAGATTCAGCTGTGCCCTGGAGACAAGATGTGCGTTTAAAAATATTTGAAAGCACTTCCTGGTAGATGCCTTGTGCTCCCCACCCCTATTCATTCATGGCTTTGAAAAACACTGCCCTAAAAGTAGATGGCATGTTGAGGACTGAGGTGCCACTGACCCACAGTGGCATTTTTAGTCACCTCATGTGTTTGGGAAAGGTGGACAGTGAAAAAGGAGGACTGAAGAAGAGTTGATACATTTGAATGACGGTGTTTGCAAAGAGTATTGGGTATACCATGCATTGCCAGAAGGAACCAGTCGATCTTAGGAGCAATACACTAAGGAGTGCTCCTTAGAAGCGAGAATGGTGAGACTCTGTCTCATTTAGAGTACACATGTCATCAGGAAAGGCCATCACCAGAAAAGGACATCCTGGTTGGTAGGGTAGAGGGCCAGCCAAAAGGAGGGAGACCTGAGATGGATCGCCACAACAGCTCTAAGGGCTCAGACGTGACTGTCACAAGGGTGGTGCAGGGCTGAGCAGCATTTCGTTCTGTTATACTTAAGGTCACCATGAGGTGGAGCTGACTCAATGCAAGTGACAACAAAAAGTGATCAGCCCGTCAACAGATGAATGGATAATCAAATGGTGGTGCATTCACACAATGAATCAAAGAAGAGTGAAGAAAATCAAAGGCATCTGGAAGCAATTAGTCCAAGGATAAGATGGACCACAAAGACCTCAGCCTTCATGACCCTGAGGCCAGAAGAACTAGATGGTGCCTGGCTACCAATGCTAACCATTTGGAAAGGGATCAAAACTGAAGATCCTGGACAGAGTGGGAGGAAAACCGTGGAACAAAATTCAAAAACACAAAAATGACCAGAATTACTGGTCAGAGACTAGGGTAGCCCCTAAGACTATAGCCCCGCGTTACCCTTTGGGCCTAGAAATGGACTCACTCCCATGGATTGGCTCTCAGCTCAATAGTGGAAAGACCTACATGCAGAACACCTACCCCAGTGTGGTGCCCTCACCTACTCTAGGGATGCACCCCTTAGATCAATCAGCCATGAGACATCAGAGGGGCAGCATTCACACAAGGGAAAGCTGGACAGACAGAACTGGACAAGAAGGGCACAGGGAGGAGTAGTCACAGGGAGGGGAGGGGAGGAGAGTTTTTTGTGGTTGGGAATGGTAATCGAGGAGTGAAATCAAATGTGCGTGAACTGTTGAATGTAAATCAAATCTGCTTTGTAAATTTGCACCAAAAGCACAATAAAATAAAAAATATATCAGTTTTTCCTACAGTTCAGCCAGTTGCCACCAGGTGGACAATTAGTTACACAGGCTTCATGGGAACGACAGGAGACACATGTCAGTTCTTCCTGTGCTCATGACAGACATCATTAATCTTTCCCTGTGCTCACGACAGGCATCACTAGTCGATACGGCATCTTTCCCACAGAGCCAAGAAGTAGCCTCTGAATCCTTCTCAACACAATGTTGCAGGCAGCCACCACTGGTCAGTCATGGGTGGAAGTTAAAAAGAAATGGAACTTCCACCCCTAAAACGACTTGTCTCCTTCCCCAGGCTTGGGGGACAGGCCTAACAGGCTGATATGTTCGTGTACATGGGAAAAGCACAGATTAAGATTGGTGCATCTTGCCTGGCATGGTATGCTTTTGTTTCCCCATTGAAATTAACCCTTTGCAAGAGGCAACATGGTGTGGGGGATAGCACCTGCATGGAACACAATGGCTTTTTAACCAATTCAGTCCAGCATTCAGATCCTGACTCTTGTCACGTTCAGGCTGTGGAATCTTATACAAGTTGTTTAGCCTGAGTGTCCATCCTTGTCTGAACAGTGAGGACATGACTAACTGCTTCACAGAGTTACTGAGAGATTTCAATGAGCTAATAGAGGGAGAGTCCCTGGCAGTTAAAAAAAAAAAAAAAAAAAAAAGTTGCTATTGAATTGATTACGACTCACGGAGTCCCCATGTTTGCCAGAGCAGAACTGTGCTGCAGACGGTTTTCAACGGCTGATGTTTCAGTAGCTCTCCAGGCCTTCCTTCCGAGTGGCCTCTGGGCAGATTCAAACCACCAGTTTCTCAGTAGTCCTTTGGCCACCTTGGGACACCTCTAATACCTTCTAGTTAAATGCTGCCTCCACTGGTGGCCCCTGACACTTGGGCTTCCTCACGTGGCCATGTCAGGGAAAGAGGCCTCTGAAGTGGTGTTGATGATAAACACAGGACAGCGAGACTGAGAGCGAGAGAGACTCAGGTGGGGCAGCCAACAGGTCTCCCAGGTCCTGGCACAGAGGCGAGCAGAGGCTCCAGCTGTTGCCAGCAGAAACTCAACAGCTCCGGATGTTCATTCTGAGCAGGAGTTGGAGGCGAGACTAAAACACAGAGGTTCAATCTTCCAGCAGGATGGACAAAGAGGAGGCCAGGGGAAAGGAGAGACCAGGGGCTGGGCGTTCAGTGAAAGCAGCAGGCCCAGTTATATATCCACGGGGATTCAACAGGACTCTAAAACCCCCCTGGGTCAGCCCCTGCTCACTCAGCCCAATCAAGTTTGCTAGGGATGTTGGCCGGGTAAGATTAAACAATACGTCAGAATACCATACGAACCACAAGGAATCATCTCCATGTTTTGCTTGGCTGAACCTTGAGCAAATCACTTCCCCACTCAGGGCGTTAGCTTGACCTTTGGTAAAAACACACCAGAGTATCACGATTCCTTACCTTGACTGTCAAGAAACACCTTGGCCCACCAAACCAGTTGCCCTCAGCTCCGACACACCGGGATCCCGTGTGTGTCAAAGGAGAACTGGGCTCCACCAGGTTTCCAGTGGCTGATCTTTCAGAAGGAGATCACCAGGCCTTTCTTCTGAGGCACCTCAGGGTGGAATCAAACCACTAGTCTCTCTGAAACCATTTGCACCACTGGACTCCTGGTCCACCCCAGAGGTCTAGCCCCAGTGCCTTCACCTCCCCCTCCAATAAAAACCAGGACTTTTTGCTGAGGCCCGGCCACCTGATTAGATGCTCTCATATTCTCTTTCTTGCATGAACTGCACAAGAATGATCATCTATAAGTTTCCTGTTTCTGTTTCTTTCAAGAACAAGAACTTGAAGCCACCTACAAAGGCAATAAGGCCATCATCCTGGACTTTTACAATGATTTCCTCGACATTTCACTGTTGTCTCACTAATTCTAAGCATTGTTTCAAGCAGTTTTGCCTTTATCTTTGGAAAGATAAAGAATTCTTTCCAAAGAATTCAATGTCAGTTTCCTAAGGACAGGTCTTTAATGCTCATGTCTGATCTATGTGTAAAAAGTAATCAAAAGGATACATTTCAACCACAAGCACACTTGTCATAAAGATGCTGGAGAACTTAGACAAACATACAGTCCAACTGGTGAGAGAAACGGCCAGTATCTTCCTAGTTACATCTTCGCTTGCACGTGAATCACCAGGTTTGAAGGAGGAAGGGAGGAGTGCCAATTAATTGACTAGCTGGTTAGGAGGAGACAGGTGAAGATAGTTCATATTTGTATGTGTTGATCTATTGCCTTTTTAAAGGAGCTCTGGTGGTGCAGTGGTTTAGGCATTTGGCTGCTAACCTGAAGGTCGGTGGTTCAAACCCACCAGCTGCTCCATGGATGAAAGCTGAGACAGTCTGGTCCTGTACAGATTTACAGCCTTGAAAACCCAATAGGGGTTGCTATGAGTCTGAATCGACTCCATGGCCGGGTTTGCTTTTGAGTTTTACATGCACATATTAGGAGCTCTGGTAGCATAGTGGCTAAAGCACTTAACTGCTAACCAGAAGGCTGGCGGTTCAAACCCACCAGCCACTCCTCGGAAGGAAGGTTGGGCAATCCTACTTCCGTAGTGATACTGCCTCGGAAACCCAAGGAGGGGTCGCTATGAGTCGACTCGACGGCACATAACAACAACAACAACATTGCTGTAAAAACCATAGAAAACGATACAGCAATTTTGTCAGCCACACACACAGAGACAAAGAAGGAAAAACCTGTTTTTAATGACGGTTTTTCTTAGCTGACGTCATGTTACAGGCTGATAGTTAAAGATTGGAGAAGACATTTCAGAGCAGAGGAGAGAGTGCCCCTGGGCAGCTGTGATTCTGGTCAGAGGCGGAGCCTCTCGGAGCGTTGAGTGTGTGATTGGCTAAGGGGCGGGGCCAGCACCAGCGGCACAGCTCCGCCCTTCCCAGGAAACGAAACTAACAGAGCCCAAGTTCAGCTTGCGGAGATCAAGGGCTCACAGAGCCCAGGTGTCAGCTCTCCCATCCCTGGCTCTTTTGCCCCCCACCCAAACATCATGCCCGAACTCAGATACATGCAGGCCAAGGACCTGGACAAGTTCATTGAAGATCATCTCCTGCCGGACACAACTTTCCGCCTGCAGGTCAGACGAGCCATTGACATCATCTGCAGTTTCCTAAAGGAGAGATGCTTCCGATACGAGTCCCACCCTGTGCGGGTGTCGAAGGTCGTCAAGGTGAGCACTGGCTTGCCGGACTTGGGGAGGGGTGGCTGAATGGGCAAGAGTGTCTGTGGAGAAACACAGCAGACTGCGCTGGGGTGTGAAAGGTGGAAAGAAGGGCTGAGGTCTTGGGGGCTGGTGATTTATCCATGCAGAAGATGGAACCTGGGCTGAGGTCCTCCACCTGTATTTTTAACAGGTGCCCCGGTGAAGGGTATGAAACACTGTCCTGGGCCATGTCCATTTCAGAGCTAGGGAAACTGAGGCCCAGCTCCGATAAACAATTTGCTAATTAGTGGCCATGGAGTCCCTATGTGGTGCGGTTAGGCTCTAGGCTACTAGCAGAGAGGTCAGTGGTTCAAACCCTTCGGAGATTCCTCAGAAGACAGGGCCGGCGAGCTGCCTCTTGAAGCCCTAAGGGGCAGCTCTGCTCTGCACACGTGGAGACGCTATGAGTCAGAATCATTGATGGCAACATACAACCACAACAGCAATTAGAGCCTGGGACTCCCCATTCCTGCAGTGTCCTGGGCTGGTGGGGTGTAACTTTTGAAAGCAGATGGCACCCACTGGCTGGGAGGCCTTGGGAAATCACTTAGCCTCTCTGTGCTGCCATTTCCTTCTGTATAAAGTGGGGATAAGGAGCGCTAATGGTGTAGTGGTTAAAGCCTTTGGCTGCTAACCAAAAGGTCAGTAGTTCAAACCCACCAGCTGCTCTGCAGAAGAAAGATGAGGCAGTCTGCTTCTGTCAAGACATACAGCCTTGGAAACCCAATGGGGTCACTATGAGTTGAAATCAGGTTTGGTTTGGGTTTGAAAATGGTGATAATAATTCCTGATCTCGTTAGCGTGTGTAAACACTCAGCTAAGGTAGTAAAGCCCAAGGGACAAGAACATGGACTCTGGAACAAGGCCGCCCAGTCAGTCCTCTCTCTGCCACCACTAGTTACATGATTGGACGGGTCATACAATCTCTCAAAGCATCTGTTACCCCATCTGTAAAATGGGAACTAATAATAACATGTAAATCAGAGAGTCATTATCAGATTTTTAGGAGTTAGGACTTCCATGCCCTCAGAACAGCAAAGCACTTAACCATGTTAGGGATTCTTCTCGTCATTTTGTTTAGGGAGGTTCCTCTCAACAATGTTAGTGATTGGTCTCATCCTTTTATCTAGGGAGGCTCCTCTGGCAAAGGCACGGCCCTCAAAGGCCGGTCAGACGCCGACCTGGTCGTCTTCCTCAACAATCTGAAAAGTTTTGAGGAACAGCTAAATCTTCGAGGAATGTTCATTAAGGAGATCAAAAGACAGTTGGAAGCCTGTCAAAGAGAAAGAAAGTTTGAAGTGATATTTGAGATCCACGGTAACTGGCTAAGTCGCTGGCTAAACCCCCGCGTGCTCAGCTTCCGTCTGATGTCCCCCAAGGTCAATGAGTGGGTCAATTTTGACGTGCTGCCTGCATACGATGCTCTGGGTAAGTGCCACCAGCCATACGGGGTCTCAGCCCTGGACCTATGACAGTGACTCATTTTTTCTGTTTATTTCTGAGCAACATATCTCATACAACATGAAAGCTTTACCATAGCAGGGTACCCCTTCCAAGTGGAGTGCAAGGTTATCTTTCCTGCGACAAGAATGAAAAAGGTCCTAATCAGTCATGGGAGACACATTACATGGCAAATTAACACCATTTGGTTAAGTGGTGAGCTCCTAACCGAAAGGTTGGCAGTTTGAATCCACCCAAAGGACTCTTGGAACAAGGGCCTGGGAATCTAACTCCAAAAGCTCATAGCCATCGAAGAGCATATGGACATAGTTCTGCTCATACACATGGGGTCACCTGGGGTCAGAACTGACTTAACAGCAGGTAGTTTGGGGCTTGGTGAGGGGGTAGGGGAGGACAAAGACATTTCTTATACAACATCTGCAAGGCTTACCAGTTTGACATATGGCAAGGTGTGTGAACGTTATCTTTCTACAAATGCAGGCCACCACTCATTTGTCAGTTTGTGGCACTGTGGTGGCTGCATGTTGCTGTGAGACTAGAGGCTATGCCACCAGTACCTCAAACACCAGCAGGGTCACCCATGGTGGACCGGTTTCATCAGAGCTTCCAGACTCAAAATGGGAGCAGCATAGAAGTGGCTTGAAGTCAGTAGCAGGGGCCCAGTGACACCAGGTGTTGTAGGCCACCATGGTGACTTCAGATTTTATTCTAGATGTGACAGGAAGCAAGAAGAGGAGCGATCAGATTTTCAAAGAGCCCACAGGGGCTAGGTGGACCACAGGCTGTGGGGAACCAATGAGGAGGTGATGGTGGCTTGGGCAGGGCAGTGGCATTGGACATGGGAGAAAGGAGTCGGGGACTGGACCTCAGATGTGTTGGCTCTGGGCCTGCTGCCCCTGTCACTGGATTCCACAGCCAGTGAGTTTGTCCCCTCAGAGAGATGGGAAGAACCTCAGAGAAGAGCTGACATCTTCAGGTGATGGCTCTGTCCCTAACAGGTCACGTGTTTAGTTACTACAAACCTAACCCCCAAATCTACGTCCGGCTCATCAAAGAGTGTTCCACGGGAGGTGAGTTCTCCACGTGCTTCACGGAGCTACAGCGAGACTTCCTGAAGCGGCGTCCGACCAAGCTCAAGAACCTCATCCGCCTGGTGAAGTACTGGTACCAAGAGGTACGGCCTCCCACCAGGCCCCATGGGCCCTGCCCAGGCCAGAAGCAGGGGAAGGAGAGAAGCGGGGAGAGCAGGAGGGGAGGGGAGGGGAGAAAGAGGAAAGGGGAAAGAGTGGGAGGGGAAGGAAGGGGAAAGAGAAGGAGTGAGTGGAGGGGAGAAGGGAGGTAAAAGGAGAGAGGGAGTGAAGGAGGAGGGAGAAGACGGAAGAAGAGAAGAGGGCGGCTTGAGTGGCACATCCTTCCTTCCAGGAGTCTTCTCCCGCTCAGGGGATGGCAACCTCGCATTTCAGACTCCTGCCAAAGCCCCGTACCTTTCCTGACACCCCTTTGGCACACCTCATCCCCATCTAGTAAATTATTTCTGTCCTGTGTTCAAAGTACGTCCACATTCCTCAACCGTCACTTCCTCTCTCACTACCGTCCTGCCCCGAGTCGCCACAGGAGGCTCGCGGGCCTGCCCTCTGCCTCTCTGAGCCTCCGCGTCTCTCCCCACTGCTGCCTCCCCCCAGCATTGTCCCTCCAGTAGGACAGGTCTGCTCCAGCCTCTGGGCCTTGCCACCTCTGTCCCCCCCAGCCCACCCCGGGGGACCTGTTGCCCCATTTGGCCACCTGGCTCCTCTCTTTCCTTTCTTTTAAATCTCAGCTCAAATATAACCACCTCTGAGAAGTCTTCCCAGTCTACCACTGCTGTCCAGTCAATTCCGACTCATAGCGATCCTATACTACAGCATAGAACTGCTACATAGGGTTTCCAAGACTGTAACGCTTACAGAGGGAACTACGGTGTGTAGTGCCTGAGGCACCTGACTGCTGGCGGTTCAAACCCACCAGCTACTCCACAGAAAGAAGATTGGGCAATCTACTTCCGTAGTGATACTGCCTTAGGAAACCCAAGGAGGGGTTGCTTTGAGTTGGATCTGACTCAGTGGCAGTGAGTGTGGTTTTTTCTAGTCGTGGTTTAATGTTTACAGAAGCAGACTGCCACATCTTTCTTGCACAGAGTAGCTGGTGGGTTCTCACCACCGACCTTTCAGTTAGCAGCTGAGCACTTTAACCACTGCACCACCAGGACTAAAATAGGCCACCCCACCATCACTCTTCATCCCCTTTATGCAACTTTATTTTTCTTCACAGCATTAGTCAAAATTGAGCTATGGTTTCCAGTGATCAACAGTAAGTCTTTCTCAATTTACTTAAGTGTTTAAATGCTGTGATACGATTTTATAATTTTCAGTATATATATTTAAAAAAAACTGAACTAGTTTATGTTTGTTTCTTTATTGTCTATCTCCCTGATTAAAAAAAAAAAAAAAAAGTACATGAAGGAAAGAAGTTTCGTTTTGTTCAGGGCTGTATCCCAAGAACTCTAAACAGTGCCTGGCAAGCAGTAGGTGCTCAGTAAGTAAGTGTGGAATGAGCGAATGAATGTTTTAACTACACACACCCTCAGAGAGACCACCTGACGGTGCGTCAGGCAAAGCAAGGGCTTCAAAGAAGCACGCGCTTGATTCCCCCACGTCTAGACTGTCTGCTTTGAGCAAGCTACGTAACCTCTGTGCTTACTGTTTTGTCATTTGCAAAATGACCAAAAAAAAAACTCCCTGCCATCGAGTTGATTTCGACTCATAGTGACCCCTCCTTGGGTTTCCGAGGTGGTATCTCTATGGAAGTAGATTGCCCAACCTTCCTTCCGAGGAGTAGCTGGT
>NW_006921635.1:6956295-6970686 GCF_000298275.1 Orycteropus afer afer
TGAGCAGTCAAGTGCCTTAGGCACTATGCTACCAGAGCTCCTACCTCTGCCCTTAGTAGCCCCAAAACAGCACAGACTCTGCATCAACGAATAGGCATGGCTTTGTTCCAATAAAGCTTTCTTTTAGCCCATGGTGGACGGGGCTTCCTGACCCCTGCTCTACCCCATGCACCGCACCATGTATGAAACCCTGTGCTCTACACGCACATGGGACACACACGTTTTCCCAATTGTTCTTCCTCTTCTCAGTGTTTGGAGAGGATAGGGAAGCCTCTGCCTCCACAGTATGCCCTGGAGCTCTTGACCGTCTACGCCTGGGAGCGTGGGAGCTACGAGACAGACTTCAACACAGCACAGGGGTTCCGGACCGTCCTGGAATTAGTCATAGAACACAAACAGCTGTGCATCTTCTGGACAGAGTATTATGACTTTGAAAACCCCATTATTGCAGAATATCTGCGCAAACAGCTCCGGACACGCAGGTACTCACCCCCACGTGGTTTTGTGTTGTTGTTGGGGGGACGCTATCAAGTCCATTCCACCTCATAGGGACCACAGGTGGCAGTAAAATTCCCCCATAGGGTTCCTTGACTGTAATGTTTATGGGAACAGATTGCCACATCTCTCTCCCATGGAGCCACTGGGTGGGTTCGAACCGCTGACCTTGCATGTAGCAGCTGAGTGCCTAACCATTGCACCATCAGGCCTCCTTTCCTACATGGCTTAGTTCCCGGACATAAATGAACCCTTCATAATGCCTAGGGTGCCTTGGAAATGGAGTGGGTGAGAGGCCCCACCTTCTCTTGCTAAGCACTGTGCTATCTAATTTCCTCCCCACGACAGCCTCCAACCCTCCAAGGCAGGCACTGTGGTACCATTTTACAGATGGCCAGACTGAGTTTTCTAAGAAGTCAGGCACTCGCCCAAACCTTAACAGAAATCGATGAGGCATCTAGAATAGGAACTGACATCACCACAGCAGTGTCGATTGTTTCTACCGGGGGCTGCCAGCATAGTAACAATTCTACCAAGGGGTGACTGACCGCTGCCTCTGTCTAGCGACTGCTGAACACACCACATGCCTTGTCTTGCTGTCTCCTCACCCCACGCCCGTTGATAGGCTCGTGCGGCTCTCCCCACTCCACAGATGAGGAAACCGGGGCTCAAGGCCACACACTAATAAAGGGCGGAGACGAAGCTCAAAGCCAGGCTTATCAGGTCCCAAATTCACGTCGCTCACTGGCCACTCACTGGCCGTAGTCAGGCAGGGGCCTTGCGACACCCCCGACAGAGCAACGCCCTGCAGGGCCCTTCGTCCTGCTGCTGGTGCCCCAGCCTGTCCCATGCTGGTGCTTGGCTCTTTCTTCCAGGAGCACTGAAGGCTCTCTGGATGCAGCCCTAGCTCCTCACTCGTCTCTCTCAAACCCTTCCTTGCTCTTAGGCCTGTGATCCTGGACCCTGCTGATCCTACAGGAAACCTGGGGGCTGTCAACCAAGGGAGGTGGTCAGGGCTGGCGTCGGAGGCCGCCTACTGGCTCCAGTCCCCTTGCTTTAAGAATCCAGACGGGTCTCCTGTGCCCTCTTGGGATGTGCTGGTAAGACTTCTGCCTCCTCCTTGCCATCCATTCCCCCAGCCCCCTGCACACAGCTTGGGGCCTGGAGCTGGACACCATTCTTCCCAAGAACTTGTCTTGGCTCCATGTTTTGTGGTCAGTTGGCCCCAGTCAGAGGTTCCGGGAATACTCACAGTCCTTGCCCAGAGCACGTTCCTTAGTGAATGCCACCTTGGCCTGAGGTGACTGACAGCCCCAGTCAGTTCATCCCACTCAGAACGTTAGTTAGTCACGAGTCAGCACCTTTGAGCACCAGCGCTGTGGGCTTCAGTTCTGTCCTAAGCCCTTCAACGCACATCACCTCATAAGATCCTCACAGCAAACCCGAGAGGTATGTTTTCGGTCACCGCATCTTACAGATGAGCAAACCGAGACCCAATAAGGGGCAGTTCCTTGCTCAAGGCCACTGCTCACTCCACTGTGCTAACAGTCTGCCTCATGTCACCCCCACCTGTCGCTGACACACAGGACACCCAGAGCAGCTAAGTGACTTGGGCCCTGCCGCACAGCTCAGGAGGAGCAGGAAGTCCTCATCTTGGGTCTTTCCACTCCCAGAGGAGGGTCTTCCTGGGGCCCCTCTGAGACCAGGGATTAACAGTGTAGCAGGTGGGTTCCTCAGGAAGCAGCCCCTGAGATGAGTGTAGCCTGCGGGATGTTTACTGGGGAGTGAACTTGGAAACGGCGCCTTTGGAAAGAACAGTGGGAAGGGAAGAGGCTGGGCGGGGGGGCGGGGGGCAGAGGTAGAGCCATGATGCAAGCCCAGTGGCAGGCCAGCCCTCAGAGAGGAGTCAAGTGGGCCTGCAGAGTGGTCCTACAATAGCAGTCAAGCCTCTGTACCTGACATGGATCCTGTGAGCAGCTCAGGAAGGGGCGTGGTCTTGCGCCAAGTGGCTCCCTGCAGCCGACCAGCTACCAACTCCGATCATGGCAACCCATGTGTGTCAGAGTAGAAGCGTGTTCCCGTTTCCAGTGGCTCAGTTTCCGGAAGCATATCTCCAAGCCATTCCTCCAACGTGCCTTTGGCGGGGACTCCAACCTTTCAGTTAACAGCCAAGCCCAGGAATGGTTTATACCACCCAAAGCTGAGGCACCCCCAAAAGGGGCTGACAGCTGGAGGCCATCCCAGCACCAGGAACAAGTCCCCCTTTAAAAGGGGATCCAAGTGGCACGGCACAGTGCTCACCAAAAGTGCCCACCGAGAGCCAGTGTCTCGGCGGGAAGCCCACCTTCTGATGTTATCTTGCATTTTACTCTTCAGCCTAAGAAGGAGACGTGGTGTGGGGCCATCATTCGTGGGATCCTGTGGCTGTTCAGAGGCTCCGAGCAGAGCAGACAGCCCTCCCAGAGACGCGCCACTTACCAGGCACTCTCCGCTCCACCGGCAAAGAAAAGCTGGACGTGCACCATCCTCTGAACACAGCCTGAGGAAGGACCCCAGAGGCGTCCCTCCAGGGACAGCCTCCTCATTCCCAAGGCAGCCCCCTGGTCCATATACGGCAGGGGACTGGCCCAGGGTCATGCCATGATTGGTTTGGATGTAGAACCAGGATTCAGGCCCCCTGACCCCGACCCTTTCCGCTCTTTGGTGTTCTCTCTCCACCGTAGCTCCCACTTCCTCTCTCTGACAGTAGTCTCTCAGAGCAAACAGAAGTGATGAAGATGAGAAAGTAGGGTCCCAGCCTCCTTGACTTTGTTCTGGGTCCCTGACTGGAAGGTTATGGTCCAAGTTATTAGCCTAACAATAAAAAATAATAGCAAATACTTTGCTGGTCTGACAGAGCCTGGTGGAACCACTGAGACTATGGCCCCTAGCTGCCCTTCAGGTCTGGAATTGAACCCACACCTGTGGCTTCCAGCCAAACAATAGACAGGCATAGGAGTTGAACATTTACCTGAGGTAGATACACTCCTTGCAGAGAAGAATCATGGGAGAAAGAAGGGCTGTTTATATACAGGGAGACAGTTCAGAGGGCAGGAGTGCATGGAGGGATGGACACAGGGAAGAGGTAACTATTGGGAGAAAGTGGGAGGGGAGCTGTTACATTGTGGTCAATTGTAGTCAATGTCATGGGACAAAGTGTATGTGAACTGCTGTACAGAAAGTGAATTTGCTCTATAAACTTTCACCCAAATCATAATAAAAAATAATAATAGCAAATACCGTTTATTGGCTGTTTATCAACTGCAAGCCATCAAGCCGAGAAGCATGTGTGCACATGTATGTGTTCATTCATGCAACTAGAAGTATTTATTGAGCACCTACTATGTGCTCAATAAATATTTCAGTTGTTCTAGGCACTGGGGATACAGCAGTGAACAAGGCAGACAAAAAACCCTGCCCTCAAGGAACTGGCACTTGAAAGGGTGGCTAAGGCACTTGACTGCTAACCAGAAGTCCGGCAGTTCAAACCCACCAGCCACTCCTCGGAAGGAAGATGGGGCAATCTACTTCCGTAGTGATACTGCCTCGGAAACCCAAGGAGGGGTCGCTATGAGTCGGGTCCGACTCAACGGCACATTACAACCACAACAACAACAACCAATTTTCCTATTGCAAGTAAGCCTGAGACAACATCCTTGGTTCACAAATCGTTGATCCCAACGCTGGCTATTTCTCCTGGGAAAAGTCTAGACCACACTCGCCCTGGCTGATCCACTCGGCATTAGCTTCATGTGGCTACTGAGCACCTGAAATGTGACCAACCCAAACTGAGATGTGCCGTCAGAGTAAAATATGTATTGGGTTTCAAAGATCCAGTCCAAAAAGAGAATATCCAATTCTTGCTAACTGATCATTTTCAATTGACTGCATGTTGAAATGACCAATTGTTTGAGATAAATCAAAATTGATTCTACCCATTGCTTTTTACTTTTAATGTGGTACTAGAAAGCTTACCATTCCATCTGTAGCTTGCATTGTCTTTCTATTGGACGGCTCTGCTCCACAAGGTGATTCACTGAATTAAAAGGTCCCCGTTATTCATGGCCGTGGAGTCGATTCCAACTCATACTGACCCTGTGGAACAGTGTAGAACTGCCCCCATAGGGTGGCCAAGGCTGTAACTTTCACAGAAGCAGACTGCCTCATCTTTCTCCCTCAGAGAAGCTGCTGGGTTCAAACCACCAATCTTTCAGTTAGCAGTGGAGCGTTTAACCACTTCACCACCAGTGCGCCACTGATTTACAAGGTCCCGAACCAAAACCAAGGCCATTGCCATTGATTTGATTCTGACTCACAGGGATCCTAATGGCACAGTCTAACTTCCCAGTAGTGCTTCCAAGGCTGTAATCTTTACAGAAGCAAGCTGCCTCCTCTTTCTTCCACAAAGCAGCTGGTGGATTCAAACCGCCGACCTCTCAGCAGCCAAGTGCTTAACCACTGTGCCACCAGGGCTTCTTATGAGATCCCTAAGTAGCACAAATGGTTTGTGCTTGGCTACTAACCTAAAGCTTGTTGGTTCGAACCCACCCAGCAGAAGAAAGACCTGCACACACAGTTTACAGCCAGAAAAACCTTATGGAGTGGTTCTGCTCCCTGGGGTCACCACGAGCAGGGACTGACTCCTTGGCAACGGGCTCGGTTTTTTGGTGGACCAGTTTCCATTGCCACCCTGAGCCCAGTACCAAGACAGATCATCCCATAAAACTCCAAATTAGGCACACTCCCCCAGGTTCTCCTGAAGGAGCCACGCCCATTCCAATCAGACAGTCCTGAGTTGACACCTAGGCCTCTCTGTAACCCTCTAGCTTCCCCGAGAGGGGGGTTTAATTATTATTCTCATGAAAATAAATGGACAGGCTTGAGGTTTTGAGAGCTTAGGGCACTTGCTCAGACTTAGCCAGGGCAAAACCGGGCATGGATCCGAACCCTTCTTGCTCTGAAGACCTTGCTCTTAGCCAAAACCAAAACCAAACCAGCGGCGGTGCAGTAGACTCCCACGCACGGCGACATATGCACTCCACGCGGTTTTCAGTGGTTGATTTTTTGAAAGTAGATCGCCAGGCCTTCCCTCCGAGGCACTCTCGGTGGACTAGAACTACCCACCTTTAACTTTGCCCCCTAGAGGCCTGTTATTTGCTCTTGGTTTGCTCCTCAGCGGTGGGTGCAGGGGGCCACCGGCAGGAGGCTGGGGAAAGGACCGGAAGTGGATGCCAGCACCTGCGGCCCCAGGAAAGAAAGGAAACCGAAAGCAGAAAAGGAAGCCGTTGGATACTCCCGCTGGAGGAAAACGAAACTGGAGCCGCCTCCGCTCACACCGCGGGCGACCATGGACGTGTACGGCACCCCGGCCGCCGCGCTGGACAGGTTGGTGGCCCGCAGCCTGCAGCCGCCGGCGGAGTTCGTGGGGGCGGTGCGGCGAGCACTGGGCGCCCTGGGCGCCACCCTGCGGGAGCGCGGGGGGCGCCCCGGAGCCGCGGGCTCGGAGCCGCGGGTGCTGAAAATTATTAAGGTGAGGCTCCGGAGGGGGGTTGGGGCGCGATCCGCCGGCGACACTTTGAGACTGAAGATGGAGGGGGCGCGGGGTTTGGCAGTATCAGCTCTTTCCATTCATTTCATTAAATATCTAACCCATTAACTGTACCTAAAGCATCTGACTGCTAACCACAAGGCTGGCGGTTCAAACCCACCCAACCACTCCAAGGAAGGAAGACCGGGCCATTTACTTCCCTAAAGACTTACCGCCTCGGAAACCCAATGGGGGTCGCAGGCATCCACTCCATGGCGGTGGGTTTGGTTTTCCCTATGTGTTAACTAGGAGTTCTGGTAATGTAGTACCTAAGGCACTTGACTGCTAACCAGAAGGCTGGCGGTTCAAATCTACTTCCCCGCCTCGGAAACCCTAGGAGCGGTAGCTATGGGTGGGTCTGACTCAAGGGCACAGAACAACACAACAAATGTGTTAACTACGTTAACTGTGTGTTAACTAATTGCTCTGAAAAGAGAATGCTCACACTCACTCACTCCATGCTAACGACCGCCCCGCGAAGTAACCCCACTTGGCAGACGGGGAAACTGAGGCACGGAGAAGCGAAATGACTTGGCCCAACCGGAAAGAAGAGGCGGAGCCAGGGGTTAACTTTGGACCAAACATGGCAAAGGGCTTCTGGAAAAATCCTGTCTTCGTTTATGTGGGTTTGAAAACTTTTTAATTAAAACCAGCTTTCAGTAAATTAATTTAAGGGAGAGAAAAAAATGTGGGTTTGGAACCGGAGTTCCCTGGGTTCCAGTCCTGGCCCTGCCTCGGTACTGGCTTGAGCTAGTGGCAGCCTCTCAGTTGTTTTGTTTCTGTGTTTATAAAGTGCGCTGCCCTGCGGGGTGTGTGTGTGTGTGTGTGGGGGGGGGGTTCCTCCCCGCCTTAGTTGGAGGGTTAACCCTTTCAAGACCGAATTATTTTTCTGCTTTGAGTTTTTTGTTGAAACCATGTGTTTTCAGTCATGGAAGGTATTCTGAATGAAATGAAGAAAAAAAAAAAAGAGGTAATAGGGATTTTGATACAATTAGTGATGCCCCTAGGAGCTCTGATGGCATAGCACCTAAGGCAATTTGACTGCTAACCAGAAGGCTGGCAGTTCAAACCCACCAGCCACTTCTGGGAAGGCAGATTGGTCAATCTACTTCCGTAGAGATACCGCCTCAGAAACCCGAGGAGGGGTTGCTATGAGTCAGAACCAACTTGATGGCAGTGAGTTTGGTTTTGGGTAATGATACACATATGTCCCAAGGAGTTACTCATGCTGGTATTGGTGGGAACAGCCTGTTTCTCCAGATTCATGCCATTATACTGGTCCCCACCAGATGGCGTAATGCGCTAAAAGTGGGATAGAGATTCCTACTAGACCCAGAATGTAGGTGGGCACTATATGTCCCACGAGTCATGAAAGGGTTAAAGGAGATGCTTGTGTGTAAAATGCCTATTGTTGTTGTGTTGTTGGGTGCCATAGAGTCATTTCTGACTCTAGCAACCCTATGGGACAGAAGTGGAACTTCCCTATAGGTTTTTCTAGGTTGTAATCTTTATGGGAGCAAATTGCTGTGTCTTTTTCCCATGGACCACTGGGTGGGTTTGAATTGCCAGCCTTTAATTAGCAACAAAATGCTTCATTGTGCCACCGGGGCTCCTTGTAAAATGCATAACTCGTAGGAAATGCTCGGTCAGTAGTGTTTCTCTGTGTTCTGTGCAATGCCTCCTTTTTCAGCAGCCTCAGGGTGAGCCCTCTAGCAGTAAAGGGACTGGCACAGCCCTTGGGATAACAAAGAGTCCGACTCTGAAGGGAGGGGTTTTCCTGGAGGGCTTAATCCTGGTTCTTGCCACTTTCTGACTGTGTAACTCACTTCACCGCTCTCAGCCTCACTTCAGTATCTATAACCGTATGTCAAGGGTGTTGTGTGCGAGGTTCTTACAGTATGACTCTCCTTCCCAATTTCTCAGACTAGAAACTGCTCAGAAAAGCCTCAGAAATTCAGCGAATCCTGTCAAGAGTTTTGATTCCAGGCAAAGATCACAAACATATCTTCTGCACATCAGTTTGTTTCACGCACCGTTTTAATTTTATTAAAATTAGTTGCCAGCATTTAAAAATCATGAATATACACTTAGAAATGGCTTCTTTTCAAAGCTTCCAGATGTGGCAGCGTTCGTGCAAAGCTTCGGTTGCCTGGAGCTGTGTCGCCACAGTCCTCACTCAGCCCACTTGCCTCACCCAAGTTCACTGACAGCCTGCACAGGCACAAGAACTGGAGAGCGCAGAGTCCTGAGTGATTTCTCTCTTCTCAGGGAGGCTCCTACGGCCGGGGTACAGCCCTGAAGGGCGGCTGTGATTCTGAACTTGTCATCTTCCTAAACTGCTTCAAGAGCTATGAGGACCAGGGGGCCCACCGTGCAGAGATCCTCAATGAGATGAGGGCTCAGCTGGAATCCTGGTGGATGGAGCCCTTCCCCGGCCTGAGTCTTGAGTTTCCCGAGCAGGACGTGTCTGGGGTGCTGCAGTTCCGACTGGCATCCGAGGACCTTGAAAGCTGGATGGATGTCAGCCTGGTGCCTGCCTTTGATGCCCTGGGTGAGAGGTGCCCTGCCCTTGTGGGGGGAGGGGCAAGATCACCCTGACATTCCTGAGAGTGAAACAGAGCTTTCAATTCTGGCCCTGCCACTGACTTGCTGTGTGACCCAGGCAAGCGTCTACCCCTCTCTGGGCCTCTGTTCCTTAACATACTGGGTTTGGGCTAGCAGGGGTCTAGAAGACCTAGTTCCTCCTAGATCTGTGGTCCTAGTGTTTGGGTGTTTGACCTTCAGCCAAGCATCTCGGAAGACTTTCCTTCAGCCACTGCCTAGAGCAGTCTGCCCAAACCTTCCACAAATACCCCAGGGACAAAGATGAAGGGAGGCGTGCCCAGCAGCGAGGCATGAGGATGAGGCCAAAAGTCTGCAGAATCTTGTATTTCACCTTGAAAACATTACTATGATGTTTGCATTCTCCGCCGTGATAAACCCGTGTTTGAGTTAATGTATCAACATGCTTCAGTGCCCTCATGTGTAAAATGGGTTTAATTATAGGGATAAAACCATCTACCTTACGGAGTTGTTGCAAGGATTAAATATGTCAGTATATGGAATGAACTTAAAACAGTACTTAGCATATCAAACCAAAAACCACTGCCATCAAGTCGACTCTGACTCATAGAGACCCTGTAGGACAGAGTCGAACTGCCCCAGAGGGGTTTCTGAGGCTGGCAGTCTTTACAGAAGAAGACTGCTTCATCTTTCTCCTGAAGAGCAGCTGGTGGGTTTGAACTGCTGAACCTTTGGTTAGCAGACCAATGCTTTAACCACAGTGCTGCCAGAGCTCCTTAGCACATATAAGGGCTATGTAAGGATTTGCTTTTATCATTTCTATTATCATTGCTGTTGTTTTTATTGTTGTTATTATCAACCCTGGTACTCCAGGGGACAGCTGTCCTGTGGGTAGTTTATCCTGCAGGTTAGGATGTCCTGGCACTCAGCCACACTGCCCCACACTTAATATACCCACCCTCTGCACACACATCAATCATAATGCATACTCATATATTTGTTATAAAAAACCAGTGGCAAAAAGAACCATACCAGGTAATTCACTGCACCGCAGATGCCTGTGGGAAGTGGAGGAAAGAGTGCATACTATAAAGTCAGACGGCTCTGAGTTCAAATCCTCCTGCTGTTGCTTGCCAACTATGTAATCTTGGGCAAAAAACTGAATTTCTCTGGGCCTCTATTTCCTAAGCTGTAAAGTGGGCTAGAGAATTATACTTTCCTTGTTTGGTTGAGATGGGGCTGCAATGAGGGGATTCAAGGAAGGCTATCAACATGCTGTCAGCGGGCAGTAGATGTTCTAGAAACGTTGGCCGTCACTGCTCATACGTTGCCCTTGCCTCATACTTCTCATTCCCTGTTTTCCCTGTCTTCTGCTCCCCGCAGCACCAGGGAGTGTGTGGGCAATTAATTAAAGATGTGTACAGGGGCATTTAGGATCCCTGGTGGTGCATTGGTTAAAGCGCTCAGCTGCGAACCACAAGGTCAGCGGTTCGAACCCACCAGCCGCTCTACAGGAGAAAGATGGGGCAGTCTACTTCCATAAAGATGGCAGCCTTGGAAACCCTATAGGGCAGTTCTACTCTGTCCTACAGGGTCACTATGAGTCAGAGAATCGACTCAATGGCAGCTGGTTGGGTTGGTTGGGTTTGACAGTGGTGTTGGAGGTTTGAGCCACCCACAGGCACCTGGGAAGAAAGACCTAATGATCTTCTGAAAAATCAGGAAAAAACAAAATAAAACCTGGGGGTATGGCTCTAGTCTGAGACACATGGGGCTGTCAGGAGTCAGAGTTGACTTGCCAGCAACCAGTGAACTGGAGGGAGCTGAGGGGGGCAACGAATGCCAGGTACAGCTGCTGTAGGCACTTCTGACGCGGCTGGAAGCGTCTTCCCTGTTTCACTCCGTGACTGCCCTTCCTCAGGCCCCACCCGCTGGAGGCTGCTTAGCTATTTGGGAGGAGAGAGAGTCCCTTCCAGTCTGGAGCGTAACTCTTCCTCCCTGTCTCCCGAGACACTCAGGGGAAACTAAGGCACGGTCCCCCAGGCCCCAGCTCCATCATGTTGCTGGATACCCTCCTCCAGATTCACCCCTCCCCCTCCCAGTGCCCCAAGCTGGGCTCTGCGCTAACACTGCCCTCCACACCCACAGGACAGCTCAGCTCTGGTGGCAAACCCAAGCCCGAGGTCTATTCCGCCCTCCTCAACAGTGGCTGCCAGGGGGGCGAGCACGCGGCCTGCTTCGCAGAGCTGCGGAGAGACTTCGTGAACACGCGCCCAGCCAAAGTGAAGAACCTGATTCTGCTGGTGAAGCACTGGTACCGCCAGGTGAAGACACTCTTGAGGGTCCTTGCTCCAGGCCTATGACTGTTTGAATCCCTGCTTTCAAGATAGTGCCAGTCTTTTCTTACGTTTAGTGATTATTCATGCTTTTCTTTCTAGGAATTGTCTGCTCATATCCCTTGTCCGTTATTTTCTACTGGGCTAGCTGTCTTCTTATTGTTGATTTATTGGTGCTCTTTATATATTGCGGGGCACTAGTTCTTAGTCAGTTAATATAATGCAGATATCTTCTCCCAGTCTGTAGCTTATACATTCATTTTGTTTATGGGTCTTTTGTCAAATGTTCAAATATTTTGAAAATATTTGAATTTTAATGTAACCAGATGGATTAGTCTTTTTCTTGTATGATTTGTGCTTTGTGTGTTTTGTTTAAGAAATTGTTCCCTCCCAGACCACAATAACAAAAAGAAAATTTAATTTAAAAATGATGTAATACAAGGAAAAGGTTCTAGGGGGACTAACAAACATTAAGTATCCTGACAATACTTAAATAATGATAAGTATTGTTGGCATCCCCCCTCCCAAAAGGAAAGATAAATCTTTCCCTATCCCGTTTTTCCAAAATTATTCTCCTAGGTTTTTTCCAAAGAGTTTTAAGTTTTGCTTATGTTTAGGGCTTTGACATGCCTGGGATATTGTGGACACAGTGTGAGGTCACCTGAAGTTGGCACACCCTCTGCCCGGGCATGCTTCCATGCTTTGACAAGAGTCTTGTGCACTGAGAGAGGCGTGCCCAACTGGTGCTTGGGGACCCGGAAACAGGCCCCCTAAAATCTTAGGGCACATGGCCTCGTCCTTCTGTTGGACTCATTTGTCATAAAGCAGATCTGAGTATAAAGAAATGGTAGATTCCCATTCTGACTCAACCACCATGTGCTGTGTGACCCCAAGCAAATTCTTACCCTTCTCTGGGCCTCTGTTTCCTCCACTGCATACAAGGAGTGTACAAGTCTCTAAGTCTTTCACAGGTATTCCCAGCTAAGCAAACCTCTTCAGGGGTAAGAAATGGCTGCCCATCAGCCTGGTACTTATTCAAAGGTCAGATTCTGGGTCCAGCCCACTGAGGGCAAATCCTGGCTCTGCCACTTACCTGCTGCACGACCTTGGGCAACTTATGTCACCCCTGTGCCTCAGTTTCCTTGCCTGTAAAGGGATGATTGGCTGGCTGGAGGTATATATTTAAGAGCCAGGTGTCTTCTCTCTCTTTCTCTCTCTCTTTTATTTTTTAATGATGCTTCTGAGGTCAAGTAGTGTGCTAGGCATTGGAGATGCCACAAAGAGGCCCCCAAAATAAAACAGCCAAGGATGACAGAGGTGATAAAAATGACCCCAAGGGAAGGTACTGTGAAATCACACATCTGGGGTGGGTGAGGGAGTCAGGGAAGAGTCATGCTGGGCCATGAAGAAGGAGGAGGAATCGGCCAAGTTAAAGGGAGAGCGAAAAGCATTCTAGGCTGAGGGAACAGCACTTGTGAAGACCTGGAGGTAGGAGAGAACTTGGAGCACTTGGGGACTGGTGAGTGGTAAGTATGGTAGGAACGGACGTGACGTGGGGGTGGAGGGGGAGAGGCAGCTGGTGAGTGGACAGAGGTCAGACCAAGCCGCGCTTTGCAGACTTAAGTTGAGTAGTCACCCTGAGGGCCGTGGGGAGCCATAGATGGTGGTGTGTCTGCAGGACAGAGGGGAGTTGTGGTCAAACATGTGTCTGCTTCAGCAGACGGTGGATCAGGGGGACCAAGAGTGAGGACCATGTGGAGGCTGGGGCAGTGAGCCATGTGAGAGGCTGATGGCTGGACTGAGGCAGATGAGAGGCTGGGGAAGACATGGACAGATGAGGCACTCAAGAGCCACCCTGTGGGTTAAGTCCCAGCAGTGAGGACAAGAGGGACTGGCCAGGCCCCTTCCAGAGCAGGCTCAGAGCACAGCTGCTTGTCCCAGCCTAGGCCTGTGGGGCCCCAGTGGAGACCGCAACGGCCGGGAAAGTTCTGGAAGGAGCTTCCCCTTTGTCCTTCTGAGTGCCCTCTCTTGCCTGTTTATAGGTGTGCTCGCAGGAGGGCAGAAGGGGGACGCTGCCCCCAGTCTATGCCCTGGAGCTACTGACCATCTTTGCCTGGGAACAGGGCAGCGGGAAGGACGCCTTCAGCCTGGCCCAAGGCTTCAGAACCGTCCTGAGCCTCATCCACCAGCACCAGCAGCTGTGTGTTTTCTGGAGCGTCTACTACGGCTTCGAGGACACTGCAGTCGGGCGGTTCTTGCAGGGCCAGCTCGAGAGACCCAGGTAGGTCCCGACACCCCCATCATCCACTCGCTGTGGCTGGGCCATGGGGAGAGAGTCAGTCATCATGAAACAGGTCCTATGGACGAGGGCTAAGGCAAAATGCCACCCTTGCATTTTCTAAATGCAAGGCTCCAGCCCTAGATGCACATTCGAATCACCTAGGGCGTTCTTAGGGTCCTTGGGCGAAGCGATGGTAAGTGCACTCATCTGCTCACCGCAAGGTTGGTGCTTTGAGTTCACCCAGGGACACCTCAGAATAAAGGCCTGGCCACTTCCCGAAGATGAGCCTGTGTGTGGCGCTCAGTCCCACTCTGACACCCCAGGGGTGCCATGCGGTGGAATCGGCTGTCGGGGACCGACATGTGGATGGCTTCCGGTTTGCAGCCTCTTGTGCACTGGGAGAGGCGTACCCAGCTGGTGCTTGGGGACCCGGAAACAGGCCCCCTAAAATCTTAGGGCACATGGCCTGATCCTTCTGTTGGACTCATTTGTCTTAAAGCAGATCTGAGTAGAAAGAAATCATAGACTCCCATTCTGACTCAGCCACCACGTGCTGTGTGACCCCAAGCAAATTCTTACCCTTCTCTGGGCCTCTGTTTCCTCCACTGCATACAAAGGAGTGTCCAAGTCTCTAAGTCTTTCGCAGGTATTCCCAGCTAAGCCAGGCTCTTCAGGGGCAAGAAATGACTGACCATCAGCCTAGTACTTATTCAAAGGACAGATTCTGGATCCAGCCCACTGAGGGCAAATCCTGGCTCTGCCACTTACCTGCAGCCTGGCAAAGAGAAAAGTTAATAACAGACATCTTACTTTGATTCTAAGGTTTTTCTCATCCACAAAACCAAATATTAACCATGAAAATATTCCTGACCAAAATTAATCCAGCCAGTGGCTTGGTTTTACCCCAAATTGCTAATTTTCTCTTTCCTTTTTGAAGCAAAAAAAAAAAAAAAAAAACTAAACTCACTGCCACTGAGTCAATCCCGACTCACAGAGCCCCCTCCTTGGGTTTCCCAGGCAGTAGGTTGTTGTTGTTATTATGTGCCATAGAGTCGGACCCGACTCATAGCAACCCCTCCTTGGGTTTCCAA
>NW_006921635.1:6971311-6972994 GCF_000298275.1 Orycteropus afer afer
TCCTTGGGTTTCTAAGGTGATACCACTACAGAAGTAGATTGCCCAATCTTCCTTCCGATGAATGGCTGGTGCAGCCTTTTGGTTAGCAGTCAAATGCCGTAGGCACCGTGCCGCAGGGCAGGTATAAAAGGTCTTGTTCCCACTTGTCAAGCACGTGCTCATCTGTAGGGTGTGGCTGGGGTTGAAATTGCTGGCTCATACAGTGACCCTAGTTTCTTGTGATTTTCACGAGCAACCAGAGTTGAAGACCATTGCTCCAGTCTAACCCTGCAGCTTCAGCAGAGCAGACACTGTTGTTATCCCCATTTTGCAGATACGGAAACTGAGATGCAGAGAGATTGACACACACAGTTGCTCCAGACCATGCAGCTGGAAAGTAACAGAGTCAGGATTGGAACCAAGTCCCTTGATGCCAGAGCCCCGGATCTCGACCATCTTGCTAACCAGAACCTTCTTGTCTCTCTGGGATTGTAGACCTGTGATCCTGGACCCAGCAGACCCAACGTGGGATGTCGGGAATGGGGCCACCTGGCAGTGGGACATGCTGGCCCAAGAAGCAGGGTCCTGCTATGACCGCCTGTGCTTTTTGCAGGCGCCTGGGAGCCCTGTGCAGCCCTGGGAGGGGCCGGTGAGTGAGGGCTCGCCAGCGTCCTTGGATTTTACAGCTAGTTTGCTAACCACTGAAGATTTCTTAAGCATCTTCAGTGCTGTAGTCCATGTGGGTCCAGATACACAGTTGGGAGAATAGAGGCAGGAACATGTAAAACCATGTAATTGACAGGCTGAGTCAGCTTAGAGGAAGGCAGGCCTTTGTTTGCTATACTGTCTACTGACCAAGCTGTGTCCACCCACAGGGGTGCCTTTTGTAACTTATTCCCCCAGAAGGGGAACTTTCTCCATGAACAAAGGCACCACAATTGCTAGCTGTGGCCCTTCCATTTCCCATCCCTGGGACTCAGTCACTCTGGCTGTGCAATGGGCTGGTGAGAGAAAGGATTAGTGGGAAATAGAAACCTTTGTCTCTGGGTAAAGTAGCTTCTTCCACAACTTCCAGGGCCTTCCACGTGCCGGGTGTTCAGGTTTGGGCCACCCCATCCAGCGAGACGCTGACCAGAGGACCCCCAAAGACAGTGGAAGTCTCAGTGCTGTGTGCCTCAGGACAAGGAGCAAGCAGTCCCCGAGCCCAGCTCCTAGCCCCTCAGGGATGACCCTGAGCCCAGCTCCTAGCCCCTCAGTGATGACCAGCAGCACCGTCTCTGTGCCGAGGACCCCCAAAGACAGTCTCAGTGCTGTGCACCTCAGGACAGGGAGCGGGCAGTCCCCGAGCCCAGCTCCTAGCCCCTCAGGGATGACCAGCAGCACCGCCCCTGTGCCGAGGACCCCCAAAGACAGTCTCAGTGCTGTGCGCCTCAGGACAGGGAGCGGGCAGTCCCCGAGCCCAGCTCCTAGCCCCTCAGGGATGACCAGCAGCACCGCCCCTGTGCCGGGGATGCTCTCAGATCTGTCCCAGATCCCCAGCAAGGAGCTAGACCTCTTCATCCAGGATCACCTGAAGCCGAGCCCCAAGTTCCAGGAGCAGGTGAGCAGGGCCATTGAGAGTGTCTTGCGGTGCCTCCGTGAGAACTGCGTGTACAAGGCCTCGCGAGTCATCAAGGTGAGTACAGCAGTGGGCAGACTGGGCAA
>NW_006921635.1:6974069-6975236 GCF_000298275.1 Orycteropus afer afer
GGGCTCCCCTCCACGTATCCGGGCACATGTATGTGCTCAGTGAAGATTCATTGAATGGATGAATGAATCAATCAGAAAGGCCAACAGAACACATCAGCAGACCCCATTTAGCCCTGGGACCTCCATTTGCAACCTCTGGTCCAGATGCGCAGTTGGCAAGTGCTTGCGGATGGTGGACCATTGCCCTTACTCCACCCACCACAGTTACTTGTTGGTGTGACATTGCCCAGACTTCATGGGTCAGAGGGCAGGTGCAGGCAGACATCTGACTCTCTGCCAGGCTTCTGAGAGTCGGAGGTCAGCTCGTGCACTCTGCCTCTGTCTCGGTGCTCTGAGACCCAGCAGCAGCCAGAGAGCGTTTTCAGGGATACAGAGGAGGTACAGCTAGTGGGGTCATAGTCTGACTCCTGGGCTCAGAGAAGGTCACCAGTCTGTGCTATGTTTCCCTCTGCAGGGAGGCTCTTTCGGCCGGGGAACAGCCCTGAAGGGAGGCTGTGATGCTGAACTCGTCATCTTCTTCAACTGCTTCAGGGACTACCAGGACCAGGGGGCTCGCCGTGCAGAGATCCTTGATGACATGCAGGCCCAGCTGGACTCCTGGTGCCGGGACCCAGTCCCCAGCCTGAGCTTCAAGTTTCCTGACCAGAATGGGCCTGGCACTCTACAGTTCCGACTGACGTCCACGGCCCTGGGAAGCTGGATAGATGTTAGCCTGCTGCCTGCCTTTGATGCCATAGGTGAGAGCCCAGCCTGAGCTCTGGAGACTGATGGGGACCCAGGAGGCCAGGGTACATCTGACAGAGGGGCCTGCCATCCTCCTTGTGATCCTAATTTCCCCTACATCACCCAGCATTGCAAACTACTTTTGAGACACCAAATTGTCATCTTTACATATTGTAACTATTTAGTGCTTTTAATTTTACAAAGATTTTAATTATGACATGTTTCAGGTATACAGAAAACTACAGACATCACACACCCATGTACCCCAATTAAAATTTAACAAATTTTTAAAAAAATCTACTTGGGCCTTTTTAAACCAAATTACACGTCATAAATTTCTTCCTTATTTCTGGGGATTTACTTTACAGTCCTTTTTCTAACTTTTTGGGGTGAATCTTAGTAATAAAAGAGAAAACCCACTGCTGTCTAATCAATTCCACCTCA
>NW_006921635.1:6975524-6977092 GCF_000298275.1 Orycteropus afer afer
CCAGCCTTCTGGCTAGCAGTCAAGTGCCTTAGCTACTATGCTTCCAGAGCTCCTTGATAATCTTAATAAATGCAATGAAGGCTATACATTTTCCTCACAGTGCTACTTTAGCTGCATAGTATACATTCTGTTGTATTTAATTTTTATTATCTCTCAGGTCTAATTATTTTGTACTTTTAATTTGACATTATGATTTGCTCTTTGACCCATGAATATTTGGAAGTGGATTTCTAAGTGAATGTGGTGGGGGTTTTTTCCTGTGTTGCTTTTGGTATCTGGTATCTTTTTTTCAATATGTAGTCAGAGAATGTAGCTCATGTGGGATTTGTTGAGACTTCCTAGGTTGCCTATGACTTTAAAAAATGGACTGTTAAATGCAAGCTTTTATATAGTAGGTCCTGTAGATCTAACTTATTATTAATTTAGTATTATTTGCTAATTATTTGCTTGCTTAGTGTATCAATTTCTAAGTGAGATAATCTTAAAATCTGCTCTGAATGTAATTTGTCCATCTCTCCTTATAATTTTGGCAAGTTTTGCTTTTAATATTTTTAAACTGTGTTATTAAGAACATAACACATTTTTGTTGGGTTGTTCCTTTTATCATTAAGTAATAATCTTCTTTATTCCTAAAAATTCTACTTGTCTTAAAGCCTTTTGTCTGGTATTAATAGGACTGGAGTAATCTTCAAGTACAGTTGTACACTAAGTGTTTCAAACTTCCACAGGGAAACTCAGCTCTGGCACCAAACCCAAGCCCCACGTCTATCCCACCCTCATCAACAACAGCTGCCACGGGGGCGAGCATGCGGCCTGTTTCGCAGAACTGCGCAGGAACTTCGTAAATACTCGCCCGGCCAAGCTAAAGAACCTGATCTTGCTGGTGAAGCACTGGTACAACCAGGTGAGTGCCCCAGTATACCCTAGTCCCTCGCAGGAAGCAGCTACTGCTATGGCAGCTGCCTCAGCCAATCAGCTCCTCCCTTACACAGACATCTCCCTTCCTTTACTTCTTATTGGCCATTCCAAGTGGAAGGACTACCTCCTCCATCCTCCATTTCCTACCCAGACCTGGAAGCTACTGACTGAGCGAGAATGTTTTCTCCATCAAGTCCAAAGTCCACATTTCTTGTGGCTGCGGTTCAGTGTCCCTCTCTAGCCCACGTTTCCCATCTCTCTTCACACTGCCAAGGTGTTTTCCCTGTTCTTTCCCATCGCCAAGCCTTTGCTTATGCTGTCCCCCAGTCCCCATCTTCTTTGCAAGTTACGCAGAATCCTTCAGAACTCTCTTCCTAAACATTCTTCTGAATGCCATTCACATCCATGAACTCATTCGTTCAATAAACAACTCTTGAGCCCGTCTATTGCTAACTGCTGTGAGGGATACCAGAACACCAAGATTGGTATGTCACAGGCCCACTCAAGTCTGTACAACCTTTCAGATGCTCCATGAGTGGAGACTCCAGGCAAGCCCTGAGTTCTCATGTGAGCTTATTAGTCTCACTGTGTAACCTTGAACAAGTTACACCCTACTTTGGACCTTCCTATAAAATGAGAAGGGTGAGCCC
>NW_006921635.1:6977354-6979177 GCF_000298275.1 Orycteropus afer afer
AACAACAACAACAACATGTTTAATATCACCTCCCCCTTCCCCAAGTGTTTAGGGCCATTCTCAGCACACAGTTGGTGCTTACTCCACTATTCTTTGGTTGACCCTTGGTGAATAGGTTGCAGCTCAGAACAGAGGAGAGCCAGCCTGTGCTTCTCTGCCCCCAGCCTACGCCCTGGAGCTCCTGACCATCTTCGCCTGGGAGCAGGGCTGGGGGAAGGACAGTTTCAACATGGCACAAGGCCTCCGGACTGTCCTGGGGCTTGTCCAGCAGCACCGGCAGCTCTGTGTCTACTGGACAGTCAACTATGACCTGGAGGACCCAGCTCTCAGGACGTACCTGCTTGGCCAGCTCCGGAAACCCAGGTGCGAGCCACTGCCCCACTGCCATCCCACAGCCTTGCCATCCCCGACCCTCACCCTGCGAGTCACTGCATCTGGGAGAGGTCCCCTCACTTGTGCCTCATCTGGAGTCCTTTCTGAGTCCCAAATGAAATGGAGGCCAGTTTTAGTAATACAATGAAAGATCATGTTTTAAGTTATAGGGAGAAAATTGAGGGTCCCCAACCACCCACCCAATGCAGGACCTCTCTAGGCATGAGGTTTTTCAGTCTAGAAATCTAAACAGGAACTCCTTCCCTCTTGACCCTGGAGTGGCTGAGACCGTGGAACAAATTTCAAACCCACCTACCCAGTTGGCCTGGCTGACCAGGCAGAGACTAGCCAGGATGATGCTAAGCCTTACTACCTTCTAGGCCCAGGCCCTCTCGGGGCAAAAATGGTAAGAGAGCACTCTGGACAGCTGGTGACTGTACCTATAAGGCCCACTTGTAATGTGGCCCATGGAATGTCCCAGCCTCAGGCAGATGCTCAATTACTAACTCTTTAGGAACAATATCATTAATATCACATGCATGTAAAGCTTTGCTGAAAATAGTTTTTTTAAAAAAATTGCAGCAACACATAGACAGGGAAGTGCCAGAAATTCAAGCTGGATTCACAAGAGGACATGGAACAAGGAAATCATTCCTAATGTCAGATGGATCTTGACTGAAAGCACAGAATACCAGAACAATGTTTACTGTGTTTTATTGACTATGCAAAAGCATTTGACTGTGTGAATCATAACAAATTATGGATAGCATTGAGAAGAATAGGAATTCCAGAACACTTAATTGTACTCATGAGGAACCTGTACACAGACCCGGAGGCTGTTGTTTGAATAGACAAGGGGATGGTGCATGGTTTAAAATCAGGAAAACTGTGTGTCAGAGTTGTATCCTTTCACCACATTTGTTCATTCTGTATGCTGAGGACCTAATCTGAGAAGCTGAACTATGTGAAGAAAAACACAGTGTCAGGATTGGAGGAAGAGTCATTAACAACCTGTGATATGCAGACGACACACACTGGCTTGCTGAAAGTAAAAAAGACTTGAAGCATTTATGGAGGAAGATCAAAGACTACAGCCTTCAGTATGGATTACACCTCAACACAAAGAAAACAAAAATCCTCACAACTGAACCAATAAACATCATGTTAAACAGAGAAAAGACTGAAGTTGTCAGAGATTTCATTTTACTTGGATCCACAATCAACACCCATGGAAGCGGAAATCAAGAAACCAAATGAATGGTCCTATAAGTTTATGTGAATGCTCAGAATTCCCAGGTGTATAGTAGAGCTGACAAAAGGCAAGGTTGTGGTCACTGCTTGGTCACAGCCAGCTACCCAGAGCAACCGAGTAGCTGAACCTGCGGGCTTGGGACCATAGTCGCAGGGGACATCAAGCTCAATTGGCATAACATACTATACAAAACATTGTT
>NW_006921635.1:6979852-7007439 GCF_000298275.1 Orycteropus afer afer
TGCTATATGGAAAGTGAATTCGCTCTGTAAATATTCACCCAAATCACAATTAAAAAAAAAAGAAACCAAATGATGTATTTCATTGGGAAACCTGCTGCAGAGGACCTCTTTAAAGTATTAAAGAGCAAAGATAGCATTTTGAAGACTAAGTGCCCCTGACCCGAGCTGTGGGATTTTCAGTTGCCTCATAATACATGTGAAAGCTGGATAACGAATCATGAAGACTAAAGAATTGATGCATTTGAATTATCATATCATATCATATTAGGAATAGATTTGATGCATTGAACACCAGTGACTGAAAACCAGAAGAATTGTGGGATGACATCAAGAACATCATCCGTGAAGAAAGCAAGAGGTCATTAAAAATACAGGAAAGAAAGAAAAGACCAAAATGGATGTCAGAAGAGACTCTGAAACTTGCCCTTGAGCAGAGAGTAGCTAAAGCAATTGGAAGAAATGACAAGATAAAAGAGCTCAACAGAAGATTTCAAAGAGAGCTCGAGTAGACAAAGCCAATTACTATAATGAAATGTGCAAAGACCTGGAGTTAGAGAACCAAAAGTTAGAGAACACGCTTGGCATTTCTCAAGCTGAAAGAACTGAGGGAAAAGTTTAAGCCTCGAGTTGCAATATTGAAAGATTCTATGGGCAAAATATTGAATGATGCAACAAGCATCAAAAGAAGATGGAAGGAATACACAGAGTCACTGTACCAAAAATAATTGGTCGATCTTCATCCATTTCAGGAGGTGGCAAATGATCAAGAACCAATGGTATTGAAGGAAGAAGTCGAAGCTGCACTGAAGGAATTGGCAAAACAAGGCTCCAGAAATTGATGGAATACCCATTGAGATGTTTCAACAAACAGATGGCCCCACTGGAGGCACTCACTTGGCTATGCCAAGAGATTTGGAAGACAGCTACCTGGCCAACTGACTGGAAGAGATCCATATTTGTACCCATTCCAAAGAAAGGTGATCCTACAGAATGTGGAAATTATCCATCAATATCATTGATATTGCATGCAAGTAAAACCTTACTGAAGATAATTCAAAAACAGTTGCAGCAGTATATTGACAGAGAACTTCCAGAAACACAAGCTGGATTCAGAAGAGGATGTAGAATGAAGGATATCATTGCTGATGTCAGATGGACCTTGGCTCAAAGAAAAGAATACCAGAAAGACATTTACTTGTATTTTATTGACTATGAAAAAGCATTTGATTGTGTGGATCATAACAAATTACAGATAACATTGAGAAGAGTGGGAATTCCAGATCACTAAATCGTGCTCATGAGGAACCTGTACATAGACCAGGAGGCTGTGGATCAAACAGAACAAGGGGATAACTGCATTGTTCAAAATCAGGAAAGGAGTCCATCAGTTTGTACCCTTTCACCATACTTATTCAATCTGTACACTGGGCAAATAATCTGAGAAGCCGGACTATATGAAGAAGAACATGGCATCAGGATTGGAGGAAGATTCATTAAGAACCTGCGATATGCAGATGACACAACTTAGGTTGCTGAAAGTGAGGATGCCTTGAGGCACTTACTGATGAAGATTAAAGAATACAGTCTGCAGTATAGATTACATCTCAATATAAAGAAAACAAAAATCTTCACAACTGGACCTATAAGCAGCATTACGATAAATGGAGACAAGGTTGAAATTGTCAAAGACTTCCCATTGCTTGGTTCTACAACTGACACCAATGGAAGCAGCAGTCAGGACATCAGATGACATATAGCACTGGGCAAGTCGGCTGCCAAAGACCTCTTTCAAGTGCTGAAGAGCAAAGATGTCTCCTTGAGGACTAAGGTGCACCTGACACAAGTCATGATATTTTCAGTCACCTCACATGCATGTGAGAGCTGGACAGTGAATAAGGAAGACTGAAGACGAGTTGATGCTTTTGAGCTCTGGTGTTGGCAAAGAATACTGAAAGTACTGTGGATTGCTAAAAGAACTAAGGTCTGTCCTGGAGGAAGTGCAACCAGAATACTCCTTGGAAGCGAGAATGGCCAGCCTTCGTCTCACCTACTTTGGTCATGTTGTCAGAAGGGACCATTCCCTGGAGAAGGATGTCATGCTTGGTAAGGCGGAGGGTCAGTGAAAAAGGAGAAGGCCCTCAACGAGATGGATTGACATGGTGGCAGCAGTGATGGGCTCAAGTATAGCAAGGATCATGGAGCTGGCTCAGGACCAGGTGGTGTTTCGTTCTGCTGTGCATAGGGTCGCTGTGAGTCAGAGATGACTCGATGGCGCCTATCAACAACATCATCATCTTAGCGAAGAATATTGAATATGCCATGGACAACCAGAAGAACAAACAAATCTGTCTTGGAAGAAGTACAGCTGGAATGCTCCTTAGAAGTGAGAATGGCCAGACTTTGTCTCACGTACTTTGTCATGGTATCAGAAGGGACCCAGTCCCTGGAGAAGGATGTCATGCTTGGTAAAGCAGAGGGTTAGCCAAAAAGCAGAAGCCCCTCAGTGAGACAGATGGACACAGTGACTGCAGCTGTGGGCTCAAGCGTGGCAGTGGTTGGTAGGATGTGCAGAACTGGCCAGCGTTCTGTCCTGTTGTACACAGGGTACCTGTGAGTTGGAACTGACTCGACAGCACCTAACAACAACAGCAACAACAAGCTCTTGGGAATGAGCTAATGTGGGGTAGCAGTGGGGCCAGGAGTTCCCACCAGCCCCCTCCTGAGTCATCCATATTGTAACATCGTCCGTGAGCCTAAGAAGCAAAGCACCGAGCGTCTGTTGCAGATTCTGAAGCCAACCACCACATCGTTCCCCACCAACACACCCATAGGTGTGACCTCCTCCATCACTCCTCACATGGAGCGCTTAAAACACGAGAGTTCATCTGTGTATCAGATGGAGTGGACAAAGAAGGGATGCCAATCGTTCCCATCCTAGTTTCCTAGGCTGGCAGCTACTCAGTCGTGAGCTGGTTGTGTGGGGCACCTCCCCCTCAGTAACAGGAATGATATAACTAACCCATATGGAGCATTGCCCTGTGTGTTAGAAAACCAGTAAAGTTTATATGTAGAGAGAAAGAGAAATTTATCTTAGGAAAATGGCTCACACACTTATAGAAGCTGGCAAGTCCCAAGTTCTTGGATCAAAGGTCAAGTTGGAGGCTTTTCCCGACTCACACAGCTGCAGGGACTCAGGAGCTCAAGGTTGGCAGGCAGTATACCGGCTGTTGACTGCAACAAATGACAACTCCGAGATCTCCAGGCTGAATGGTGGATTGTTCACTCACGGACAGTTGTAGGCAGCACAACAGAATCCCGATCCCCAGAAGAGAGTCTCTTTTCCCAGGATGTCCATAAATATACTGGAAGCAGGCCACGCCCCTAGGGAAACTCCCTTTCAGCAGATTGGCTGTTCAAAACATATACATCTGATCCCATCACTGGAACAACCCACATCACAATTGCTTAAACCACACAGAACTGTGGTCCAGCCAAGTTGACACACAGCTCCAGCTATGACACACTCCCCCAGATATTGTTCTATGCTGTTTGGATATACTAACTTACTTAATCTTCATTGACAAGAAAAAGAAACAAACATTGCTGTTGAGTCAGTTCTGACTCACAGAGACCCTGTAGGACAGGGTAGAAGTGCCGCATAAGGTTTCCGAGTCAGTAAATCTTTATGGGAGCAGACTGCCAGGTGTTTCTCCCATAGAGAGTGGCTGGTGGGTTAGAACCATTAATTTTTCTGTTAGCAGCTGAACACTTAACCACAGTGCCACCACGGTGCCGTATTTAATCCTCATGATGGCATTATTTCATTATTATGCCCATTTTACAGATGAGGAAAGTGAGGCAGGAGACTGTTTAACTTGTCCAGGCGCAGAGCTGGGATTTACGCAGGCGACTGGCTCCAGAGCCCGTGTCGCAACCAGTACAACAGATGGCTGCCTCATATTAGGCTTTGATGAGGGTGGTCTTCCATCTCCACTCCAACTCCTACTATCATTCAAAACAGAGCTTGGCCCACCTCCTAGAGCAGGGGACTCAGTTCTTTCTGGTGGAGGCCCACTCAGAGGTGAGACTTCCCCATGCCCTTTTATTGTGGTGAAAATATACATAAGACATTCACCAACATCACAACTTCCCCGTTTACGGCTCAGGGACATTGATGGCATTTTTAATGTTGTGCCACCATTATTGCCATTCTTTTCCAAACTATTCCACCGCTGTTAACATAAATGAGGTGAGACGTTTTTGGAAAAATAAAAAGTCATCGTACAGGTCTCCATAGGAGTCCATAGACTCGTTATGGCAGAATATCCAGGCTAGGAGCCCAGACTCTGGAGCCCAACGACCTGAGTTCAAATCCCAGCTCTGCTGCTTACTTGCTCTGTGACATCGGGCAGGTGTCTTTCACTCTCTGAGCCTTCAGAACTGGAATAGTGATAGTCATCCTGGTCTCAGAGGGTTGATGGGAGGATTAAGTGAGTGAACACACATAAGGAGATAAAAAGCAGGGCCTGGTTTAGTCACGTCTCTGCAAGCCATGGCTGTCACTCTGTTGTGTGTATGAGCCTTAGGGCCATAGTTTCGCCTGATTGGATGAACCATCTCCTCTCACCCTCCAGCAGGTCTTGCAACCAGCAAGCCCCCCAACCCACATACACACAAACCAATAGCCCTTAAGCCCTGCAGACCCAGCCAACCCGAGGTGCAGACACTGCTTCTCCCTTTTCCCAGCTCCCTCCCACCTTCCTAGACCCTCCCACCCACCTGCTCCTTCACTGATTCCCACCTTTCCCACCTGCCTGCCCACCCATTCTGCCCTCAGACCCCTAGTCCTGGACCCTGCCGACCCCACCTGGAACGTGGGCCAGGGCAACTGGGAGCTGTTGGCCCGGGAAGCAGCAGCCCTGGGGACGCAGGCTTGTTTCGTGAGTGGAGACGGGACACCTGTGCAGGCCTGGGATGTGATGGTAAGCAGAGGAGCTCTGGGGTGCCCCCATCCCCTTTACCTGCCCCTGCCCTCAGCCCCAGCTGCGAGGAGCCTTGGCTGTTTACAGCTCACAGGTGCCCCTTCCCTGGAGACCCCGTTCCATGAAACCCAGATGATTACAGCCCGGTTGGTGCCTGAGTGACCAAACCCAGTGCCATTGAGTCAGTTCCAACTTATAGTGACCCTATGGGACAGAGCGGAGCTGCCTCATAGGGTCTCCAAAGCTGTAATTTTTACAAGCGCTCTCATGATGTAATAGTGTAGTGGGTAAGGCATTTGGTTGCTAACCAGAAGGTCAGTAGTTCAAACCTACCAGCAGCTCTACAGGAGGAAGATGAAGCAGTTGTACTTCTGTAAAGATTTACAGCCTGGGAAACCAAGTGGGGGTTGCTATGAGTCAGAATCCAGTTGATGGCAGTGGGTTTTTTGGCTAATGGGTATGGAAGGAGATCTCTAAATCTTTTTGCCCATGAACCCACTTTGTTGTTGTTATGTGCCATTGAGTCAGTATAGCGACCCCTCCTTGGGTTTCCGAGGCAGTGTCACTACAGCAGTAGATTGCCCCACCTTCAAACTGCCTGCCTTTCAATTAGTAGCCAAGCACTTAACGACTGCATCACCAGGGTTCCTTTAGAGTGACATGGGGGCACAAAAGTGCACCCTTATCTCTGAACCACCAACTCTGGGATGCAGTTCACACTCCAGGGCTCCCCCGGGTTCAGGGCAAAGCCCTTCCTTCTGAGGTCTGTCTTTGTTCAGCTTCTCCCCCACCCTCTCCTGCTTCCACCCTCCCCTGCCCTGAAGAGCATGTTGTTGTTGTTGTTGTTATTTGCCGTCGAGTCGGCCCCGACTCATAGCGACCCCTCCTTGGGTTTCTGAGGCAGTATCACTACGGAAGTAGGATTGCCCAACCTTCGGTTAATCACATGCCCAAGAATCCTTGTCTTAGGCTCTGCTTCTTAGGAACCCGACCTAAACTTGGGCCCTTTGCAGATCTGGGGGTTCCGTCTTCACCACACCTGCGCCTTTGCAGACATGAATTTCACTACCAACGTTTAACACTCAAACCCATTCAGAGAGACCAGGGCCTCGTTATTACACCCATTTCAAGATGGGAGGACTGAGGCTATGAGTAGGTTATGGAACCAGAGCTCAAACTCAGGTCCCTCTGATACTGCCTCAAGGGCCTGCCAACCCACTAAGAAGGAAGACAGGAGGAGGGAGAGAGTAGAGTCTTGTCCTGTAGGACATGCAGGGACAGGGTGGGGTGATCCTGGGGAGTCCTGTCGAGCCAGTCCCTGGGATTCTCTCTGCAGCCCGCCCTCCTTTACCAGACCCCCGCTGGGGACCTCGACAAGTTCATCAGTGAGTTTCTCCAGCCTACCCGCCAGTTCCTGGACCAGGTGAACAGGGCCGTCAACACCATCTGCTCATTCCTGAGGGAGAACTGCTTCCGGAACTCTCCTATCAAGGTCCTCAAGGTGGTCAAGGTGGGTGTCATGGATTGAATCATGTCCCCCCAAAACATGTGTTGTGAATCCTAACCCCTGTAGTGGTTAGCCACGGGAGAAAGGTGAGGCAGTCTGCTTCCGTAAAGATGACAGCCTTGGAAACCCCATGGGGCCGTTCTACTCTGTCCGGTAGGGTCACTATGTTGTTGTTGTTGTTATGTGCCGTCGAGTCGGCCCCGACTCATAGCAACCCCTCCTTGGATTTCCGAGGCAGTATCACTATGGAAGTAGGATTGCCCAACCTTCCTTCCGAGGAGTGGCTAGTGGGTTTGAACCGCCAGCCTTCTGGTTAGCAGTCAAGTGCTTTAGCCACTATGCTACCAGAGCTCCTGTGGGTCACTATGAGTAGGAATGAACTTGGTGGCAGTGGGTGGTTGTAGTAGTCAGAGTCCCAGTTGGGGATGGATTTTCTGGGTTATGTCAATGAGGCGGTGTGAGTGTGAGATGTGCCTTAAATTAATCTCCTTTGAGATATAAAATTGCAAATCTAGCAAGCAGCCAAGCAGGGGAGCAGAGGTGGAGGAAGTTAGACATCATGGCACAAGATCACCCGGGAGCCAAGGAATAGAAACAGAAGAAACAAGGACCTGCCCAAGAGCCAACAGGGAGACAGCCTTTCCCTAGAGCCTGGGCCCTCGATTCTGACTTCTAGCCTCCTAACTGTGAGAAAGTTGTTTGTTAAAGCCACCCACTTATGGTATTTTTGTTATAGCAGCACTCAGTGACTTAGACAGTCTACAGAGCTGTGAGCAAGGAAGGTCCTGCAGGCTAATGGTAATCTCTCCCGGGCCAGGGCCAAGCAGGGTTAGGGTTAGGGTTATCCCCGTATTAAAAGATTCAAGCCACAGTCACACAACAGGGCCATAATCCAGAGTGCAGACAGATCCCGCAGGCTCTGGCAGGAGGATGTCATGCGGTACATCAAGGTTAAGCCACCCGCCATGTCTCCCCAGGGTGGCTCTTCAGGCAAAGGCACAGCTCTGCGAGGCCACTCGGACGCCGACCTGGTGGTCTTCCTCAGCTGCTTCAGACAGTTCACCGAGCAGGGCAACACGCGGGCTGAGATCATCTCGGAGATCCGAGCGCAGCTGGAGGCGTGCCAGCAAGAGCAGCAGTTTGAGGTGAAGTTCGAGATCTCCAAGTGGGAGAACCCCCGCGTGCTGAGCTTCTCACTTTCGTCCCAGAGGACGCTGGACCAGAGCGTGGACTTTGACGTGCTGCCAGCCTTCGATGCCCTCGGTGAGGTGCCCAGGCACCAGGAAGGGCAGGGGCAGAGACGGGGCGGCTGTGGTCAGACGTAGGGGTTGTGCACTGCACAAGGCCACGTCTGTGCACATCGTAGGCAGCACAGATGTGTACGCCTACCACAACTTGCCTGCAGATGGCACCAAAGCATCTGAAGAATAGAGCACCCCTTTCAAATTCACACCAAGCATCCTGTGGGCTACAGTGGTCTCTGGGCTGCGTTCTAGTCTCAGCAATTCCATGAATGTCCTGGGTGACCTTGAACAACTGGGTGGAGCTCTGAGCCCTGGTGTCTGCATCTGACAATGAAGAAACGGGAAGTGTCTGAACATATTTCCCAGCTTTGGGTGTTTGGACCCCTTCTCCACCCTGCCCTGGATAGAGCCCATCATTTCCTTCAATAAGTGCACCTACTGTGTGTCTGACATTCTTGTAGGCACCATGGACAAAGGCCTGAACCTAACAGACACAAGTCTGTATTTATTCTGTTCTGAGTTTGCGTAGGAGACGAGATCCTCTGCCTCTAAGTCTATTTGGTTCCGAGTTTTGGAGAGCAAGTAGCAAGAGAGGAATTCATCCAAATGTATTGGAGTCTGTTGAGTTCCTGAGAGTTTGGGTACTAAGGAATGCCTTTAAGTCGAGACCAGAAAAGTGATGTCAACTTCACACACACTCACAGTTCTGTTACCTGCAGGCTTGAAGCCTGAGCCCTGCTCACTCTCTGTCAGAGAACAGGATGAGCAAGAATTGGAGGCATTAAAGATGTAGTAGCTCCAAACCCAGACTTTTTTTATCATGGATAATCAGGTGGGTTGAGAGAGGGTGGCAAAGGGAATAAGATTCTCACCAGGAATTTGATGGTGGGTCACACACCCAGAGCCTCCCCACCGCTCTAACCCCTCACAGAGGCGCGTGCAGAAGGGCTGAGTCAGCCCCACTGGGATTCTGGGAAATGGGGTGATGGCGGCTTTTTGCTTGTCTCCAGGCCAGCTGGGCTCCGGTGGCAAGCCCAGCCCTCAGGTCTATGTAGACCTCATCCACAACTACAATAACGCGGGCGAGTACTCCACCTGCTTCACGGAGTTGCAGCGCGATTTCATCGTCTCCCGCCCCACCAAGCTGAAGAGTCTGATCCGACTGGTGAAGCACTGGTACCGGCAGGTCTGCCACAGGGCCAGGCCCCCACTGCGGCCCCTGGGCTCTGTCTCCTCTGGCCAGGCCACTGGGTTGGTGGGACCTTGGTTTTCTCAGGGCAGTGGAAGGACGTAGCCTTGTTCCAGGAACGGATGGGATAGGTGCCCAATAAGAGTGTAGACTGACACCTCCTCTTTCTCCTCTCCCCCAGTGCAACAAGATGCCCAAGGGCAAAGGCTCCCTGCCCCCCCAGCATGGGCTGGAACTCCTGACAGTGTACGCCTGGGAGCAGGGAGGGCAGGAGTCCCAATTCAACATGGCTGAGGGTTTTCGCACCGTCCTGGAGCTGGTCACCCAGTACCGCCAGCTCTGTGTCTACTGGACCGTCAACTACGATGCTGAGAACAAGATCATCGGCGACTTCCTGAAGCTGCAACTAAACAAGCCCAGGTTCAGACCCACCCACTGTCCCAGAGTCCCAGGCCCGGGGTCACGCAGTGTCTCTCCAGAGCAGGCAGGAGGAACCTCTGTCTGGAACTCAGTCTTTTCCAGGCATGGTGTCCTTGACACCTGAGGACAGCTGGCAGGTTTCTTAGCCACCTGTGAATATGGCTGCCAGATAAAATACAAGACACCAAGTGTTATTTGAACTTGAGATAAGCAATGAATTATTTGTAAGTATAAGTATGTCCCATAAAATACTGGGGACGTATTTATACTAATAAAAATTATTCCTTGTCTATTCGGAACTGAAAGTTAACTGGGCATTCTGTGTTTGTAGTTGTTGATCTGGTAACCCTACCTGTGAACCCACCAGATAACGTAAGCACGTCTCATTGTTTGGGATTTTGCCTGCCTTTCAAATGGGTCCAGACACAGCACAGAGGCCTTCACACACTCACGGTGGATCTCCAGTCCGTGGGTGGTGGTGTTATGTGCCATGGAGTCAGACCTGACTCACAGCAACCCCTCTTTGGGTTTCCAAGGTGGTATCACTATGGAAGTAGATTGCCCAACCTTCCTTCTGAGGAGTGGCTGCTGGGTTTGAACTGCCAGCCTTCTAGTTAGCAGCCAAATGACTTAGACACTATGCTACAGAGCTCCTCCAGTCTGTGGGTAGTAACTCCTTAAAAGTCATGTAATTAGAAAGACTCTGAGGTTGTGATTTGGCTCAACTGAGAAGAGTAACCTAATCAATTAGTGACCTCTACCATAGATACAGGAAGGGGAAGTGGTAGAGACAGTGCTCTTTGATTAATAATGTCTGCTGTATAAGCTGTAAGTGATGGTATGAGCACCATGGTTGATTAGTAATGTCTGTCCTGGATACAGACACAAGAAGTGGCCTACATGTAGTTTATTTTCTATACCTGCCCTCAGGTGTGTGTGGAGCAGGGAAGAGGCTCTGAGCTCTGCCCCTGGCCCCTGCAGAGTGTTAGGTGAAGGGGAGCATAGTCCAACCAGTCCTACAGATGGTGAGCAGTGTTCCTGGGAATAAGACTGACTCTGAATTGGAATTGCAGGCCCATCATCCTGGATCCAGCTGACCCGACAGGCAACCTGGGCCACAATGCCCGCTGGGACCTGCTGGCCAAGGAAGCGGCAGCCTATGCATCTGCCCTGTGCTGCAGGGGCTGGGATGGCACCCCCATCCAGCCCTGGCCAGTAAAGGTGAGGGGCCTGTAAAGAGGAAGGGTATACCCTGCGTGGGAGGGAGGGGGCAGTGGGGGGGGCTGGCTCTGCACAAAGGGTCAGGGCCGGTCATGGCCCCGGGGTGCCCTGTGCCTGCACTTCCCATCTCCCCCTGTGGTCCCAGCCTCCCTAGCAAAGTTAGGGGTAACCAGCATTTACTCTACTCTCCCCAGGCTGCTGTGTGAAGCCTATTCCTGGTCATATTGGATGGACAGATGGACACCAGCCCTCAATGTGGGGAGGCTTAGGGCCAGAAGCCAGATGAGCCTGTAGGGTGGGGGGGATGTGCATGTGTGGGGGGGGGGTACAAAGATAGGGGTGCTTGTGTATGTGTGTGCATAGGCACGGTGGGCATGTGTGGGTGGGTGGGTGTCAGTCAATCTGCTCTTCTCCCCAGTCCAGCCCCCAAGCTGACCTCCCTATCTCCTCGCTCTTCCATCTCCTCCTGCAGCCGAATTGAGCTGCATGAAATACCACCCGCGTCCGACGGGCAGCCCCCAGTTCACACACCCCTGTCTCCACGGCCTGCACGCTGCTCCGTGCTGGGGCACCAGCCTGGCTTTTCAGCCTCTCCATTGCCGCCATGGCCCCACAGCCCCTATCCTCAGGCCGCTGTCCCTGCCCACTAGGGATGCAGAAGGGCAGAAGCCTTCCCTTCACGACTGTCATCCTTGCAGGGAGAAGAACAACAAAGCTGTTGTTCCGCCTGTACCTGGAGCCCATACTCGGCCCTCTTTGGCTGTAGCCTGAGAGTGGGCTGAGGGGTCTGCGTGCAGGGTCCTCCTAGTTTCTGGACTCTGTTTACAGGCCCCCTGCCTGAGCCCTCTGCTCCTGTGGTGCTGAACCAACGCCTAGGGCACTGCAGGTGGAATAAAGTTTCTTACACTCATCTTGCTGACTGTCAGGCTGGTGATCTGGGGCTGAAGCTCTCCAGGCCCCACATTATGCCTCTGGGATTGGCCCTGGCTGCTGCCACATACATTTCCAAGAGGCCCGGACAACAGAGACCTCACCTGCCAAGTCGCCTGGGAGAGAGGGGGTCCTGCCCATCACAAGCCATTGATTCTCCTCCTGGTTGGACCAAGTGGCTGGTTCCCATTCTGTACGCCCCGTCTCCACCACATGGACTCCCAAGCCTCGTTCTCGAAACGGCTCAAGAATTAGAATTGAGAGATTGTATTTCCCACAATTATTTCAAAATAAATTTTTTTTTTCTTTTAAAATTTTTTAAATTGTGAAGTGAGTGAAAGTTTACAGAGCAAATTCATTTTCCATACAACAGTTGATACACATTTTGTTTCATGGCATTGACTGCAATCCCTACGGTATAACAGCTGTCTTCCCACTTCCTCCCTGTGGCCTTCTTTCCTATGCATTCCTGCCCTCTGAGCTATCTCCCTGTGCAAATGCTGCCCTTCTGATCTCCCATGGTCAGTTGCTCTAAGGAATGTCCCTTCCTGCTGTAATTGTTCAACTTTGTAGGCCTGTCTGTTGTTTGGCTGGAAGTCACGAAAGTAAATTTAATTCTGGGCTCAAAGGGTGAGTAGAGGCCATATGTCATGGGTTTCACCAGTCTCTATCTGCCTGGTAAGCTTGTCTTTTATGAGTCAAAATAGAATGTTTTAATAATAATAATAAAGCATGGGCTTTGGAATCAGGCTTCATGAATGAGACCCAAGCAGACAGTGGGTGTGTGGGATGTGAGGAGTGGTAGTCATTCTGGACTAGGCAGAGAGGAGGGCTTCCTGATCCAGACAAGAGGCGTTTCATTCTGGCCCCTCAGTCTTAGACATTGGGCACCCTGGTATTGGCAGACTGACTCCACTTTAACTTTGGGGCCCCTCGTCTCTGCCCTCCAGGTGTGCCCATCTGCCATCCTGCATCAAAACACTTCGTGATGGCCAACTCTTCTGTGATTGCAGCAAGGTCCCCTTTGGGCCACTTGTTCTCAGAGACACCCTGTGATATGAACCAGCCATGTCTCTGTGGACTCCATGCACCCAGGTCAGAACCTGGCGAACTCAAGCACCCAGATGGGTTTGCATACAGCGGCCCAGAGGATGGACTCTGGCTCCCCAGTGTCTCCTCAACAAGATCCCTCACTGTGTCCACATTCTCCACTCACAGCCTCCTCTCTCTCATTTCTTCCTCTGGAAGACTACATCTTCCTCACCTGCAGTGCTTTTCCTTCATCTCCCCTGGGTAACTCACATCTGTTCTTTAAGATCTGGCTTCCAGCTCACCTCCTCCAGGAAGGCTTCCTGGATCACCCAAACTCTCAGGGAACCCCTCTCCCTTGTCAAACTCTTGATCATTCTCTGCTGTCATTGTCTGTTTTACACTTGCTCTCTGGTGAGTCAGTCTGGTGCACTGGAAGGAAAGAGTCCTGGATTTCAAGTCAGGAGTCCCAAGGCTTCTGCTTTAGAGCAATTATGAGCCAGCTGCTATGCTGTTTGGTTCCCTAGTACTGCTCTGACAAGAATATACCACAAATGGGATGGCCTTAACAAACAGGAGTTTATTCTTACAATTTGGAGGCTTTAAGTCCAAGTTCAAAGTGCCAGGCTCTAGGGGCTGGGTAAAAGCTCCTCAACCTTGGGGTCCAGCTCTGCCTCCTGCTCCCGGCCCACTGGAGTTAGAGGCATTTCTTCACTCAGACAGCTGCTGGCTGCTGAGGCCGAGAAGCCCCAAGGTTGACAAGTAAAAAGGCACAGTCCCGATGTTACCAATCCACACTGCAGGCCATTAACTTAAGTCCATTGTAAGTCCCAAGGTCAGCAGAGCATAGCAGGCTGCTGAGCAACAACACGGCTACGTGCAGGGTCCAAGCATGCCATAGGCTAGAGACCATTCCCAAAGCTCCTTATATACAGGAAGCAGACCACATCCGAAAGACAGCTACTCAGCTGCTTGTGGTAGGTCCCACCATGGAGTTGATTGCCAGTCTCATCATGGGGATTAGCTACCACCAGCTGCCCAGCCACTCAACCAGGCCCAGCCAAGCTGACACACAACATAACCACCACATATCCTGAGAACATTTTTCATTCCATTTGCTCCACAGGTAGCCCTATGGGGTGGGGACTGTCGATAGCCACCCCCAAGTAGAGGGCAATGTGGCTTTGTGGTCAAAGGCCTCACAGTACAATGACAGAAGAGAATTTGTGGTGTAAAATGAAAAGAAGGCAAGCGATCTTTCTTTGTGTGTGATGATAGCTTATCTGGGAAGCCCTGGAGAATCAATGATAAAAACGGGGAACAGTGACCCATGAGGAATGAGCCCCTCAGAACATTCAGCCATATAGGACCAAGAGGGCAGCATGTGCCCAGAAACAAAGCCCCGAGGCAGGCAGGGCAGGAAGGATGGGCAGACGGAAGAGGGGAGCCCAGGGAGGAAGCGGGAACAGTGCTGTCACATTGAAGGCACTGCAACCAATGTCACGCAACAAAATGTGTATGAATTCTTGAATGGCACATTTATTTTCTCTGTAAACCTTTACCCGAACTACAATAAAATGCTCAAATCATAAATAACTTTTTATAGAAACACACAAAAAATAATTTATTGAGGTAGCAAACTGTAAAAATGAACACACAAAAACAGAAACATCCGTAATCATAAACAATAACCATTTAGATCAGGGGTCAGCAAACTTTCCTTAAAGGCCGAGTAGTAGATACTTTCACCTTGGCCAGCCACTCTCCAGCGTGACTATACACAGCTCTGCCTTGGTAGCGCGAAAGCAGCTACAGACGCTATGTAAACAGTGGGTGTGACTGTGCCAATAAAACTTTATTTACAAAAAAGGGAAGGGGGCTAGTGTTCTGGTTCCCTAGTGCTGCTCTGACAAGAAATATATCACAAATGAGATGGCCTTAACAAACAGGAGTTTATTCTTACAATTTGGAGGCTTTAAATCCAAGTTCGAAGTACCAGGCTCTAGGGACTGGGTGAAAGCCCCTCAACCTTGGGGTCCAGCTCTGCCTTCTGCTCCCGGCCCACTGGAGCTAGAGGCTTTTCTTCACTCAGACAGCTACCGGCTACATGAGGGTTCAAGGTGCCATAAGCTAAAGACCGTTCCCAAGGCTTCTCCTTAAATACAGGAAGCAGACCCCATTCCCAAAGGCAGCTAGCTACTCAGCTGCTTGTGGTAGATCCCACCATGGAGCTGATTGCCAGTCTCATCATGGGGAATAACTACCACCAGCTGCCCAGCCACTCAGCCAGGCCCAGCCAAGTTGACACACAGACAGAACCACCGCACTATGACTCAGAATCGCCTCGTGGGTGGGAGTTTGTTTTAGTATTGTGTGTCGTTGCTGAACAGAAGCAGCGCCTGGCAGCCCTTTGTGGGTTTCGTACTGGACGCAGGAGGTGCATGTCCATTCACCTCTGGCCTGTGCACTTCGACGTCTGTTTTCCACTGTTGCTGGGCGGGGCAAGTGCACATAAGGCCCTGTGTGCATGTGCATGTGTGCACATTCATGCAAGAACTGGGCACACAGCTACTCCTGCCCACTGACCCACTCCGGACTTGTGTTTGCCAGGTGGCTGACTTGAACCCCGAATCCAACCCAGCCCCTCCTTGCTGTGTGTCTCTGGGCAAGTCAGAACCCTCTCTGGTCTCTCTCCTCTCTGCGCTCATCGAGTCTGAGACCTCAGGCCACTAGGAACAGGGAGGAAGAGAAAAAGCCTCAATTATAGAATTGAATTTATTTACTTAGCAACCACTTCCGTGCATTGCTCACGTGCCAGCTCCTGTCTGAACACTTCACAGGTATTATTTAATCCTCATATTAACCCTACGAGAGATAACTGTTAGCCCCATTTTACCAGCACATCGAGGCACAGAGAGGACAGATGACTTGCTTGAGGGCACAAGTCTGGTGTGTATTGGTGCTCGCTGTCAGGCTCTGGAGGCTGCGTGGTGAACTACCCAGTCTCCTCGGAGCAGCTGCAAGCTGCCAACCGCAGCCCAGGGGCGGGGCAGAGCCGCTGGACAAGGCAGTGCTGCCGGGAGCCCTGGGCGAGTTTCGGTTTCCCGGCTCGGTTGAGACGCCTCCTGTCTGCTAGTGCACCGGCAGCCAGCAGGAAGCTCTGGGAAGCTGATTGTCACAGCCACAGCGGAATGCTGTGCCTGCTACTGACCGAGGGGCTTGTATCCAGAACTGCCTGTGGCCCCCAGAAGACTGTCAGAAAGAGATCAACAGGCCGTGATTGCCATCTGTGTCAGGACGAGGAGCAGTTCCCCCTGGTGCAGGGTGTGGCCAAAGTGAGTCCAGGGCCCGGGTCAGGGCCTGGGGAAGCCGGAGAGTTCACAGCCCCAGGACTGTGCGCTGAGTGCCCGCTCGGTGCCAGGTTCTGGACTAGACATCGTATTGGCTGCCCCACACTCTGGTGAGCTGATGGAACATGGTGTAGCAATTCAGAGCTGGCTCTGCCCCTTACCAGCGTGTGACCCTGGGCAGGCTCCTGCACCTCTCTGTGCCTCATTTTCAAATCTGTAAAGTGGGGAGAAGAAGGATACCCCCCTCGGAGTGTTGAGAGGTTTAGGCATATCAGGTTCTTGCCACACAGCCCATGACAGTCAGTCAGTTGGCTGGGATTACTATTAGTGTTTCTATTTTCTGTTCTTATTTCTAAGGGAGGAGCTCTGGTAGCGTAGTGCCTAAGGCACTCGACTGCTAACCAGAAGGCTGGCAGTTCAAACCCACCAGCCACTCCTCGGAAGGAAGGTTGGGCAATCTACTTCCGTAGTGATACTGGCTTGGAAACCCAAGGAGGGGTTGCTATGAGTCGGGTCTGACTCCACGGCACATAACAAAAGCAACAATTTCTAAGGGGCTCTGGTGGTGGTGTGGTTAAGACATTAGGCTGGAAACAAGAGGTGGGTGGTTCAAACCCACCAGCTGCTCCACAGGAGAAAGATGAGGCAATTTGCTATAAAGATGTACAGCCTTGGAAACCCGGTGGAGTCGACTCAATGGCAGTGGGTTGGTTGGGTTTGGGTTTTATTCTTGTTTCTGCCCCGATTGCAGAGGGTAGACTGAGGTCAGAGGGGCTCAGGAAAGTTCCCGGAGGCTGCTCTGTGGTTTGCAACAGCAGGGGCAGGGCGCAGGTGGAAATGTGCGTGGATGCTATGGCATGTATCCCAGGGCTGGGGCTGAGGGGCTGAGCCGGCGCCAGGTCCACGGGCAGCAGGAGGGCTGCAGGGCCCCCCTCACCCCTCTCGTTAGCCCTGGCCGCCCGCCTCTCTGTGGGGCTCCCTTTGTTGTCGTAGCTGCTGTCTCTGATTCAGGTCAGCCTCGTGTGTAACAGGACAGAACGTTGCCTGGTCCCGCGCCATCTTCACGCGTACGTTTGAGTTCGTTGTTTCAGCCGCTGTGTCCGTCCATCTCATCGAGGTTTCCTTTGTTTTGGTTTTCATGATCCTCTAGCAAACATGATGCCCGTTTCAAGGGCTGGATCATTCCCGACGACGTGTTTAATCTAAGCAAGCCAAAGTCACACCATCCTAGCTTCTAAGGGATGTTCTAGCTGTAGTTCATCTGAGACTGAGTTGTTCATTCTTCTGGTTGGTAGTCAGTATCCTCACCAGCGCCATGGTCCCTACGCATCAATTCTTCCTGTCTTCCTTTTCCACTGTGCAACTTTCACATGCATCTGAGGAGATTGAAAAGTCTATGGCTTAGCTTAGATGTGCCTTAGTCCTCAAAGTGCTATCTTTAAAACCTGTCTTGGAGGAAGTACAGCCAGAAGGCTCCTTAGAAGTGAGGATGGTGAGACTTTGTGTCACATTTGGACGTGTTATCAGGAGGGAGCAGTCCCTGGAGAAGGACATCATGTTCAGTGAAGAGCAGGGTCAGTGAAAAAGAGGAAGACCCTCAACATGATGGATCGACACCATGACTGCAATGATGGGCTCAAACACAGCAATGATTGTGAGGGTGGGACAGGACCAGGCAGTGTTTCATTCTGCTGTGCACAGGATTGTTGTGAGTTGGAACCAACTCAACAGCATCTAACAATAACAACAACTGGGGTGATGCCACGGCTGTTGGTCTGCAGACCACACTTTGAGGGTTTAAAGTAGAGTTGATGTTGATTCCAAAAAAAAAAAAAAAAAAAAGAAACACCTCACTGCTGTCAAGTCAGATCTGACTCATAATGACCCCTCCTTGGGTTTCTGAGGCGGTATCTCTACAGAAGTAGATTGTCCAGTCTTCCTTCCGAGGAGTGGCTGGTGGGTTTGAACCTCCAGCCTTCTGGTTAGCAGTCAAATGCCTTAGGCATTACGCCACCAGAGCTCCCTAATGTTGCTTAGAGGAGGAAAATGAGCCAAGCACCTGGGAAAGTCCAGCTGGGACAGACATTTAGAGTCTGCCTTTGTACAAGGTCAACATCAAGGCACAATCTCTCATGGGCAACTGTCTACAAGAGCTTGGGGGCCACCTCAAACCCAAGCCTGTCTCCTCAAGGCCTGCCCACTTCCTGTGTTTGCTGTCCTACCAAATGTCTCCACAGTCCTGCCTGCTGCCGAGCCCAGGTTACATCTGACTCCCCCTCCTCCTCATCCACAGCCTCCCACTATGTCCTGCTGGTTCTGCTCCTAAGCCTCCTGCACTTCTCTCCTTCCCACTGCAGCTTCTCTAGTCAGTACCCCGTCAGGGCTGGCCTAGCTATGGCAGTGGCTTCCCGTTGTTCCCCTGCCTTCTGCCTCACTCCTTTCTACATTAAATCCTCTGCTGGCTTCTCATTGCACGTAGGATCACGGGCAAGGTTCTCAGCAGGAGTGACAACATTTTATCAGTAGTCTAGTAGTCCTTTCTTACTTAGTTCTTCAGCCCTACCACTAACCACCAGCCCCCGCCCTAGCCGTTCTGAACTTCATAAAGTCCCTCAAACCCCCATGCTCACTCAACTCGAGATTTTGACCCATGTGGTTCCCTTGCCAGGAACAGTCTTCCTCCGACCCTTTGTGTTTGGATAATTCCAACTCATTATTTAAGTTACCTGGGTCCCCAAGTCTGGGTTAGACCCACATCTTATATGCTCCAAAACATCTTGTGCCTTCTCTAGCATGGAATTTATTTAAATGATTTTAGTTTTTCCCTCTCCTAGATTATATGCTCCATAAGAACAGGTACCATGATAGTCTTGTTCTTTTCCAATCACTGGTACAATGTTCATGCTCAGGAATAGTGGATGGATGGATGGACGGATGGATTGATGGATGGATGGGTGATGGATGATGGATGGATGGGTGGATGGATGGATGGTTGGGGAGTGGTTGGGTGGGTGGATGAATGGATGGATGGATAGATGGATGTGTGTGTAGCTGGTTAGAAAGATGATTAATTGGATGGATAGATGGATGGAATTCAGCACAGTTACAGCTAAGTCTCAAGCACATATAATCACAGAGTTTAAAAGTTTCAGGGCAGAAATCTAATCCCTCAGCAGATAGCTGAGAAAACCTAGGAAAGGAATGTGCCAGGACCACACAGCTGGTTACTGTCAGAACTAAGATAAAAGCCCAGGCCTTCTGTGCCCCAAGCCCCATGCCCCATGGTTTTATGGTGTTCCCAGGTTATGTGAAACCCTAAAGGGCAATTAATCCAATCATCAGCTGATAAAGTGCAGACAAGCACACCCACCCCGATGACTCACACTCACAGAAAAGTAACCTGGCTCAGAGGGAAATGCATGGGACTGGGAGGCAGGCGACAATGAGTGCTTGTCCTGGCCCACTACTGACTCACTTTGCCAACTCTAAGATCAGGCTGAAAACACCCAACTTGCATAGCTGTTGGGACACTAAAGTTGTGAGCAAATGCGTGCCTCGGACAACGAAAAGGGGGGTATGCCAAATTAATAGGGAAAGGAAACTTCCTTTAAACAAAGATATTGGCTCAATTGGCTCTTGTCCAGAAGAAAGCATTTATTATCACATACAATGTATTGTGCTATTGAGTCCATCCAGTGAATGTTTCCTTTCAGAGTCTACGGTGCAGGGATTTTGAGCTCTGGTAGCATAGTGGCTAAGACACTCGCTTGCTAACCAGACGGCTGGCAGTTCAAACCCACCAGCCACTCCTCGGAAGGAAGGTTGGGCAATCTTACTTCCGTAGTGATACTGCCTCGGAAACCCAAGGAGGGGTCGCTATGAGTCGGGGCCGACTCGATGGCACATAACAACAACAACAACAGGCAAAGTGAAGGCCGGGCCACGGAGGTCAGGTTCAGACACTGTGGATGGACCTAGGCCGGAGTGCCCTCTGCGGGATTCACCCTGTCATGCCAGGACAATCGGGACCAGAAGTAAGCTCTTCTTTCCCTGTAGTATCCAGAAGCCCCCACGAGTGAAAAAGCAGCATCACATTCTGAAATAAGAGCCCTTCTCTAGAAGGAAGAAAATAATGATGATTTTCAGAGAAAAGTAATCTACAAAAACATTCATGAATTGCTTTCTTTACTAAATATCAGCCTAACTAATCTGTCCTGTGATCCCTGGGCAGTGGAAATGGTCAACACACTCAGCTGCTAACCTCAGGACTGGAGGTCTGAGTCCACCCCGAGGTGCCTTGGAAGAAAGACCTGCCAATCTACTTCTGAAAAAGCCATTGAAAACCCCAACAAAACCCAGTTCTGTTCTGACACATGTGGGGTCTCCATGAATGAAATTGACTCCACACAAGTTTTTTTAAAATCTCGTCTACTTTCTGCACTGGGACCAGTCAGGCTTCCTCCAATTCTATGCCCTTTTCCTTAGCTCTGTGCCCCCCATCTTTCCACATCTCTCCCATCAACTTCCCACCGCAGCCCAGCTCTTGCCCCAGGGCCTATAACTCAAAGCAGGACACTTATTTACTTGACTTCCTTGTGTTTCAGTTTCCTCAGGTGGCAATTGCCCTGACCACTAAAGATTTTATGAAACGCTTGTATATTTCACTGTCTGTAAAGGTCTTAAATGGTGACTGGCCTAAGAGTAAGCTCTCCATAAGTGTTAGCTTTGTTATTACCATTATTGAGGAAGACAGATGGCTCTTTCCCTCAGCCTCCCTACATGCCAAGTGCCCAGAACCGTGCCTGGCACAGAGTAGGGGTCAGCTTCCTACATGGGTGAATGAAGGGAACGAGGCTGCCTTTGCCGGCCTGGAGCTCAGCCAGCAAGAATGGAAGCCTGTGCTTAAACTCTGCTATCTACCGACATCTCCTCAGCTGCATGCTTTTGTTTCCTGACCCCACACCAGTGGTTCTCAAACTTCACTGGGTTTCAGAATCATCTGGGGAACTTAGTAAAAACAAAAGAATCACAGAGGCCAGGCTGTCTCCCAACTGTGTATCATAGCCCCTTGCCCCACCATTGTCATGGGAGGATCCTGGGGATCTGTGTTCCGGATCGACTCTGGAAAGGTCCTGAGAGGCCCCCCAGTTTGAGAACCACTGCCCGGCACCACCGTACCTCACAGTGTCCAGCACTGAGGGAACTCAGCTGTCCCATTGGCCTCCGTGCCCAGACCTCCAAGGCCCTACCTTCCTTTTTAGGTCTCCTCCAGGTCCTTGTACCCTCCTGTGGTAGTTTACTTGGCTGGGCCTGGCTGAGTGGCTGGGCAGCTGGATGGAGGTATTCCCCTTGATGAAACTGCTAATCCACTCCCTGGTGGAATCTACTGGAGCAGCTGAGTAGCTGCCTTAGGGATGTGGTCTGCTTCCAGGATACAAGGAGCAGCTTTAGGAATGGTCTGTAGCTTTTGGCATGCTTGAATCCTGCATGTAGCCAAGTCATTATTCAGCAGCCTGCAATGTTGTCTGCCGATCTTGAGACTCTTAATGGACTTGAATCAATGGCCTGCCGTGTTGTTTGGTAATATTGGGACTGTACCATTTTATTTGTCCATCTTGGACTTGTCAGCCTTAGCAGCCAGCAGCTGCCTGAGTGAAGAAAGCCTCCAGCTTCAGTGGGCCGGGAGCAAGAGGCAGAGCTGAAGCCCAAGGTCAAGGACCTTTCAACCAACCCCTAGAGCCTGGAACTTTGAACTTGGACTTCTAGCCTCCAAAACAGTGAGAGAATAAACTCCTGTTTGTTGACACTATCCACCTGTGGTATTTCAGTTAGAGCAGCACTGAAGCAAACCAAACCAAACTCACTGCCATCGAGTCAATTCTGACTCCTAGTAAATATAGTTTGTGTAAATGTTATTTTCTTCCAAATGGAAAACCAATCTGACCACATCATTTTTTAAAGAAAGCATCCTTTCTCTACTGAGTACTCTTCTTGCATTAATAATTATGTTTCTGCTCTTTCTCTTTGGTTCTGTGGGTTGTCTTAAGACCAATATCATACTGTTTTTATTACAGTCATTTAGTTGTTGTTGTTATGTGCCGTCAAGTCGACCCCGACTCATAGCGACCCCTCCTTGGGTTTCCGAGGCAGTATCACTACGGAAGTAGGGCATTTTAGAATGCATTTTATTATGGATTAGGGCAAGCCATTCCTCACCATCATCCTCTATGTGAATATGCATCTTCCTAGAGATTAAGCAGTTGACCTGTGCTACCATAATACAACCGACCTTCATTGTTAGCAGCCGTGCCTCTCTGAGGCCACGTGATTACCAAACCACCCACATTTCTCTTTCACATCAGGCTTTAGCGTGAAGCCCACCCCCCAGCTCTATCAAGAATTCACAGTTCTCTTGGATGTAACAGGAGCCTGCCCTTGTGGGTCCTCAGCCTGCTTCATGGAGCTCCAGCAGGAGTTTTTCAACAATCATCCCAGGAAACTGAAGGAATTGATCCTCTTGGTAAAGCACTGGTATCAACAGGTAATTTTCAAATAGTATCTATTGTTATCATTCGTTTCCTTTTTATTGAGGTAACTTACCATCAATTAGGTACAACAGTATTAAGTATACAGCTTAATGTATTTTTTATATCCTTACAAGCAATAGCCAGATCAAAGTATAGAACATTTCCTGTGCCCAAGAAGGTTGTTTCCAGCCCAGTCAATACTCCCCCAAAACAAACTACTATTCTAACATCTGTTGCCAAAGATTAAACTTGTTTTTAAACTTGATATAAATGGAATCACACTGTATGTATTTTGTGTCAGCCTTCTGTTCAACATTGTGCCTGAAAGATCCATCCATGCTGTTGCGTACAGCAGTGGTTTTCCATTGTTTTGTCGTATTCTACTGTGTGCATATGCCACACGTTTATCCATTCTACTGTTGATGGACATTTGGGTTTTTTCCAAGTAGGAGCTGTCATGAATTAGGTTACTATACTCTCCTACATGGCTTTTGGTGAGTTTAATCACTTACTTCTCTCGGGTAAATAGGAATGGAATTGCTGGGTTATAAGATGTGTGTATATGTGTGAATATGTATGTGTGTATGTACATATGGTTTATGTGTGTATGTATGTATGTATGGGATATATATCTATATTTAGCTTTAGTAAATATGGCCAAACAGTTTTACAAAATGGTTGCACCAAATTATACTCCCATCAGCAATGTATGAGAGTTCCAGTTGCTCCGTTTCAACACTTGGTATTGTCAGTCCGTTTAACTTGAGGCATTCTGGTAGGGACAGTGGCTTCTCATAGACTTCTGGTTTCTTCATTTCAGACACTTGACATGGTAGTCCTGGGCCCCCCAATTAGCTGATTTCCTCTTCTTCTCCCACAGTGCCAAAAAAAGCTGGAGGATCCATCCCAGCTGCCCCAGTATGCTCTGGAGCTGCTTACAGTATATGCCTGGGAACAGGGGTGCGGGCAGGAGGATTTTGATATAGAGGAAGGCATCAGATCTGTTCTGGGACTGATCAGGCAGCATGAACAATTGTGTGTCTACTGGACAGTCAACTACAACTTTGAGAATGAGACCGTGAGGAACGTCCTGCTGTCCCAGGTCCGGGCATTGAGGTACCAAGCTCCCCATGGCCCTCTCCCTCTTTCCCTGTGGGCTGAGCTGTATCCCTGTAGAATGAGGTCTCAGCCCTGTCCTGTCCAGCCAATGATGTGTCAAATAATGTCGGCAGCGGTGGGTGGGGAGGCAAAGAGAAGTCTGTCTGAAAGTAGGGACACCTGACCAATACTTTTCACACTCCCAACTGTAGTCATATATTTTATCTCAAACACAAACCCTAGGAGTCCTTGGATGACACAAACAGTTAAGCACTGGGCTACTAACCTAGAGGTTGGTGGTTCAAACCCACCCAGAGGCACCTCAAAAGAAAGTCCTGGTGACTTTCTTCTGCTTCTGAAAGATAACAGCCATGGAAACCCGACGGAGTACAGTTCTACTCTGCAAAACTGGAGGTGTGCTTTCCCTTCCAGAAGGAAAGGGCTAAGATGGGCTAGGGAGAGGGCATTGATGGGAACAGGAGACCATCTGGTTACTGTATTAATGGAGCATCTCTATAAAGCTGAGATCTTGGAGTCAGAGAGTCCAGATGTGTTAGACAAAGCCCCTCACCAGGTTAGAGGAACTTTAAGCATTAAGGGAGCTCTGGTAGCACAGTGCCTAAGGCATTTGACTGCTAACCATAAGGCTGGTGGTTCAAACCCATCAGCCACTCCTTGGAAGGAAAGTCGGGCAATCTACTTCCGTAGTGATACCACCTCAGAAACCCAAGGAGGGATCTCTATGAGTCAGATCCAACTCAACGGCAGTGAGTAAGTGAGTTTAGGCATTAAAATCCAGGTTACTAGATTTCATCAAGGGCTCTTTTCTCAAAATGAGTATCTCCCCCTGCAGCAGCTTAACAATTTTTTTTTTCAATCCAATGAATTCATAGGCCAGTAATCTTGGATCCAACTGACCCAAAGAATAATGTGAGTGGAGATAAAAAGTGCTGGCACCTACTAGACATCAATGCTCAAATCTGGTTGTCTTCTCTCTGCCTGGCTGATGGGTCACCTGGACCGTCCTGGAATGTTCTGGTGAGAGGCCATGTGTCATACTACAGGGAGGGCTCTTCTGACACCCGGACTCCAGTCTCATCCATTAAAATGATGGGTAAAGCACAGAAGGGAACACGAGAGAAGGAAATGGTAGATAAAACAGAGCCCAGTCCAGGCAAGTGGCAGCAGTCACTTCCACAGGTGCCTGCAAAGGGTCTGGGCGCCCTGCAAGCAGGTGGGAAGGGCGAGAGTGAGGAGTGGGGCTGGAACAGCACTAAGAAAGGGGCCTGTGGGAGGCATTGGTTTCCCTCTCCCATCCCCCAGTGGAAAAAGAAGCAAATCTATCACATGGATTTCCCCTGACTCTCCAAGCCTGTTGTTAGGTGCCATGGGTCGGTTCCCACTCATCATGACCCCATTCAACAGAATAGAACTGCCCCGTGGGGTTTTCCAGCCTGGAATCTTCACAGGAGCACATTGCCAGGTCTTTTTCCTGCAGAGCTGCTGGTGGCTTCAAAATTTTCAGTAACAACTGAGCACTTAACAGTCGTGCCACCAGGGTTCGACAGGGCAATCCAAAAATCACCTTCTTGGGTTAGGCCACTGAGTCCTTTCCACTTTCCTGGGCATCACCCAAACCTAACTGTTGCCGAAGAGTAGATCCAACTCATGTGATCTCATTTGTGACTGCACAGAGCTAGGCTCCACAGGGTTTTCAATGGTTGACTTTTTGGAACTAGGTCACCAGGGCTTTTATCTGAGGCACCTCTGGGTGGATGCAAACCACCAACCTTTTAGTTGACAGTGGAGGGCTTAACCATGTGCTCCAGCCAGGGACACCTCATGGGAACCACACATGCACACACACACAAAAACAAACTCACTGCCATCAAGTTGATTCTGATTCATAGTGACCCCCTTTGGGTTTCCAAGGCAATAAATCTTTATGGAAGTAAAGCCCAGTCTTCCTTCCATGGAGTGGCTGGTGGGTTTGAACCACCAACCTTCTGGTTAGCAGTCAAATGCCTTAGGCACTGTGCCGCCAGAGCTCCATGGGGACCACAGAGGAGTCAAATGTATCATTTAAAGCTGGGTGGGTACACCAAATACCACGTGTCAAGACAGCAGACTAATTTATTACCAAAGCATGACAGGTGGGGATCTACGTTCCATTTGCACAGAAATTTGAGGGACAGCTGAGCAAAAATCTAGCTGTCAGTGAAGATATCAATGAGCTTATCAGATGTTCAGGTCTCTGGAAGTGAAGGAGCCTGTGAAGAGAGCAAATTCCCTCACTGTATCATGGAGCGTGATGCCCGCAGCAACTGCCCAGTAGCACCTCCAGCCTGCCTGGAACTCCTTCCAGGTCTTTGCTCCCTGACCCTAGTTCTGCTGGCTTCCTAAGACAGCCTTTTAAAAAATTGTTTCCTCCCAATATTTTTACCTTCAACTTTGAAATGTACAGAAAGTTATAAAAATGGTGAAATGGACTCCCGTGTGTCCTTCACCTAGATGCACAAATCCTTACCATTTTGCCATATTTGCTGTGTCTTGTTCTCTCAATCTGTGTGTATGTGTGTGCGGTGTATATGTTCATGTATGTACTTGTATACGTACCTCCCTACTGCCATCGAGTCAATTCTGACTCACAGCGACCCCACAGGACAAAGAAGAACTGCCCCGTAGGGTTCCCAAGACTGTAAATCTTTATGGAAGCAGACTGCCTCATCTTTCTCTTGTGGAGTGGCTGGTAGGTTTGAACCACTGACCTTTTGGTTAACAGCTACACACTTAACTACTCTGCCACCAGAGCTCCACGTATGCATGCATAATATTGTCATTGTTGTTATCATTATTTACACCAAATAATTGGAGAGCAGGCTGCCAGGCATCACTTCTCTTTATCCCTAAATGCTTTCCTAGATATCTCCTGAGAACAAAGATAAGTGCTAGGTAACCACCGTGCAATAATCAAATTCAGTCAGTTAGGATTAGTGTAATAGCATTGCCACTATTATCTAAATAAAAGGAGCTCTGGTTGAACAGCAGTTAGGGCATTCAGCTGCTAACCAAAAGGTTGGCAGTTCAAACCCACCAACTGTTCTGTGGGAGAAAGATGAGGCAGTCTGCTTTCGTAAAGATTTACAGCCTTGGAAACCCTATGGGCCGGTTCTACTCTGTCCTACAGGGTGGGTATGAGTTGGAATCCACTCAGTGGCAGTGAAAATGCCATCCATTTTCAGATTTTGCTAATTATGGTAAAAGCGCCCTTGACAGCAGCTTCTTACAACCAAAGTCTACACATTGCACTGAGCTCTCTCTCAACAGTCGTTTGATAACTGCTTTTGCCTTTTTTTTTTTTTTGGTTTGCTACCCATCAGCTTCTATTTCTGGACCTACAAGACCATCCCTCTTAGCTACAGCTGTTAGAGACCCTCCTGGTCCAGGACCTACTGCACAAGGAGGTCCAAGCCCTGGACAGGTCATGGGTCCACACACCCACACACACGTGCACAAATACATGTGTGCACACACATACATATCTATGAATATACATACATACACAGTACACATAGTACACATATATGCATGCATGCACTGGTGCACACATATACATCGCAGTGTTATGCTCTATGGGAGAGGAAATACTGGTAATGAACTTGGCTTACAACAGGAGGTCTTTAAGGGGTAAACAACTCAAGGAGCCATCATCAGGAAGGGAAGAGGGCATGAAAACCTCAGGAAAGAGTAAAAGTCAGGGGATGGCTTACATGTCCCTAGATAGTGTCTTCCTGAAGCAAGGTGGGGGGGGTCTCTGGGTCAGAGAGGTCGGAGGGACAGCAGCATCCTAGGGCCCTTACAACTGCACAGCTGTGTCTTATCTAGAGCTCACAGATGTTGGGCACAGCATCACTGGGTTTGTAAAGTAGGCAGGTCCACAGGAGCTCAAACTAGGCTTATGTGGGCTACTTTTAAAACAATTCCGGGGTTCCGGCAAGATGGCAGACTAGGCAGAAGGACTGCACAGACCCTCTTCAACAAAGAAAAGGGAAACCAATTAACACAGACACAGAAGATAATCTTGGACCCT
>NW_006921635.1:7007614-7009008 GCF_000298275.1 Orycteropus afer afer
AGTCTGGCAGCGACCTGAGCAACCCTGACAGCACAGACGACACAGCTTGGAGATTCCTGAGTGGTGGTAGGACCTAAGAATTAACCCAAAAATCACCCTGCTAGCCAGGGACTGCACGGAGGACTGTGCACGGTGGCTGGGGAAAAAATGGAGAAGGTGAAGGGAAAGATGGACTAAGCTGTGGACTTTTGCTGGTCCGGAAGGCACCGCCATTTTGAAGGTTTAAAAAGTGGCTTGACTATTTTGGATATTCAGAGAGACAGTGCTCTCGCAGATTTCTGGGGCTTAAGAACACGTTCTGCTTTCCAGCAACCCCAAGGACACTCGGGGCCTGCAACACTGAAAAGTTACGACATTCTTCTTGTTACTACACCCTACACCCGCTTGGTGAATGAGGTGTGGCCAGCCCCACTCCCACCTACCTTCTGGGCCCACAGGAACTCCATCACAGTCTGTGTGCTCAGACAGAGCCTGGGTGCCCTACCCAGTTGCAAAAACGGTAAGGAGGCCACATGTTCCAACCTCCTCTAACCTTACAAGAGGAAGACAGGATTACCAGCAGTAACCCAAGGCCTATTCCTACAAGGCCATATGTGCTGCCTCCCTCCAGCCCTTTCACCAACTGTTCCTCCCAAAGCACCCACCACCTCTCTCCTGGGTTCGATAGTTAGCTGCAGTGGCCACACAGAGCTCACAGATTATGGGGTTTATTAGGGAAGCGCCAGGCTACAACTCAAGTTCAGGAAAAATGCTCAGTCTCTCTCCCAGCCCACCATCCCTCAGCCAACAGTCTCTCACAGTCTCTTTCCCAGCAGTGCTGGTCCCTCGGTGTCTCACTCAGCAATGCGTGTCTCTTGCGTCTCTTTCCCAGCAACTCATGTCTCAGGAGCCCGTGTCTCTTTCAGTAGCACGTCTTCCTCCACCAGCAGTCAGAGAGAGTTCTGCCTCTAGAAGGCCTCCTTTTGAGCCTGGCAGGGTGGTCAAACTAGCCAATCATAGCATCAGAACGCTAAGCACTTGAGAGAGAGTGGGCACCTCCCAGAACATTGTTTTGTGCCACACCCAACAGAAATACTCCAGGTGGACAATTTCAGCAATCAGGAGCTCCTCAGTTTCTCATAGAAAATCCCACATTGGAGTTTACAAAGACTTATGGGTAGAAAAGCCACACTAAGTAATTTACTATACCACACCAGTCCTCCACCGATTTTTTCTTTTTCTTTTCTTTTTCGCTTTCTTTTTGCTGGTGATTAGTTTGCTTGTATTTGTCCGTTTCAAACCAATATTATTAATAACTTTTGTCCTTTTTATTATTATTCTTAATCTTCCCCTACCAGGCGCTAGTTTTCAGCATTTTTTTTTTTCTTTTCCCTGTGCCTGGTTGAAATTCTGCC
>NW_006921635.1:7012189-7019706 GCF_000298275.1 Orycteropus afer afer
TCCTATAATTAGATGTGTATAGTTTGAGTATGGTACCCATGGGCTTTGGGAGAATATCAAGCCTCAGTTTGCTATGAAGACGTTAACAAGTCAAGGCCAAATACAGAGACCACCTTTGACTCATTTAGGTAACAGCATTACTAAGTTGTTGAGAGAAGGGTCCAAGCCTCTCCTAGGGGTAAGGAGAGGCAAGGAGGGGAATTTTTGTTTCTGAGGGCTCTTGGGTACCACCATAAACTCTCAGGTATGTCCACCAAGAGGGTTGGGGCACAGGGGTGGGAGGCAGGCAGAGACCCCAAGAACAAAGCAAGAAAGAAACCAGGGTCTGCCTGCAGGAAGCTGTTCACAGCCCAGTTCTTGTGTCTCCTTCAGCCAGCACCACTCTGTGCAACTCCGGGCCATCTTCTGGATAAGTTCATCAGAGACTTTCTCCAACCCAGCAAAGATTTCCTGGATCAGATCAAGACAGCTGTTGACATCATCTGTAAATTCCTTACAAATAAGTGTTTTCAACATTCAGAAGATCAGATCAAGATTCAGAAGATCATCAAGGTGAGCACTGGCCTTCCTCTCAAGGGGTGTCACTGGAAGGGGGAGAAGCAGTTACTGGCCCTCTCCAGTGCTGTCTACTCTACCATCAGAAACTTGAGGGCAAAGGGCTAAGGAAGGGAAGCTGAGGAGTTCAGGCAACTAGGATACCAGTTCTCAGTGGGGGTGTTGATAGACGTCTATGTCACCAACAGCACACCTTGGCTCATGACAATCTTTGGCGTTCCTTGGCTTGTAGACACATCCCTCCATCTCTGTCTATGTCTTCACATTGCCTCCTCCTCCTCGGGTCTTCTCCTCCTCTCTTCTCCTGCAAGAACCTTTGTCTTGGATTCAGGGCCCACCCTAATCCAGGATGATCTCATCTCGAGATCCTTAATTTAATGACATCTACAAAGATCCTTTTTCCATATAAGATCACACGTACAAGAGCCCAGTGGATCCTCTTTTGGGAGGTGTTGTGGATTGAAGTGTGTCCTCAAAAAACTATCTGATATAAATCCTCTCCCCTATTATAACCCCTGGTAATAATTTCATTTGGGAAGGGATTTTCTTTGTTACGGTAATGAGGCAGTGTCAGGATAGGGCATGTCTTAAAAGAATCTGTTTTGAGATACAGAAGAGCAGATTGAGCAAGCAGGAAGCAAGCAGAGATAGGGGAAGATAAATGCCACACCACATGACATCACCAAGGAAACAGGAACAAAAGCTGAAAATGGCCAAGGACCCCCGCCCCCAGCAGACAGAGAGAGAGAAAGCTTTTCCCAGAGCTAGTGCCCAGAATTTGCACTAGCCTCCTAAACGATGAAAAAAGGAGCCCTGATAGCGTAGGCACTTGACTGCTAACCAGAAGGCTGGAAGTTCAAACCCACCAGCCACTCCTCAGAAGGAAGGTTGGGAAATCTACTTTCGTAGTGATACCGCCTCGGAAACCCAAGGAGGGGTCGCTATGAGTCACTAGATAACTGAGACAGGAGGCCACCATTCACCCCACTATAGATTCCAAGTTCAGTGTATACTAAACCAGAAAGTAACCTCACTGGTCACCCCAACAAGTCCCAGCCCATGACTCAGTTCAGGAGCCACTCTTGTTCAGCTTTCTTTTCTTCATTAGGGGGGCTCAACAGCCAAAGGTACAGCTCTGAAGAGTGGCTCTGACGCCGACCTCATCGTGTTCCCTGACTTGATGAAAGGCTTTCCCTGCCAAAAACACAAACGAAGTGAAATCATCAGGGAAATCCATAAGCAGCTGGAAGCCTGTCAGCAGGAGGAGAAGTTTGAAGTGAAGGTTGAGATTTCCAAGTGGGAGGCTCCCAGGGTGCTAAGCTTCTCTCTGAAATCTAAAAAGTTCAATGCAGAGCTGCAGGAAAGCGTTGAGTTTGATGTGCTGCCTGCCTTTAATGTTCTAGGTAAGACTCCCCAGACCTCAGCCTGTGGAGGGGAAGACTCTGGGCATGGTGGTGGAAAGGGGTGGAGAGAAAGCCACTTGCTATGGGGCTGTAAAAACTATGCTAGAAGGCCAGAGGAACTAGATGGTGCCCGACTGCCACGACTGAACATTCCGATCAGGAACATAATAGAGAAATGCTATTATGACAAACAGGGAGAAAAATGTGGAACAGACCACAAATTCTTAAAGAATCCAGAGTTCCTAGACCTATTGAGTCTGGAGAAGTCTGAGACTATGGGCTTGAGTTGCTATTCAAACTTTGAGTTGAAACTATCCCCTGAAGTCACCCTTAAACTAACAAACAGTTTAGCCCAAAGAGTAAATATTATCACCTTTGATTATTGCATTACTTAAATACATATATAAAAATAACCAAAGGATCAACAGCTATTTTAAATCATAGATGAGAAGGTTGAAGGGGGTAGAGAGATTAAATAAATGGAAGTGAAACGACTAGAACAAAAATAATCTCAACGTTGACAGAATGTGAAGTTTAACCAATGGCACTAATCATTATGTCCAGAAACTGTGAAATGGGATTGAGTTTTGCTATGTATATTTTCACCAAAAATTAAAATATAAAAAAGGGTAGTCATGGGCCCAGAACCCCCAGCAGGTGGCATGAATGATGACAGTAGTAACTTAGACCTGTGTAAGATTTTATTCCCATTCTCTTTTAAGGTAGCCCAAGGACTATTTTAAAGTAGCCCAAGGAAGCGAGAATGGCCAGACTTCATCTCACCTATTTTGGTCATGTTGTCAGAGGGACCATTCCTTAGAGAAGGATGTCATGCTTGGTAGGGCAGAGGGTCGACGAAAGAGGGGGAGGCCTTCAACGAGATGGATTGACACAGTGGCTGCAGCGATGGGCTCAAGTATAGCAGGGATTGTGGGGCTGGCGCGGGATCGGGCAGTGTTCCTTCCACTGTGCATGGGGTCGCTTTGGGTCGGAAATGACTCGACGGCACCTAACAACAACAACAAGGACGATCAGGACCCACATCCTGTACTCTGGTATCATCCACGATATCTATCAAAGAAAGGGATACACTAGAGTTCCACACACATTTGTTGATAAAATGCCTCAAATATTAGGGAAAGAAATTAACAAACAAGCTGTGAAACAATTCTCTTTTTTTTAGGCAAACATTCTTTACTATGTAAGTTATGTATTGTTTGGTTTAAGGAAGATTTCAGGGGATATATTTGGTTGAAAGCTTAACAATTACTTCAGGGCCACAGTTTCAGAGGGTATATCCAGCCTCAATGGCTCAAGAAAGTCTGGATTCTATGAGAATTTGGAATTCTGTTCCACACATTCCCCTCCTTTTGATCAGGATTCTTCTATCGAATCTTTGATCGAAATGTTCAGCAACGGTAGCTGGGCACCATCCAGTTCTTCTTATCTCAAAGGAGGCAGCTGTTCATGGAGGCAGTTAGCCACACATCCCATCTCCTACTCCTTCCTGTTCCTGACTCTCCTTCCTCTGTTTTTCCAGATGAATAGAGACCAATCATTGTGCCTTGGATGGATGCTTGCACACTTTTAGGACCCCAGGCACTACACAGCAGACTAGGAGGTGGAACAGAAATACTAAAAACAATATTAGGCCAATTACCTGGACCCTAAATCTTGTGGGGGATTTCTGATGCCAAAACACAGGAAATTTAGGTATTTGCCTTCAAATGTTAGGCAAAATCCCCTTTATAAATTCAATTTATGGGTGATAGAGACCCACCAGCCACTCCTCAGAAGGAAGGTTGGGCAATCTACTTCCATAGTGATACTTCCTCAGAAACCCAGGAAGGGGTCGCTATGACTAGACGGCACATAATAACAACAATAACAGATACATAATTACAAATGGTGTATTAGATGCTATTTCAGTCATTTTCCAAATCATATAAAAGTCATGAAGGCCCTGGTACCTTCCCTCAGAGTAGTTCTTAGCATCTCTTAGTAACAGTAAAAATCAGAGGTCTGCAAACTCTTTCTATAAAGAGTCAAACAGTAACAATTTGCAGCTGTGAGGTTTGTGCAGGTCTCTGTTACAACTACTTGACTTTGTTGTTGTATGAAAGCAACTATAGACAATACATAAACAAATGGGTGTAGCTATGTTCCGTAGTGATACTGCCTCGGAAACCCAAGGAGGGGTCGCTATGAGTCGGGGCCGACTCGACGGCACATAACAACAACAACAACAACATGTTCCAATAACACTTTATTTACAGAAACAAACAGTGGGTCACATTTGACCTGGAGGCCATAGTTTGTGAACCCATATCAGCTCTGTCCAAGGGGTCATTCTGTGATGATGGAAGTGTTCTATGTGTTTGTTGAGTTGTTGATTTTAAAGTTTCATTATTCCAGAAATGCTCCCTATATCTTTTTTTTAATGTAATTGATTTTATATTAATTATAATATAAAATCTAATAGGAGTGGCTGGTGGGTTTGAACTGCCAGCCGTCTGGTTAGCAGTCAAGTGCCTTAGGCACTATGCTACCAGAGCTCCTAATTATAATATAAAATCAATTATTTAAAATTGCTCAGAATATACATATCTGTATATTCTGTGTATACAGAATATACACAGCAGAACACAGATACTCCCTATATCTTAAAAACCAGTTGCCATGGAGTCAATTTTGACGCATGGTTGCCCCATTGGGGTGACACTGTCAAATTGTATCAGAACAGGGAGCTCCCTAGGGTTTTCACAGCTGGTGTTTCAGAAGCAGATCACCAGACCTCTCTTCCGAGGCATCTCAGGTGGACTCGAACCACTGACCTTTCGGTCAGCAGCGAGTACGTTAATCATTTGCCCTACCCAGTCATTCAGATACACTAATAGCGTGCAAAATCATTTCCTAGAATTAAATTTATCAAAAATGTTTTCAAATAAATAAAAAAAAAAAAAGTGGGGAACAGGTTTGCTGGCCCGATGGAGTCTGGTGGAACCACTGACACTATGGCCCCTAGCTGCCCTTCAGGTCTGGAATTGAACGCACACCTGTGGCTTCCAGCCAAGCAGTAGACAGGCATATGAGTTGAACATTTACCTGAGATAGATACACTCCTTGGAGAGATCAAGCAAGAGAGAAAGAAGGGCTGCTCAGGCACAGGGAGACAGCTCAGGAGGTAGGAGTACATGGAGGGATGGTCACAGGGAAGTGCTACCTTTCGGGAGGAAGTGGGAGAGGAAGTTGCATTGTGCTAAATTGTGGTCAACGTCATGAGACAAAGTGTATGTGATCTGCTGTATGGAAAGTGTATTTGCTCTGTAAATTTTCACCCAAATCACAATAAAAAATAATAAAAAGAAAAAAATATGTTTTCAAATCTGCTCATTACCAGGCATATGATTGATGGCTTCCTGCAAATATCTCCTACACCATAGGTCATTGGGTCTCTGGCTCCATCCCCAGCCCCAGTGCCTACGCTGAGCTCATCCGTCTATACGAATCCCCAGACTACGTGGAAGGGGAGTTCTCCACCTGCTTCACAGAGCTGCAACGAGATTTCATTGGCTCCCGTCCGACCAAGCTGAAGAGTTTAATTCGCCTGGTGAAGCACTGGTACAAACAGGTATGACAGCTCTTGTTCTAGCCACTGGTTATTACATGTATTGATCGGTGCGTTGTGACCATTGAGTCGGCCCCTACCTACTGCCCCGTGAGCCCACACTCTCCCGAGCTGGGGAACAATTGCCTTAGAGGATCTGCCCACTCCAACACGAGGTTGTTATGCCTTTCTGATCACTAACCCTATTAAGTAAGATGCCATCTATCAAGGCTGCTGCTGCTGCTGGTGTTATTGTTAGCTGTCACTGAGTTAGTTGGTCCTGACTCATGGCACCTCCACGCACATCGGGACAGAATGTTGTCCAGTGCTGTGCCTTTCTGCGATTGGTGGCAGATAGGACAATGTACTATTGTGACCCATAGGGTTTTCATTGCCTGGCTTTGGGGCATAGATTGCCAGGTCTTTCTTCCTAGTCCATTTTCATTTGGAAGCTCTGCTGAAACCTATTTAGCATCCTAACATCACACAAGCTTCCGCGGGCAGGTCGGGGGTGGCTGAGCAAGGAACCAAACTCGGGGTCCCCTGCACAGAAGAGAAGACTTCTAACACTGAGTCACCCCAGCCTTATTTAAAGGATGCCACAGTGGTTACTTTGGCCCTTGCGTGGGCCTAACGATTCTGCAGGAATCCAAGTGTCCAGCCTGTGTGTATCAAAGGGTGGCTGGGAGTTGGCATTGTCAAGCCTGCAGGTCACCAGGGTGGTTTCGCAGCAGCCAGTGCCTGTGAATATAGACTTGGCTCTGATCTATGGCAAGGCTGAGCCAGCACTGCTTTTTCGATGTCGGGTTACCTCCCTTCTCCTGCACTAACCACCCTGCACGCAGAGCCGACTGAAGTAGTTTCATGAGAGCGGACGCGGAGCACAGGGTCAGCTCTTTCCTGACCTCTCCTCTCGGTTCCAGCCCCCGGAGGCTGGAGATGGGGTCTGAGGGCTGTGTCTCTCTCCTCGAAAAGCATGGGAGGGGCAGGGTGTGATGCTCAGAGGGCACAGGGCCAGCGTGTGTCCTTGAGCCAGTCACATCCCTTCCCCAAGCCTCTTCTCTGCAGCTGAAATGGAGATCCCAGTGTCTGTTCTGCAGCGTTGGATTAGGAATGATGAATGATGGCAGCGGAATGCCCCACACCTTAAGTCGCACCCGGCGGGTCGCTGTCTTTTAAGTACAGTTTATTCTATTTTGTTGTTGTTGAGACTGTACACGGCAGAATATACAGTGCTCAACACTTTGTATGTGTCCAATTCAGGGATGTGGATTATGTTATTCGAGTCGTACAACCTTCTCACCCTCCTTTTCTGAGTTGCTCCTCCCCCATCAATGTGAGCCCACTGGCCCTGAGTTTCCTACCGCATCTTTTGAGTTGCTGTGGTTATTTGATCCCATGTAGACAGATCCTAAAAGAGTGCGGTGCTCAAGGTAGGCGTTCTCTTCTCCTTAAGCTAAACTATCATTTGGTTTTAAAAAGACTTCAGGGGTATTTTTTGGTTTCAAGTTTAAAGAGGATCTCAGGATAATAGTTTCTGGAGTTTATCCAGCCTCTATAGATCCAGAAAGTCTGGATTCCATGAGATTTTAAAATTCTGTTCTGCATTTCCCCCCTTATACAGTGAGTTTTCAGTAAAGAGGAACCATGTTATTCTCCTAGGAAGGCATCTACAGCCAAAAGACAACAAAGAAACCCATGCGCTACATTTATCTTTAACAGTTGCTGTCCAGTCAATTCCAACTCATGGTGACCCTGTGCTTGTCAGAGTAGGACTGTGCTCTGCAGAGCTGTTTTTTTTTCCCCCCAGAGCCCTTCAAATAAATGCATAAGTAACTTAGCTTTTCTTTCTTTCTTTTTTTTTAATTGTGATTTGGGTGAAAATTTACAGAGCAAATTCACTTTCCATACAGCAGTTCACATACACTTTGTCCCATGACATTGACTACAAT
>NW_006921635.1:7020166-7022211 GCF_000298275.1 Orycteropus afer afer
TACCAGTTGCTAGGACTAATTCTTTCCATGAATTTTTGGTTTTCTTCATTCTTCTTTGCTCTGGACGAGGAGAGACCTATCATTGCATCTAGATGGCTGCTTGCAAGCTTTTAAGATCCCAGTTGCTACTCACCAAAGTAGGAGGTGGAACAATGTTTTGTGTAGTATGTTATGCCAGTTGAACTTGATGTCCCCTTCTGCAGAGCTTTTAATGGCTGATTTTTCATAAACTGTCTCCAGAAGTGCCTTTGAGTGGACTTGAACCTCCAACCTTTCAGGTAGCAGCTAAACACTTAACCATCGCACTACCAGGGACTCCGTGTGCTGCCTGCCAGCTGCTAGGTGAACACCTGCAAATCTCCACTGCATCTTGGAATACCAGCTTCCCATCTAGTGACTCGGTTTCCCTGTTGTGTCCTTGACCATCCTTAACGTGCAGTCTGTGTGGGTGCTACTGAGGTCTTTGTGTTGTCTGATGGCCCTACTTTTTCCCCAGGGTGCAAGGAAACTAAAGAAAAGGGGATCTCTGCCCCCAAAGTATGCCTTGGAGCTGCTGACCATTTATGCCTGGGAGCAGGGGAGCGGAGCGCAGGATTTTGACACCGCTGAAGGGTTCCGGACAGTCCTAGAACTGGTCACAAAATATCAGCAGCTCTGTGTCTTCTGGACAGTCAACTATAACTTCAAGGACGTGACTGTGCGGAACTTCCTACTGGCCCAACTCCAGAAAACCAGGTGCCCTAGCCCCTAGCCCCCTCCTTTCCTTAAGCTGACTCCCTTCAACATGATTTCAGTGATCTGGGCCCTCCTCCCTAGAGTCACTATTCCTCATGTGAGACTTGGGGGCAGGGGGCCAGATACCAAGAGAACCTCCCACCATCTCCAGGGAGAAAATCCTAGTGGAGGCAGGAGAAAATGTTATCCACAGAAGGACAGAAGAAGCCTCAAGATGCCTGAGTAGTTTCCATCTTTCTAGGTTGCGAGGGAAACTGTAGATTCATTCAAAGGTCTGAGGGATAGAATGTAAAATGAACCTGCTTTGTAAAGTTTCACCCAAATCACAATAAAAAGTTTAAAAAAAAAGCGGGGATCGGGGGCAGTCTGAGAGATGCGGAAATTGGAAATATGTCTCCAATAAGGCACATCCATGGGTCAATTTCTCCTACAGAATTTTTGTTACATCTGGATTTACTGCACTTTCAGACTTAAGGCCACAAAACCTCGACCTAGGGGAATGCCAAGGCAGCTTAGCTACCGAAAACACCAGGAACCGTTTGCCATAGGGTCGATGCCAGTCCATGGCGACCCATGTGTGCAGAGCAGATGCTCCATCGGGTTTACATGGCCATGACCTTTCAGAAGCAGATTCCCAGGCTCTCCTTCCAACCTGCCTCTGGGTGGGTTCAAACCATGGACCTTTACGTTAGCAGCCCAGTACCTAAGGGTTTGTACCACCTACAGACTCTCAGCTCAACCAGTGGGGGACAAGAGCAATGGAAGCAAGAGAAAGGGCTAACCCCAACCCTAACCCTAACCCCAACCCCAACCCTACCAAAGAGAGCAAGGAAAGGAACTTTGAGGAAGAAAGAGGCGGGGAAAGTGAGAAAGAACAAGATCCATATGTCGTCTGCAGCAGGTGGCGACTGACTTGGCTACTTGATCACGTCATAAACAGCATCTTAGTTTAGTGCATATCGTTTTATTGTTGAAAGCAGAATGGGACCCACTTCTAAGCCACTGGGTCTGAAAAGCACCCCTCTAATGCCTTCTTTGAACCTCACATTTAGGCCCGTGATTTTGGACCCAGCTGATCCGACTGGTGATGTGGGTGGAGGACATCGCTGGAACTGGCACCTGTTTGCCCAAGAAGCTAAAGCATGGTTGTCATCTCTCTGCTTCAGAGATGGAAGTGGATCTCCAATAAAACCATGGGAAGTTCCGGTGAGAGTGAAGGAGGTTCAATCTGGAGACAGCCCTGTGACAGGCTGAAATCAAAGTCTGCCTTCTTCTTCTGTAACCCAACCCACTGCTGTGGAGTCGGATCT
>NW_006921635.1:7022926-7024214 GCF_000298275.1 Orycteropus afer afer
TTTAGTTGTTGACTTTGTCCTTGTGGGACCACAAATGACTGTAGCACCTGCCAACCATGGGTTCCCAGTTCAGGGAAGAACAGAAAGGGGGAAGACACCCAAGGGTCCAGACAACAAAGATTTTATTAAAAGCCTTATCCAGCAAATGTCCTTACATTTCATCACTCAAAACTGCCATGGGGAGAACCCTAACTTAAACGTGGCTATGAAGCAGGGGCAGTGAAGTCAATGTTGAATGGGAGCTGGGTCAGCCAACCAGTAGTGCCTGCCACATCTGGCCACAGCTCCTCCTGCATGCATATTTGGTTCTCTCCACCAGGTTCCTCTGTTTTAAAGCAGAGTTGCCCTGTTGACATGTTGGGCCCAATAACTCTGTTGCGGGGGTTTGTTCTGCACCTTATAGAATCTTCAGCAGCATCCTGAGCCTCTGCCCACTAGATGCCACCTTGCTGTGACAATTAAAAATGTCTTCAGACATTGCTGCATGTCCCCTAGGGACAAGATCACTCCCTGGTTGAAAACCACTGCTTCAAATGAATCACCATCTCCCTCTAGAGTGACAGCTACTTGTTGAGGTCTGTATTGTCTCTAACTTGCCTTGTTGCCATCAAGTGGATTCTGACTCATCGTGACCTTATAGGACAGAGTAGAAGTGCCCCATAGGGTTTCCAAGGCTGTAATGTTTATGGAAACAGATTGCCTCATCTTTCTCATGTGGAGTGGCTGGTGGGTTTGAACCACCTTTTGGGTTGCAGCCAAGCACTTAAATCACTGTACCATCAGGGCTCCTTGCTTAGCTAAAAAACCAAAGTCACTGCCATCGACTCGATTCCAACTCATGGCGACCACGGTTGGGTTTCTGAGGCAGTAAATCTTTATGGAAGTAGATTGCCCAGTCTTCCTTCTGCAGAGTGGCTGGTGGGTTTGAACCGCCAGCCTTCTGTTAGCAGTCAAATGCCTTAGGCCCTACACCACCAGAGCTCCTTCTGCTTATCTATAAGTACCCAAAAATTGTCTCTAGCAATAGTTACCCTCCCAGACACAGTTCCCTCTTCCCTTTCTGACTCTTTTAACTTTTGTTTTAAGTGTTTAGGAAACACTGTATATATTTTTTTCTTCCTAGACAGTGCAGACACTGGGAAGTTGTGGAGCCAGAATATATCCTATTGTCAATTCTCATCCAGAAGTCATAGAATCCTGGAATAACAATGCTAGAAGAAACTTCTAGAAGTCACCTGGCAATTGCTTGTAAGGAAGCTGCCATGTAAAAGAGTAACCCTGACCCTCA
>NW_006921635.1:7024508-7025394 GCF_000298275.1 Orycteropus afer afer
AGGGGGGCCGGGTTTGCTGGTCTAATAGAGCCTGGTGGAACCACTGAGACTATGGTCGCTAGCTGCCCCTCAGGTCTAGAATTGAACCTACTCCTGTGGCTTCCAGCCAAACAAAAGACAGGCATATGAACTGAACATTTACCTGAGGGAGATACACTCCTTGGAAAGATCAGTCATGGGAGAATAGAAGGGCTGTGTATGTGCAGAGAGACAGCTTGGGGGGCAGGAGTGCTTGGAGGGAAGGACACAGGGAAGAGCTAAGTATGGGGAGGAAGTGAGAGGGGAGCTGTCGTACTGTGGGAAACTGCAGTCAATGTCATGAGACAAAGTGTGTAGGAACTGCTATACGGAAAACGAATTTGCTCTGTAAACTTTCACCCAAATCACAATAAAAATTAATTTTTTTTTAATTGCTCTTACCCTGCTTTATAGGCTCTGTGTTTCTGTTGCCCATTCCATGTCTTTCCAGTAAGCTCCTCTCTTTTCCTTCAGGTCTTAGAAGAGGAAATCTCTTCACATCTCCAAAGTGAAGTCCTTCACTTGCACCCTGGGACCCATATCCAGGATCTTGTTCTCAGAACCCCCTGCCTCATCCAGCTCAGCCTCTTTTGGGCCATACACAAATCCTTTCCTCTGGAGATGCGTAGGTCTCCTTCTAAGTCAGGAGCCAGCCAATGACTTCTTTAGACCCTCAAACTCTCTGAAGGCAGCATTATAACTGCTGCCTTAGTGTCCACCCCTTCTTTTCCTTCTGAACCTAGCTTTGTCTCCCCCCACCCACCCATGAGTATCTTCTTGACACATCTAAAGGATTTTTCCTGTGATTTTAGCTTCAAAGACTCTTGAAGGTCTGTAATTTTAACCTTGTATAAATAGCCAGGCATCA
>NW_006921635.1:7026479-7032644 GCF_000298275.1 Orycteropus afer afer
AGAACAAACAAATCTGTCCTGGAAGAAGTGCAGCCAGAATGCTCCTTGGAAGCGAGAATGGCCAGACTTCGTCTCACCAACTTTGGTCATGTTGTCAGATGGGACCATTCCCTGGAGAAGGATATCATGCTTGGTAAAGGGGAGGGTCAGCAAAAAAGGGAAAGGCCCTCAACAAGATGAGTTCAAGTATAGCAAGGACTGTGAGGATGGTGCACAAGTGGTCAGTGTTTTCTTCTGTTATACATAGGGTCGCTATGAGTCAGAGCCAACTCAACCCCACCTACCAACAACAACAAATTTTTATGACTGCTAAATTGTCTGTAGCAGTAGACCAGGACAAGGGCAAAAGTAATAGATAAGCCTTGAGATTGAAGATCAAAAGAATGACCACACATCTACTCAGTCTTCAAGCCCTTACCAAACCCTCTCACCTGTTCCTTCTCTAGCTGAGTTTGGTCAAGTCTGAGCAGGGAAGTCTTCATCACCTGCTGGTTCTACACATTGGTTTGGGATGAAAGATGAAGCCTCCCTGTGAGTAGGCCTGGGTCCACTGGGGGAGGGGTGTAGACCAGGATGGAAGAATCCGGCCTGGGAACAGGGTATGCAAGCTCAATGTGAGGATCCCAGGAACTCCACTCAATGGAGCACATATCTCTTAGCATCTCAGGGGTTCAGAGCTATGAAGACAAAGCAAGGGGAAAGGATGGGAGTGGTAGGCAGGCTGAGTAGGGGTGGTAAGGGGGGGTCAGGGAAAGTCTTACAAGAAGACGATGCATTTAAGCAAATATGTGAAGGAGGTGTGGCATCAGATAGATTTTGGGGGTAAGGAGGTTGCTCCAGGCAGAAGGAGTCACAAATGTGATGTCCCTAAGCTGAGGGAAGACCTGACATTTCAGGGAAAACAAAGAGACCAGTGCCTAGAATGGAGCGAGGGAAGGAGAGGGTGGCAGGAGATGAGGAAGAGGTAATGTGGGGTGCAGGTCATGCACCAGGGTCCTGCAGGCCACAGGGTGGACCTTGGCTTTGACTCTGAGTAGAGAAGAGAAGAGAAGCCAGCTGGAGGGGTCTGGGAGATGGAGTGCCGTGGTCTGACTTGTGCCTTAACAGGACAACAGGGCTGCTGGGCCGAAGGGGACCTTTGGAGGTGCAAGAATGACTAAAGGGACATCCATTAGGAAGCTATGGTAATCATCAAGAGAAGAGGGGTGAGAGTCAGGTCTTGGGTCCCAGTGGTAGCAATAGAGTGGGTAAGAAGTGCAGATTCAGGATGGTTTTTGTTGTTGTCAATACATCTGTAACAGATATTTGCCATTTCTGCCATCTTCACAGGTCAGTGACATTCATAACACTCAACACGCTGTCCAGCCATCACCCTTCTCTACTCCAACTTTCCCATCCCCCTAACAGAAGCTGCGCAGTGTCCCCCATGCACAGAGTCCTTCCTACCTCCCTCTTGCCCACTCCTGGTAAGCGCTCCTCTGTGGTCTCTATATGCTTGCCCAGTCTAAAGATTTCATATAAGTGGGCTCAGACAGTGTGTGTCCTTTTGTGACTGGCTTATTTCACTCAGCATAATGTTCTTAAGGGCCATCCAGGGTGTGACATGTATCAGGACCTTATTTCTCTTTATGGCTGAGCAGTCTTCTATGGCATAAAGAGACCATGTTTGGTTTATCCAGCCATCTGTTGACAGGCACCTAGGCTGTGATAAAGAATAAGAACTCACCCACATCTCTCTTGGAAATGCCCAAGAGTGAATGCATCCCGTTCTAGTTCCTCCGCGTTCTGCCTCTCCCTCACTGCGTGCTTTTCTCTTACAAACAGAAAATACCCTTTGTTAAAAAAAAAGAACTATGTTACTCCACAGCTACTGATGAAAAGCCAATGTACTGAGCACTGACGTTTGATGCTCCTGACATACTCCTAGTAAATTCAGTTGCAGAAGCGAAAACAAGACTCCACAGTGACAGCTGATCCATGCTTGCAGGACTTGGAAGGGCCAGGAATTTGATACTAGATGTGTACGTTTCCCATTGCTGCTAGAACAAATTGCCACAGACTTTGTGGCTTACAACAACAAAGCTTTGTTCTATTACAGTTTTGGAAGTCCAGAGCTCAGAATGAATCTCATGGGACTAAAATGAAGGCCCCAGGCGAGAATTCTTGCCTTTTCCAGCTGCTAGAGGATGCCCACATCCCTTGACTTGTGGCTGCATCACTCCAATCTCTGCTTACATCATCACATGGCCACATTCCCTCTGTGTGTTTGAGTGTCCAAATTTCCTTCTTGTTATTAGAACACCAGTCCCCAGCTATCCAGAGGGAGCGAATAGTTGGACCTGTGGGCTCAGGACCATAGTCGTAGGGGACATCAAGCTCAATTGGCATAACATACTACATAAAACATTGTTCCACCTCCTACTTTGGCGAGTAGTGTCTGGGATCTTAAAAACTTGCAAGCAGCTATCTAGATGCAACAATGGGTCTCTCCTCGTCCAGAGCAAAGAAGAATGAAGAAAACCAAAGATTCATGGAAACAATTAGTCCTCGTGACTGGTACACCATGTGATTCTCAGCCTATACAACTATGAGACCAGAAGAACTAGATGGTGCCCAGCTACCACTGTCAACCACTCAAGGGGGCAATCTAAGTAGGAAATCCTGGATAGAGAGGGAGAACAATGCGGAACAAAACTCAAAATCATTTGGAAAAAAAAAAAGCATGGGCACTAGGTTTGCTGGTAGAACCTAGTCTGATAGAGCCTGGTAGAACCCCTGACACTATGGCCCCTAGCTGCCCTTCAGGTCTTCCAGCCAAACAAAAGACAGGCATAGGAGCTGAACATTTACACTAGGTAGATACATTCTTTGAGAGAAAGAAGGGCTGTGTATGCACAGGGAGACAGCTCAGGGGGCAGGAGTGCATGGAGGGATAGACACAGGGAAGAGGTAACTATCGGGAGGAAGTAGGAGGGGAACTGTTGCATTGTGGTAAGTTGTGGTCAATGTCATGAGGCAAAGTGTATGTGAGCTGCTGTATGGAAAGTGAATTTTCTCTGTAAACTTTCACCCAAATCACAATAAAAAAAAAGTTAAACACAAAGAACAAAAGAAAGAAAGAAAAAGAATGCCCGTCCCTGGATTAGGTCTCACCCTAGTCCAATGTGACCTCATTTTCACGAGATTACATCTGCAAAGACTATTTCCACCAAGGTCACATTCACAGGCACCAGGGGTTAAGACTTCAACAACATCTTTTTTTTTTTTTTTTGGTGGGGGGAGGGGACACAATTCAACCCACAATAGTATGCAAAGCCCCTGGCGTGGTGTCTGGCTCCTAGACACTGCTCACCAAGGCTCAGTCATATCATGCCTGTTATCACAGACAAGCAAGCTGAGCTCAGAGGTAAAGTGACTCTCCCAAGGCCACACGGCCAGAAAGGAAAGAGTGGGGGCTCCCACTTGGGTCTGTCTGAGTCCAAACTCACAAGGGCCCTGTTTGGCTCCTTCCTCCTTCTCGACCTTTAATAAAAACCCATGGGGTTTGGAATGGCTGATTTTTCAGAAACAGATTGCCAGGCCTTCCTGCCAGAACACCTCTGGGTGAACCTCCAGCCTTCTGCTTGACAGTCAAATGTGTTGACTCTCCCCGTCTTTGGAGCCATTGGCCAAAGACAAACGTGCTGCTACTTTCCAACTTCAGGTCTTCAGAGCAAAGAATCTTTGGCACGTGCATGTCAGGTGTTTGTTTTTTTACTGAAATAACCTAATTAAAAAGTCATGGAGACCTTATGGACAACAGAACGAAACATTGCCTGGCATTGCCTCACAGTCGCCGGCATGTTCAAGTCCATCATTGCAGCTCCGGTGCCAGTGTGTGTCCCCGAGGGTCTGTCTCCCTTGTCCCCACATGGCCCGTTCTGCTTCACCAAACACAATGTCTTCCTCTAACAACTGATCCCTCCTGATGACATGTCCAAAGCAAGCGATTCCGACAACGTTGTCTCGTGACCTATAAAGTCTTGTGACCCTGTTCAGACAGAGCTGTGTTCTACTCATACCCTCCATCTTTCTTTCTCATTCCTTCCCCACCCCCATCTTTCTCCTTTTCTTTCTTTGTCCCTGATCTTCTTTCTACTCTTTTTGGCTCTCTGCAGCCCTACCCTTGCTGCCATCTTGTGGTGTTAAAGAGAAGTAAAAAGAAAGCCTGAGCAGGAAGCAGGGAAGTCCTAGAAAATGGTTAAACCAAACCAAAACCATTGCCGTGGAGTCAATTCCGAGTGACGGTGACCCAATACATTGCACAATACAACTGCTTCATGGGGTCTTCAAGGCTGGGACCTTCTGGAAGCAGGTCACCAGGCTTTTCTTTGGAGGAACCTCTGGCTGAGTTCAAACTGTGAACATTTCAGTTAGAAGTCAAGTGCTTAACCTTTTGGGCCACCAAGGGGCTCCAGAAATGGAAGGAATGATTAACGTCAGTCCTCCAAACCTCTTGTTAATTGAGAAAACGTGCCCCTAAGTAGACAGAGTACCAACATCACTCCTCACCCATACAACGTCCTCCCCAGGAAGGGGCCTTCTCTAGGAATCGAGGCCTGTCTCCTCACAGTGCTACAGTGACCCACAACCTAACACCACCATCATCCCCCAAAGGACACACTCCCCGCCTCTTTCCAACCTTAGCTCCCACCCAACCAAACTTACCAGGCTCGGATCAGGCTCAACACCACCTCATAACTCGTCTCAGGGCTCCTGAGAGATCATGCTGGACTGTGTACCCTGCACCACACCCACCCCTCGTTCTGCGCCCAACTGAGGCCTGGCTCAGCCCTACGTACCCCGTCCAGGAAGGAGAGGACAGAGCAGCTGACTGTTACAGTGTTCCATGTGCCTGGTGTGGACCTTTTCATTCATCAACTCATTTCATTCTTACCTGTCATTACTTGCCTTCAGCTCCAACTCATGGAGACCCTACGCACAACAGAATGGAACATTGCATGGTCCCGAGCCATCGCCGTGATCATTGGTCTGTTGGAGTCCATTGTGGCAGCTATTGTGTCAAGCTAGCCCACTAGGGGTTTCCCTCATGTTCAAAGACCATCTACTTAATCAAACATGACGTCCTTCTCCAGTGACTGGTCTTTCCTGACGAGTGAGTGAGCCGAAGTCTCATCATCCTCACTTCCAAGGAGCATTCTGGTTATGTTTCTTCTCAGATGGATTTGTTCGTTCTTCTACTGTATAGTCGACATGCTTCCTTAACACCACAATCTGAACTCATCTTCTTCTTCTCTCTTCCTTTTTCATTGTCCAAGTTTTGCATGCATATGAGATGAGTGAAAAAATCATGGTTTGAGTCTTATCTACAACGTAGATATTTTGGTCTCCATCCTACAGAGGGGGAAACTGAGGCTCACAGTAGCTCCCTGGCCAAAGCTTACTGCCCAGGTCTTGACTGGAACACATCCCCATGCCCACCCCCCAGAGCCCACGGTAGGAGACTCTGAGCCTACCCTCAGTTGGATGCTACTGATCATGCCATTACTGGGTTCCTCCAAGCAACTGAGGCCCAAAGACCTTTTTTATCCTCCTCCCCACTCTGCATCCTATAAGCCTCCTGCAGTCAGTAGCCCAAGACAGAACCTTCATTAGCAAACCTCGTTCCAGGGACACTGCCCAGCCTTGTTATTCCAGAGCTGCTCTGAGTCAAAATGTTCCTGCTAATGGGCACCACATGTCTCCATGCTCTGCTGGATTTGGAAGATTGGCTGTGCTTCCCTCAGGAGTCCATCACAGCTACAGGATGAAGGCTTAGCAAAAAGGGACGCACAGGGCGGGGAAGGCTCCATCTGCCCACATGACAAGATGTGGTAAGAGCAATCACTGTTTCTTGAGCATTCATTTCTCGTGTGCCCAGCACTGGGGTAAGTGATTTTGAAATCCTCAAAAGATTTTTTTTAAAAATCTACACCTACTGGCCTGGCTCAGACTGGAGAACTCCCTGAGACTATCACCCTGTGATACTCATCAAACCTTGAACCAAAACTAGCCCTGAAGTCACCTTGTAGCTAAATTACAGATTGGCTCCCAAAATGAGAATCACCCATGAGCACTGTGCTTCTTCAAGAAATCACCTCTATGAGACCAAGCAACCAACAGTCA
>NW_006921635.1:7033179-7064864 GCF_000298275.1 Orycteropus afer afer
GCCCTTTGAACTTGGACTTAAAGCCTCCAAATTGTAAGAATAAACTCCTGTTTGTTAAGGCCATCCCATTGGTGGCATATTTCTTGTCAGAGCGGCACCAGGGACCAGAACAGAAGGTAAAGTGGCAGGGAAACCTGACGACTGGGGAGTGGAACCAGCAGAATGGAGATGATGGGAATGTTTGTGCACCGTGGAGGAGGTAACCAAGGTCCCAGAACAATTTTGCAGACCTGTTGCATGGAAACTTTCACTGAAAACACAATAAAATGTTATTAAAAAATAAATAAATCCTCAAAACTGCCCTCTGGGGTAGATGCTGTCTCACTCATTGAGTGCTGCTGTAACAAAAATGCAAGTGCATGGCTTTAAGGAACAGAGAGGTGGAGTCTCGCAGTTGTGGAGGCCAGGAGGCAGAATCAGGGCTTCGGCTGTAGGGCAGGGCCCTTCCTTGTTGGAAGCCCCAGGCATTCCTGGGTGTCCCTTGGCTTCTCAATGGTTCCTACCATGGTGCCCTCCCTGGTGTGTTCTCTCTCCAAGTCTGTTTCCCTTCTTTATAAGACACCACTCAGGAAGGAATAGGGTTTAGGACCCACCTCCTCCACGAGGACCTCACTGACGTAACAAAAGGAAACCCCTTACTTCCAAACAGGGTCACAGTCACAGCTACAAGGGTTAGGATTTCAAAATATGTTTTGGGGGCACACAACCCAGTCCATAATGTTATGTGTCGTTGAGTCAGACTCGACTCATAGCGACCCCTCCATGGGTTTCCGAGGCGGTATCACTACAGAAGTAGATTGCCCAACCTTCATTCCGAGGAGTGGCTGGTGGGTTTGAACCGCCAGCCTTCTGGTTAGCAGTCAAATGCCTTAGGCACTATGCTACCAGAGCTCCCCAATCCATAATAGGTACTGTCATTCTCATTTTACAAGTAAGGAAACTGAGGCCCAGCAAAGTCAGTCCCTTGGCCAAGGGCCCTCGGTGAGTAAGGGGCCTGGTCAGGCCTCTACCCCAGGCCTCTCTGCCTCTAAGATCTAAGCTCCTAGCTCGTTAATGACATGGACTCCTGAAGATCTGGCCTTGGTAGGCCTCCACCTAGCGTGGGCTGGTAAGCCACTATGGACTTCATGAGCAGTAAGAAGCCTCCAGAAGATTCCAAACCACGCTTCAAACCTGGACTGCAGCCTCCCCACCTGGGCCAGGTGAGCCCCCTGCCTTGTGGACCTCGCTGTACCTGTGCTGATTCGAACCCACAAGAAAAACCCTCACCCACAGACCTCATGGGGCCAAGAGCTACAGAGATCCCTCAGCCTCAGTGCCTCAGAGCCCAGCCACCAACAGACCAGCCCTTGGGCATCTGTGGAAATGAGGATCCTGGTCTAATCACCATCATAATTTCAAAGGAGTGATGAGTAAAAGCAATATTTTTTGAAATAGCTCCAACAAGTAAAATGTGATCTGAAACTACCTACAATTTCCATTGATGGCAAAGTCACAGACACTATAAATACCACTGTGGTTGGTTGCCTACATTCATAGTGGAAGGAACAGCTACATTTCAGTTAGAGGGTTATGAAAGCAAAGATATCATTGTTTCCATCCATGTCCAAGGGCCCCCAACAAGGGCCCCTGGTTTAGAGGGTCTCTGGGGTCTGCCAACTCCTCAGTGACTCTCCCCAAGTCGGACTCAACCCTTTTTCTCTAGACTGGACCTAGACATAGTTTTCTACCCTGAATGTTGAGGCCACTGTCTCCTAAGGGTTTATCCCAGGGCCACGTTCAAGTTCATGTTCAAGTTAAGTGGAAGGTTCACCATCACTCTTCCCTGAGGCCTCCCTGACTCCTCCCCCAGGCTCCATCCCCATCCCCCAGCCCTGGCCTTCCCAAGCCATCCCAGATGCCTCTGCCTCCTTTTAGCCCACAGACTGGGGGTGAAAGTAGTATGTCACTTCCAGGTTGAGGGCAGGTACTGAGAGACGGAGCTATCTCCTCCATCTCTCTCTGTCCCTCACGCCAGAGACCTGGAGGCTACCTGCTCTCATGGGAGGAAGGCTGACCACCCTCATCAGCCTTCAGGTGAGTGAGGAACATACCTTGGTTGCATTTAGTCACGGCACTCCCAGGGTTCGTCTGTTGTGACAGCTAGCTAGTATTTAAGAATTAACTACTCAGACACATTCAAACCCCAGAGCCCAAGTCTAGAAGGGAGTGAAACAGATGAGAAGATGGTAAATGATGAGTAGTTATACTTTCCTTTTTTTAACTTTATTTTTGCTGAAAATATCCACACCAAAACCTACTCCCATCCCACAGTTTCTGGGCATGGTGCTCAGTGACATAATGATCCGTGACAGCTTTCACTTTGTGTCAACATCCACTTTACATCTGTTCTAATTGTTTTACTTACATCAACTTAATCCCCCTGCCCACTGGCCTTCTCATCTATACTTTAAAGTAACTGTGGACTTTTTGGTCTGATATAGATAATATTTTTAAAAGCTATTTCTTGTAATTTAGGTGAAAGTTTACAGAGCAAATCAATTTTCCACTCAACAATTCACCTACATTTGTTTCATGTCATTGATTACAGTCCCTTCAACGTAACATCACTCCCCTCACTTCCTCCCTGGGTTTCTCGTTTCCCTTCCTCTGTTCTCCTAACCCTTCTTGCCTTCTGAACTCTGTCTTTGGGCAAATGCTCCCCTTTGGGTCTCAAATGGTTGACTGTTCTGAGAAGTGAGTAGCATCCTCGAGTTTGTTCACCTGGTAGACCTGTCCACCACTTGACTGAAAATGGAGCTATGGGAGTGAGTTCAGCTCCAGGTCCCAAGGGTGAGCAAAGTAGACAATTTTTTTTTTAAAGAAACACAATACTCAACAATGACCATATTTACTCTTTGGCCTAAACTGTTACTTAGTTTCAAGATGACTTCAGGGGATAGTTTCAATTCAAGCTTTGGAGAACAACTCAAGGCCACAGTCTCAGGAATTCCTCCAGACTGCATAGGTCCAGTAAGTCCAGCATCTTTAAGATGGAATATTATGCCTTCAATAAAATAAAGGGCTGGCTAACTTCACGGAGGTCATTCTGGAATAGGCAATCTCTAGGGGTGGGGGGAGATGATAACTGAAAAAGCTTTAGAAATATTCTATGAATGAGAATTGAACTTGTTACTCCATTTCAGAGTATCCTTGACCTTTTTCTGGGTGTCAAGGGCCCCTCTCTCTTCCTCCCTCTCTCCCTCCACCCACTTGGGTGGCTAGAGGAACTCCCCTGGTATGTCCTCTCTGGCTTCTGCTCACAGATTCAACTCCGAGGTGGATAGCAGATGACTGGCCAGGTGTTGGTGGCTTGTCTGGAGCCCAGATTGTCACGCTAGGAAGGACAGCAGATAGTACCGGCTGATCCCTCCTCAGCAGCTGTGCAGCCTGTCTATCTGGCCAGATGAAGTCACACAGCTAGCCTGTTAACCATCAAGGGCATGAACAAGCCCGCCATGAAAAGCTAACCCTGCTAAGGAGATCCAAGCCAACCTTCTCCACGCTTGCTTTCCATTATGGGATGCTGCCAACTTTCAGTCATCCATTTGTTTGCTCTCAAATATTTAATCAGCACCAATTACATGCCAACACTATTGGCTCTCTACCCAGCATTCATTTCTCCCTTTTTCCTTACTCCCAAAATCCACCCAAGCCCAGGAAATAGTGTTGATTGGTCTAAGCCAATTGAGTCATCCTGTTCCCCTTGCCAGTGATCGGTGTAGAGTTGGACATGTGACTCAGCTGTAGCCAATCTAACAAAAGGGAAGCCTGCTAAGTGATTTTGAGAAGACTGCCTCCTGTAAGAGAGAAGTGATTAAGGATAAGAACTTTTTTGTCTTTTTTCTCCCCTCCGTTTTTGGGCACTGTTGTCTCAGGTGGTGGTTTCTGAAGCTTTGGCAGGCATCTTGTGACCCTGAGGTAACATGAAGGCTAAACTATCAACATGTCAAGAATCAGAAAACAGGAGCATGGAAGAACTTTGACATCTTCAATGGTCCACTGGGCCTGCTTGGGGCTGCTGACCTCAGGACTCCTTGTGAAAGATTAAGTGGCCTTATGGTATAAGCCACCATTTGCTGGATTTTCTGTTACTTGTGGCCCAAAGCATCCTGACTGATGCACCTGCTATATTGGTTCTATTTCTCTCGTGGGGGTGGGGGAACCACTGCAAGACAGGTGACTTACAGCAACAACCACTTACGATTTCTTACAAGTCTATGCGTCAGCTAAACAGCTTACTGATCTTGACTGGGCTCTGCCTCAGTTGGTGGGCTGATTGGGATGAGTGGTCCAGGATTCCTAAACGATACACACAGATTTTCTTTTTCTTTCTTTGACCCTAAAGAGGACATTATTGGGACAACTGGAAAACTCTGAATAAGGTCATAGGTTAAATAATAGTATTGTATCGACTCCCTAACTTTCATTTCATCCTGTTGTCAGGCAAAATATTCTTGTTGTTATTAGAAGGAAGGTTGGGCAATCCTACTTCCGTAGTGGTAACTGCCTGGGAAACCCAAGGAGGGGTCGCTATGAGTCGGGGCCGACTCGACGGCACTTAACAACAACAATTAGGAAATACACACTGATGCCTTAGGGTTAAATGGCCAACTTGCTCTCAAGTGTTTCAGAAAAAACAAACAAAACATATAGATACAGAGAGAGAACACAGACCTGGCAAAATAATAACCTTTTAGGAATCTTAAGTAAAGGGTATACCGAACTTCACTGTACTCTGAGCGATTTCTCTATAAGTGGAAAATTAATTTAAAATAAAAAAGTTAAGCAAAAAAGGGGGATCCAAGGTTTCAACTAGGTTTATCTGATGCAAATGCCTGGGTCTTCCCTGAAGACCAGCTGGAGTATCAGCTCCTGGGAGCAGAGAAAACCTCTTAGGTAATCATAAAACCCCACCGCAATTCAATTCTGGCTCATGGCAACTCCATCTGACAGAGTAGACCAGCCCCATAGGGTTTCCTAGGCTCTGATATTTAAGGGAGCAAATTGCCAGGTCTCTCTCCTGCAGAGCCACTGGGTGTGTTCAAACTACCTACCTCAGGGTTACCAGCAGCGCTACTTAACCACTACACCAGCAGGCCTCCCTAACAGTATATTACATCCCATTGCCATAGAGTGCATTCCGACTTCTAGTGACCTTATAGGACAGAGTAGAACTGCCCCATAGGGTTTCCAAGGCTGTCATTTTTATGGAAGCAGACTGCCACATCTTTCTCCCACAGAGGAGCTGGTGGGTTTGAACTGCTGACCTTTCAGTTAACAGCCAAGCTCTTAACCACTGAGCCACCAGGGCTCCTGCAAGTAGTCATAGGCCCTCTCACACTCAAAACGATCCCTCCCCGTGAGGATTAAACCTGCTAAGAGACATCCAAGTTCTCCGTAAATTATGCAGCATCTTGTACAGTCAGAAGAATTAAGGTGGTGATGTTTTATTGAAGCAATATTCCCTCCCTCATTTAATGTTTGGGGAATTAAATAAATTACCTGGATATCCCTCCTATATTCTTATAACGAAGGAGCTCTGGTGGCATAGTGTCTAAGGCATTTGACTGCTAATCAGAAGGTTGGCAGTTCAAACCCACCAGCCACTCTCTGGAAGGCATACTGGGTAATCTACTTCAGTAAAGATTTTCTGCCTCGGAAACCCTAAGGGGGTGGCTATGAATCCGAGTCTAATCGATGGCAGTCGAGTTTGGTTTTGGGTATTATTGTAACAATGGCCTTAATATGAGGCCACCAGGGGGCACTATACACCACTCCCATTTCATGTCTACAGGACAGAAGCTGGGGCTTCTAGAGGGGAAAATAAACACTAGGGTCTGGGAGAGACTGGCTCCTTTCTCCTCCTGCCCTCTTCCTCCCTGGATCAGCTCTGCAGAAGCCCTTTTCCCCTCTCCTGGCTGCATTGCACTCTGGCCACATCCCACCTCATGTGAACTGTAAGCCTGGTTCTTTCTCTGAGTCCTTTCCTTGGTGCTGGAGGTGGGGCTTTCCACGTAACCTAGCTGCCCACAGCCTCCTAGATTGTTCCGGGGCTGGGGAAGTGGGGAGAAGTGACAAGGACTCACCTGCCCCACGTGCTTTTTATGTGGCTCATCATTACACACATAGGTGTGTGTATATGTGTGTGCAGGCGCAGGGAGGTTTTAAAAATTGGGGGGAAAAAAGGATTCAGACTCATGGCAACCCCATATGTGTCAGAATATAACTCTACTCCACAGGGCTTTCAATGACTGATTTTTCTGAAATAGATCACCAGCCCTTCCTTCCTAGGATCCCCTGGGTGGACTCCAACTGCCAATCTTCAGTTAGCAGCTGAGCAAGTCAACTGTTTGCACTGCCTTGGGCCCATAGATAGACAGAAAATTTTAGTTGACTGTGACTTTATAAGACGTCCCAAAGGGCATCATGCTTATGTAGTGGCAGACTTCTTTCTCATTGACTCTTCTGTTTCAGAGATTCATCCACATTGCTCTGGGTGGCTACAGTTTCTTCCTTTTCTCTGCTGCGTAATAGTCCTCTGTGAGAATAAACTAAAAGTTTATTCATCTGCTTCCCTGGCATTTGGGTTTCGCAATTTGGCCACAGTGGACAGAGCCACTGTGAACATTCCCCTGTGTGACTAATGTCACAGGCAGACAAAAATTTCTCCAGTGTATACTCTGATGTATTTTAGGGTAGGATTACGGGGCCATAGGTCTGTATATGGTCACCTTGAGGAGAGAAAACCTCACTCTTTTCCAATATGGTTGCACCAATTTACAACCCCACTGGCAGTGCCTACAGAAAACCAAATCAAACCCACCGCCATCTAGTCAATTCGACTCATAGCAACCCCCATTGGGTTTCTAAGGCTGTTAATCTTTATGGAAGCAGACTGACTCATCTTTCTTCTGTGCAGCAGCTAATGGGTTCAAACCACTGACCTTCTGGTTAGCAGCCAAATGCTTTAACCACTACACCACCAGAGCACTTACATTTTATGATACACTGAATATCTTACTTATTTGTTTTCTCTGTCCCCTCTGTACCCTCCCCAGACTAGCATGTCAGAAATAGGAAGGTAGAGATTTTTGTCTGATTTGTTCACTGTTGTATCCTGGTGCCGAGAATAGTCTCTGGCACAGAATAGGTGCTCAATAAACATTTTCTAATGTGATGAATAAGAAAATGGCCCAGACTGGGCCTTGGGGGCTCCTAGTGTTATTTATTATCAGCTCAACTAACCGGAGATGGACTGACTCAACTCCCTCAATCCCCTAAATCCAGGAAAAGATCCTATTGACCCAACACTTCTGACACCTTGGCCCCCAGGCCAACGAAATCCCCTCCCCAGGGGGATTCTTAAACACAGCCAGTGGCATCTCACCCACAGATACCTAGACTGTACTCCAGTTCCATCTCCATTTCAGGAATGGGACCCAGGACTCTGAAGTCAACAAGATTCCACTAGAGCAGCCTGGCCATGCCCCTTGGCCTGGAGTGGGGAAACGTTGTTCTCAGGGACCATGAATATTCAAGGTCACCAGGGTTGGGCACTGCCTGGCTGCTGGCTGTTGGGCCTGCAGCTGGGGGTTTTTACTGCTCTTCGCTGGCAGCCAAAGACCTTTGGCCCCTCACCACCACTCCCCCATCCTGCAGCCCCGAGGAGGTCCCCCATTCTCAACAGAAAGCTCTGAGTTCTGGGAGCCCCATTTCAGTCCTCCAAGACATCCAAGCAGCCCTTTCCTCCGGGCTGTTTGCTGATTTCCAGGTACACTTTTCCTCCTTGCTGAAGGGAAGGTCATGGCTGGGCCATGCACCAGAATATGGGGACTGCAGAGAAAGAACTCAGAAAGATCTTAACCACTTATCTCTGTGATGGGGCTGGGGACTGGGGTGGCATCTGCCTCCCAGGGCGTACCCCAATTGTACAAGACCCCTGCACGGTCTTCACCTTCACTTGTTCTGTGTCCCATACAACGGTTCTCCTATCTCCTCACTTCCTCCCAGAACAGATTATACTTAAATCAGGGGGTGGGGCAGTTGCGCCGTTGCCATTGAATTGGTTCTGACTCGTAGCAACCTCACGGTGGGTCAGAACAGAACTGCGGTCCTTGGGGGTTTCAGTGGCGGGTTTTTTGGAAGTTGATTGCCAGGGCTTTCCTTCAAGGTGCCTCTCAGTTAGCAGCCAAGATCGTGAATAATTTATGTCCCTCTGGGATGCGCAGACAGTAGGAGCTCAATAAAAACTAGATCCTTTCAGATTCTTTCAAGCATGTCAAATCCTCTTCAGTGGCTCCCTATGGCTCTTAGGATAAACTCCTAAACTCACAGCCAAGCTCACAAGGCCCTACATCAAGGCCCTGCTCATCTCATCTTGCCCCACGCTTACCTCTGCTCCGTTCCCAGTGGCCACTCCAGCCTCTTCTCTATTCCTCTAACACACCAAGCTCTTCCCACCTCAAGGCCTTGGAACCCACCTTCCCTCTGCCTTAAATACTCCCCCTCCCACCCCAATTAGCTGAGCTGTGATCTATGAACCCTTCAGGGAGTAGCTGAAATGTCACCTCCTCTGAGAACCCTTCTCTGGTTTCCTAGAGCTAATCTTGTGGTGGTGGTGGTGGTGGTTGTTAGCTGCTATCAAGTCAGTTCCAATTCACAGGGATCCTGTTACAACAGAGTGAAATGCCACCCACCCACGTGTCCGCCATCCCCACAATCGTTGCTGTTTGAGCCCATTGTTGTAGCCACTTTGTGAATCCATTTTGTTGAGGGTCTTCCCCTTTTTCGCTGACCCTCTATTTCACCAAGCATGCTGTCCTTCCCCAGGGACAGGTCCCTCCTGACACCATGTCCAAAGTGCTTGAGATGAAGTCTCACCATCCTCACGCCTACAGATTATTCTAGCTGTACTTGCTCCAAGACAGATTTCTCCATTCTCCTGGCATTCAGCATCCTTTGCCAACAGCATAATTCAAATGCATCAGTTCATCTGCGGTCTTTCTTATTCATTGTTCAGCTCTCACATGCATATGAGGTGGTTGAAAATACCTTGGCGTGGGTTAGGGCCATCTTAGTCCTCAAAGCTGCTTCTTTGCTCTTTAACACTTTAAAGTGGTCATTTGTAGCAGACTAGCCCCAGTGCAATACTTTGATTTCTTGACTACTGCTTCCAGAGGCTTTGATTGTGGATCCAAGTAAAATGAAATCCTTGACAACTTCAATCTTTTCTCCATTTATTGTGATGTTGTTTATTGGTCCAGTTATGAAGATTTTCGTTTTCTTTATGTTGAGATGCAATCCATCCTGAAGGCTGTAGTCTGTGATCTTCATCAGTAAGTGCTTCAAGTCTTCTTCACTTTCAGCAAACAAGCTTGTGTCATCTGCATAGTGCAGGCTGTTTATAAGTCTTCCTCCAATCCTGATGCTGAGTTCTTCTTCCTTCCTTCATATAGTCTGGCTTCTCAGATTATTTGCTCAGCACACAGATTGAATAAGTATGGGGAAAGGATACAGCCCTGATGCACACCTTTCCTGATTTTAAACCATGCAATATCCCCTTGTTCTATTTGAATGACTGCCTCTTGGTCTATGTACAGGTTCCTCAGGAAGACAATTAAGTGTTCTGGAATTCCTGTTCTTTGCAACATTATCTATAATTTGTTATGATCCACACAGTTGGATGCCTTTGCATAGTTGACAAAACATGGGTAAACACCTTTCCAGTATTCTCTGCTTTCAGCCAAGATCTATCTGACATCAGCAACGATATGCCTCGTTCCAGGTCCTCTTCTGAATCTGGCTTGCATTTCTGGCAGTTCCCTGTCAATGTCCTGCTGCATTGTCTAAGGGGCCCTTATCATCCTGAAGTTTTTCTTCATGGCTCTTGCAAAAATTTGTGATCACAGTCTTTGTGATTTGACTCATGTCTGACTCTCCCACTGGACTCAGAGACCCCAAAGGGCAGGAACCCCAGGAGGGGTCCAATGTTCTTTGGATTTATGCATGTATAGATAGATGGATAGTTAGATGGGTTGGGCAAAAGGAAGGGAAAGAGGGTAGGAAAGAGAAATAAGAGTACTTGCATAGATGATGTGTAGATGAATGGATGGATGCATGGATGGATGGATGATGGATGGGAGAACGAAAAATGAGTTTATAATTGATTGCTTTCGTTCTCTTGGCTTTTCCAGTAACATCTCAGCCATCTTCCCAATGGACTCTGTCTCCTTAAAGGCCAGCTAGATCCTCCCCTTCCTTGGCATTCTCCCAGGATGCCTGGAACAGGGCATTGCTCTCCAATATGTTCTACAGCCTACTTGGCAGACTGGTTTAGTGGAGGGGGGCCAGGAAGAGCCACTTTACACCAGACCCCTGTGGGAACTTGAGCAAACCACTTAACCTCTTTGAGCTTCAGGGTTTGTTTCTGCGGGGGCTTTTTCTATCTGTAAAATGAGGATATCACTTATCTTTTGGGGTGGTTTTGCAGATCAGTGAGTATTATATAAATGCCCCACTACCCGCCTGTCAGTGTCGTACTGTGGAGGCTTGCATGTGACTGTGAGGCTGGGAGCTATGCCACCGGTATTTCAAATACCAGCAGAGTCACCCAGGGTGGAAAGGATTCAGCGGAGCTTCCAGACTAAGACAGACGAGGAAGAAAGGCCTGGTGATCTACTTCCAGAAATCAGCCAATAAACATCCTATGGACCCAACAGAAGATTGCCCAATATAGTCCTGGAAGAGGAGCCCCCAAACTGCAAGGCATATACAGTGGGTACACCAAAGGACTCAAGTATACCAATGATCATGAAAATGGCACTTACGTGCTGTTGTTGTTGTTCATTGCTGTCGAGTTGCTTCCAACCCATGGCAGCCCCATGTACAACACAATGAAACACTTCCTGGTCCTGCACCATTTTCAATAAACCATAGCCATTGTGTAATAAGTACTGGCCACACCACACAAAAGTGAGTAAGACACAATCTCTGGTTCCATGGCTTCTCAATATAGCAGGAGCAGGTTTAATTTAAATAGCTAATTGTGATCCGACTATCAGGTCAAAGTATGGACAAAAGAGCACAGAGAAAGATTGGTTGAGTCCAGGGAAGGCTTCCTGGAGGAGGTGACATTTAGTCAGGTCTTGAATAGCATTAGACAGGAGATCAGAAGACCTGGGTTCTTCTTTCGAATGTGACGCTAAATCCCTATGTGACCTTGAGCTAGTCTGTTCCCCACCCTGGTGTCACCAGGTCCCCTTCTGTAACACTGGCTCTGAATCTCTTGGGTCCCAGACTCTTTTGAGAATCTACTGAAGCCAGAGAGAGACTTCCTTTCCAGGTAAATGCTCAGGCACACGTGTTTGCCTCAATGGAGTGGAGGGCTTCATGGACCCCCTGGAAACCATCGATGGGCCCTAGGTTACCAGCCCAGAGCACAAAGGTCTGTGATAACTGGAGACCTGGCCCTGCCCTCACATAGACCCTCTCTCTTTGGTCTTTGGCAAGCACAAAGCAAGCAGAATCATTTTTCCGTATGGAAAAACCCATCAGGCACCGGGCTGTCCTGCGGCACAGACCAGGGGGCTGGGCAGGGAAGGGCTCTCCAGCTGCTGAGGGACCTGATTCTGGGAAGGGGTAACCTGCCCCTGACCTCTCCTGGTTTATCACCGGGGACGCAGGAGAGCGTGGGCCGCTCTGGGCAGGCTCCCAAACAGGCCACTGATCCCCGTCTGCTGCCCAGGCTGGAGTTCCCGGACACATCCTTCATCAGCCCTAATCTAAACACCCGCAGGCCCCGGGTGGTCCACCCCCTCCCAGCCATGTGTGTCCTCAGCTGCATCCAGCCAGGCTGTGTGGGAGGGCCTGGCCATTCCATTAACTCTGCAGTCACCACCTGCCTCTGCTTCTACCCAGTCAATGCTCCCAGACCATTTATTGAGCATCTATTGTTGCCGGGAATACAGCTGTGAGCAAGATGGAAGCGGGCCTGCCCTCAGGGGGCTTATTTCTACCAACTTGGAGACTTTCTTCCAAGGCCTCTGCCTCCAGGCCTGGAATCCCCCCTGGCTGGGAGGCAGAATGCTGAACCCCTTCCACTCACCTGTAGCAGGGGTGCTTTGAGGAAGTGGGCTCCAGGCTCCCTAACTCAGTGCTGGCAGAGAATTAGATGTGGATTCACCTTTGGGCAGTATTCTAAACTCCTGTGTGACCGTGGGCCTGCTTCTTACCCTCTCTGGGCTTCAGTCTCTGCATCTGTACAGTTTAGATTCCCTGGTCCAGTTTGGCTCTAAAATGGGCCTTGCCAGCCCTTCCCACCCAGACCACAGAATATTGGAAGGAGCCGTGGAGGCGATGCCTGAAGGCGTTCACATCTTTCTTTAGCCAATCTCTATCATTATTCATTCATTCAAGCATTTATTGAGCACCTATTGTGTGCCTGGCCCAGAGACTGGGCCACAGAAATGCATAGATGACTAAAATTCTAGCAGGTGACCCTGGCTTTGGGACCCGGCGGGCCTAGCCCAGGATTTGGGGAGCCCTGGGACTGGCATGTCAGCGCCGCCAGAGGCGCTTGGGGCGCGATCTGTCTCCTCCCCTTCCTCCTCCTCCTCCTCCCCCGCTGCCGCCCCTCCCCCGAGCGTGGCTGCCGCCGCCTCCCACCCGCGGGATCCCGGCGTCCGGCTGCCTGCTCCTGCGTCCGTCGGTCGGCGGAGCAGTCTGTCCGCGCGCGCGGCCGCCGCGGGGCCTGCGAGGGCCAGGGCGCAGAGGCGAGACCTCGGATCCCTCCAGCTCGGGGGAAGCCTGGGAGGCAGCGGGGCTGAGGCGCGAGCCGAGAGGGAAGCAGAGCGAAGGAGAGGCGGTGAGAGCTTGGGGCGCGCGGGGACCCCACCCCCGGCTCCTGCGGGGCCCGCGCGGTTTGGGGAGGGCTGGTCTGGGGAGGGGACCTGTCACCCCCGAAGAGAGAAGCAGCAGGCGCCACAACTCGCAGCGTCGCCCCCTCTGTGTCGCGACCCCCGAGGGGCCCTGGGCCGTGCCTGCAGCGCCGCACATCCCCGCGCCCTGCACCCCTGGGGGGGGAGCGGGCCCGGGGGAGGGGAGCGTGCGGAGTTGGGGAGGGGGCGCTGCCAGCGGGCACCTCTGAAAATTGCGCCCCCGGCGCTAGCTCTCCCTTTAGGCCTGACCCAAGTGAAAGCGGACAGGGCGACCCCCTGAAGCCCCCCCGCCCCCCCCATCGGTTCCCCATTGTTCTCAGCCTTGTGCTCTCCCGGGAAGGGGGGAGGGGGTGCTGAGCTCTCCTCTTAAAGGGCCCTTTCCCCTTCTTGTCTCGGCAGGTCGCGAGCACGAGTGGGGTGGGGCGTGCCCACGGGCCCCCGCCCCCCGGGCCCCCAGCCCAACTCGGGAGCTGCAGCCCAGGCCCACCTGCCAAGGGTGCGTTCTGCCTCCCCCCACGTGCGTTCTGCGGTCACCAGGCCTTCCAGGACGCCCTGAGAAGGGACAGGGGCGCAGGGGACGCCCCCTTCTGCAGGAGCTGTCGGGGGGCCGGACCCACACCCAGCGAGTAGCCCCGCTGGAGCCAGTCACAGGGTCTGGGACGCAGTTGGGAGCGCAGAGGGCTGGCTGGACGCCACAGGCGGCAAGGAGCCCGCTGGGCCACGGCCTCCTGGGTGACAAGCCCTGCGTGTTGGAAGAATGATCCCAGAGCAGCGGAGAAGCGGACAGATCTAGATTAGGGGCTGCCTCACTCCTGTTACCTGAGCCCAGGGGACCAAGAAATTTTGAGCAATGGCTCCCCCGCCATAAGGAAGACATTTACTGTCCAGGGCAGCACCCTTGAACTGAAACAGCTCTGTGTGGAAGGGGGTCTTTGGAGCCTGGAACACTACCCCACCCTCCTTCCCAGAGGCCTCTAGGCTCCAGAGAGAGCCCCGAGTTAGAAGGGAGGCCCGGACAGCCCTTGCTGCCGCCCTGGGGAGAGAGGACAGTCCCTGCCTGCCCACAGGCCCAGGAAGAGCTGGGCCGAGCAACAGTGGGGAGCTGGCCCCCAAGGCCACAGTGGCCATGTCAAGGCCAGGCCAGGGTGTGATGGTGCCCGTGAACGGGCTGGGCTTCCCACCGCAGAACGTGGCCCGGGTGGTGGTGTGGGAGTGGCTGAACGAGCACAGCCGCTGGCGGCCCTACACGGCCACCGTGTGCCACCACATTGAGAACGTGCTGAAGGAGGACGCCCGCGGCTCCGTGGTCCTGGGGCAGGTGGATACTCAGCTGGTGCCCTACATCATCGACCTGCAGTCCATGCACCAGTTTCGCCAGGACACAGGTGAGCAGGCCCTCTCCCCCCACCCCACCCCACCCCACCCCACCCCAGCCCCTACTGCTAGCTGGGCTGAGACAGACACCACCACCACCACCACCTTCTTCCACCTTCCATGGTGGGGTGCTGAGGTTCCCCCCCCCAGCAGCCCTGAGGACAGAGCCTGGAGCTGCAGAAAGGCCAATCTGCCAGCCCACCTGCTCCCCGGGGACAGTCTGCCCTAGTCCAGCTTAAGACTCAGATTCCAACCCAGCATTCTTATATTAGTTGTAGAGCATGTTACTTCTCCGAGCCTCAGCTTTCTCATCTGTAAAACAGATGGATTTGTCCTCTCACGGCTGCATGAGGAGTAAATAAAATCGTGCTCAGAGCACAGAACCCAGCAGGAAGCACTCCCTTGCTGTCATTTAAGCATTGTGCGTGCCTCTTCCCCTTGGATGGTGTCAGCAATCACAAGCAGTAGGTCTTCGTATTGTAGTATCATTTTTAGGCCCATTTTACAGTGGCAGAAACTGAGTCTTGCCCGAGTTGAATGATTTAAACTCAGAGTGGGGATTTAAACCCAGGCAGCTGAGCCAAGCTTTTAGCTGGTATCCTGTACTGGCCTCAGGTGTTGGTGGTGTTGGGGTAGTTGTGATGGTGCTATGATGACGTCCAGCTGGAGGGTGGTAGTTTGATGGGGGTGGTAGAGGAAGTGGTAGTGATTTTGTCGGTGATGACGTCAGTGGTAGTATTGGTGGTGGTGGTGGTGTGATGGTGGGGATGGGGATGGAGAGAATGATGGTGGCTGTCTTAGCAGTGATGTCAGTGGTGGTACTGACAAGGTTGGCATGGGTGGTATTGGGTGGTGGGATGGTATCATGGGGGGATGGTGGTAGGGATAGTGTTGGGGGCTGTGTCAGCAACTGTGGCATTGGTGGGTTTTGTGGTGTTGATTGTATTGGGGTGTTACAGGGGGAGGTGTGATGATGGAGAGAGTGGTGTTGGTGGCAGTGTGCGTGGTTGTTGGGAGGGTGCCGATGTTGGTCATGGCTCGGAGGTGTTGGTGAATGTACCAGGCATAGTATGATGGTGATGTTGATGGTGTTGGTGCTGATAGGTGATAAAAAAAGATGCGGTCTCCCTCAGCATTTTCATCAGAGTTTGACTCAAGATTTGCCATCACTATGGTGATCTTTCTGAGTCACTGGTGTCCAGTGGTCCCTGTGACAAGCCGGGTAGCAAATCAAGAATAGTAAGATCCTGAGGTCCTGCCTCATGAGGTTGCCAGAGAAACCTTGGCATTTGTGACCCCAAAGACCAAGAACTGCATGTAATAGCCTTGGGGCCTGTAGAATGGTTGAAGCTTTACTTGTCTCCAGGGCTTGCTGTCCACTATGGAAGCAGCCAGCCACATGTGGGTACTGACGTTTAGGTTAATTACAATGAAATGAAACAAAGAATTCAATTCTTCAGCTTTATTAGACACATTTCAAGTGCTCAGTAGCCACGTGTGTGTCATGGCCGCCATATTGGACAGCATATGGCCGCCATATTGGACAGCACTACTTAGAGCATTGCTTGCCACCTACAGGTGGTTACCAGGTCTAGAAACAAGTGGATTCATAGCCACTGGCTTATTGGCATTAATGTCAGTCCATCCTCGTCCCCATAACTCCAGATACTGACTTCAGCCCCTGGTGGGGTCCGTCATTCATGCACACTATCATACTCTGGTTTATTGCGTTTCTGCTTGGTGAATCAGGCCCTGTGATAAGCACTAGCACACAGAATGGAGCAACAACAGAAAGTCCTTGGCCCCAAGCAGATCCCAGCATATCGAGGAGATGGGGCCACGTGTAATCACACAGAGAATCCACTTTGGAAGTGCCCCCAAAGACCACTGACAGCCACTCTGAGGCCATGAGATATACCTGAGTTGGGGTAGTCAGGGGAGGCTCATCTGAGGAAGTGATGTTTGAACAGAGATCAGAAGAATGAGTGAGGGGACAGTGTCCCAGGCAGGGCGAACAGCCTGAGCAAAGGCCCTGAGGTGAGAAGGTGCAGGGTAATAGCAAGGGATGGGAATGGCCCCCAGAAAGGCAGAAAACAGCCCCCAAACCTTTTCCCTTATGCTGGTGGGAGCCAGACCCTGATGGCCTCTGAGCCCAGCTCAGCCACCCGCTGCTGTGCCCGCCCAGGCCAGGTCCTTAGTTTGATCTTCCCATTTGTGGCAATCTTGAATTATCTGTGATGGGGACAAAGGAAGATGGAGAAAGCTGTAGGGAGGCACAGGGTACATTGAAAGCCATTGTAGTTGCAGTACAGAGAATGAGACCAGATGTACAGCCTGAGCAACCACGCAGCGGACTTGGCATTTCATCCTAAAAGTAGGGGACGTCACCGTCGAGTCCCGGCGTCCTCCTGTCCTCCCAGAGCCGTTACTGATGCCCTGATAGAGAATGAGAGGCCTGGTGTCCCCTGATCCATCTTCCTGGCTTATTCCAGACCCTTCTCAGGTGGAAGGCGGAGTCAGAGAGCAGACCCAAACGAGCTGCTGTGGGATCTGGTCACACTGGTGGCGGCCCCAGGTATGTCAGCAGAGCTGCGCTCCACAGGGTTTCAGGGCTAATTTTCCAGAAGTAGATCGGCAGCCTATGAAGGGCCTCTGGGGGGACCCAGCCCTTCTTCCTTGGGCTGGCAGATGGCCGTGGTAATGGTTTGCAGTACCCAGGACTCTCAGGTAGCAGGAGGAGGCGGGCTTTCTCCTTGGCTCGGTGGTCTGGCGATATGCAGACTCAGAGCTAATGCTGAACCGTAGAGGTTTTCCAGAGCCTGGCTTTAGGGGGACCTGAGTGTCTGGGTGATACAAACAGTTAACAAACTCAGCTGCTAACCAAATGGTTGGTGGCTTGAGTCCACCCAGAGGTGGCTTGGAAGAAAGGCCTGGTGATCTAGTTCAGAAAAACCCCCCATTGAAAACCCAAGGAGCACATGTCTCTTCTGACACACATGAGGTCATCGTAAGTCAGAATCAACTCAGTGACAACTGTTAAACTGTTAGAAGCAAGGACAGCGCCTTGCCAAGTTGGCAACTTTGCCTTTGATCCCCACCTCTTTGGGGGCTCCTTTTCTATTCCCAGCACCTCTCAGCTCGGTTCCTGCTCCCCAGGTCCCCAAACTCCCCTCTTTTCCTCCTACTGGCACCCTTCTATGGTTCAGCCTCTCTAGATTCCCTAGTTCAGCTTCAGTCATTTCCCTCCACCCCCACTCCAGAGCAGTTCACTCCCCACCTGTCCCCTGTTTGCCGGAAAAGGGAAAGAAACACTCATCCCTCACTGGGCCCCTGGGCTCCTGCCAAGACCCCCCAGCAAAGGAAACCTTTTAGGGCTGCAGGGGAACTAGGATGCCCGGAAATGTGCTGGAGGGAGGGGCACAATGCCTCACACCACATGTGTTATAATTTGTTCCCCCATTTCAACTGGGAGCAAAAAAAAATTCTCAAGAAAGGGCATCTTGTCCTCATTGTTCATGGTCCAGGTAAGAGGTTGACCCAGCAAGCAGGACACCTGAGTACCAGCCCCTCCTCTGCCACTGACTGGCTATGTGACGTTGGGCAGGTGTCCTTACCTCCTCTGGTCTCAGTCTTCACATCTATACAATGGGCAAGAGCACCATCCCACCAGCAGGGGTGTTGGGTTGATGGAGAGAACTGAGCCTTTATTTTATCCCCAGCCATTAACTGATCACCCACCGTGCACCCAGCATGTACTGGGCCCTGCAGATTACAAGAGAAATGAGTAGTGTGGAGTGCAGACCTTTAGAGATCGTAACACACTAAGACAATAGAAAGTTGTAAAACACAAAAATTGCGTGTATGTGCTGAAATGAACACAGCATCTGTCTAGATTTCCTGATTGTAAAATTCTCAGTAAATGAATTGAACTGAACTTTAACTTTTGCAGGAAGTAGGAGCATGTCCTGCTGGCTCTGCTAGCGCTCTGACACAAGAGCAGAGCTTTCCTCCAACGGCCAGATGGTCAATATTGTAGGCTTTGTAGGCCACACCGCCTTCATTGCAACTGCTCTCTGCTCACCTCTGCCGTTGTAACATGAAAGCAACTGTAGACAAGCCATTAACCAATGAGTGTAGCTGTGTTCCAGTGAAACTAGTTATAGACCCTGAAGTTTGAATTTCATGTAATTTGCACATCATGAAATAGTCTGCTTTTTTTTTTTTTCCTCAGCCATTTAAAAATGCAGCAACTATTCTTAGTTCATGGGCTGTACAGAAACAAGCAGTGAATGACTTTGGCCCTTGGGCTGTGGTTTGCCAACCCCTGCCCTAACATGCTCTTCCTCTGCCAAGACACTTGCAGCATTTGTAGACTGAAATAAACGCTTCGTGGTGTGATCCGAGACATGTGCACACCCGTGAGGCCGAGATGCACGTGTGTGTGTACATGCATGTACGCCAGCTGTATACCCAGCTGGCTATACATGCCCTGTCTGTATGCCTCATGCAGCTACTGGAAGAAAGCCTTGGTGTCAGGCTCTGGCCACAGGGGCAAGGCCCTGGCCCTGCCCCATGGGAGTCCGTGTTTGCACAGCCGTTGCCCCCTCACCTCTGCCCTGCTGGGCTGTTTTCACTACTCCCCACAGTGGGGGCGGGACTACGAGTTTCCCTTTGAAGGCCTTCAGGTTAGGAGCCCAGAGTCTGGGCTGGAGAAGCCCTGTGCCACGTGATGGTGGCCTAGGCGCAGGATGGTGCTATCCCAGGTGGAGAGCTGGAGGGGAGACAAAGGATGAGGCGGCCTGCTAGCTCCAGGCTTCCTGAGCCACGTGTTTGTGCTGTTGGTGATAGTCTTGCCGGCCACGTGCTTTGTCTCCCTAAAGCTTTCCCCATCTTCCTTTGTCCTGATCCATCCCTCTCAGATAATTCATGATTGCCACAAATGGGAAGATCGAGGTAAGGACCTGGCCCCGGGCGACCACAGCAGCGGGTGGCTGAGCTGGGCCCAGGAGCCATCAGGGCCCTTCAGTGAGGGGGCTGGCTCCCACCAGCCTAAGGGAAAAGGTTTGGGAGCTGTTTTCTGCCTCTCGGGGGGTCGTTTCCACCCCTTGCTATTAGAGCAGCAGCCTCCATCTCCAGGGGTCTTATCCCAGACCCTAGATGTCCAGCCATCCACATGGCGGGACAGAGGTGTGACTCAGCTACTTCCTGGCATTCCCAGATTCCACTCTGGCCTCGCGGGGTGGGGGTGGGGAGGGGAGAGAAGCACGTTGCTACCTGCTCTCTCTCAGTCTCCTCTCCCTCAGCTGCTGGAAAGACTCATGGTGGCCATCTGTCCATCCTGCAGATGCGACAGCTGAGGCTGGGGGCGGCCAGGCTGGGGCCCATCTACAAACGCCGTGCCGCAGGCTCAGAGCCGGCTGAGTCTGGCACTCCCAAGCTGTTGGGCTGGAGTGACAAGTGGTGGGTGGTTTCAACATCTCCCAAGCCCGTGTCCTGTTTCTGGTCCCTGCCCTTAGGGGTGGTCCATCCTTAGGCTGTTGGAGACTAGTGGGGCTACCAGTCACAGCCTGAGTGACCACCAGGGAAACCATCTCCAGAATGCAAACTGCTAGGACAGGTCATTATGCAGATAGACTGAGGCCCAGAGAGGGTGAGTGACTTAGCTGAGGTCACACAGCTCATCAGTCCTGAGCTAGGACCAGACCCAGGCTCCTGGAACTCAGACAGCCTCAGGGATAGAGAGCAAGGTGACATTTGATGCCCTGGCTGAGAGTCCCCTCCTCCTCCTCCCTTTTGAGCTCTGTTGGGACCTGTTGTCAGGGTCTGTACCAAAGTAGGAACAGCCAGTGCCACCCTGCGAGGCCTCCAGGGCTTAGATCCGTGGTTACAGGAAATACCCTTGGGGCCATCTCCCAGCCAGTCTGGGAAGCCCTTGGGGCTGGGGCTGACAAATTGGCGGGGAGGCACTCATCTTGGGGTGGTGACAAGCTCAGCTAATCCACACGTGGGAGCCTCCCCACGACCACCTGTCACACTACCTACATCTCCATCTTTACAGGTTCATTCTTTTGGCCTCTGGTTGCTGGTCTGGCTCCGAGGGCCCCTTTTGATATTGTAACTCCATCATCACGTTGATTTGACAGTCACTGGTCCCTGCTCAGTACCAGGGGCCCTGGGGACTTCAAAGGGAAGGACAACAAGCCCGCTGCCAAATTCCATTTCAGAGTCCCCTGGGGAGCAAAGGCAAAGGCATAGTATGAGAAGTGAGCCCTCTGACTCAGAGGCCCACACATGTAGGTCTGGTCCCTTGCTGGCTGTGTGGCCATGGGCAAACCCTTTAACCTCTCTGAACCTCTATTTCTCCATCTGTAAAATGGTGATATGAACATCCTAGCCTGAGAGGGTTGTTATGAAGATCAGATGAGACCCTGTAGCTTTTACCTACAGGTAAAAGCATGGGGAACACGTTGTGAGCATTTGTGTTCAAACAGGAAAATGATTGAAATACCTCACAGGAGAGGTACAGGTCACCTTGGGCCAGACGATGTGGGAGGTGTGTGGTTGGGGGCTCTGAGAAGGATGGCTGCCTGGAAAAGGGGACCCCAAGAGTTTGGATAAGCAGACCATGGGAGGGGCATTGCCAGGTGGAGGAAGCATCCTGTCCCAAGGCTTAGAGCTGGAGGAGGTTGGAGGACAAAGGCTGGAGGACCTTGGGCCGGTGGCAGTGGAACTGTGGCAGGCCCCGGGAGACCTGCATTTGGGGAGAGGAGACAGAGGGATTAAGCGAGGCCTCTTGGGTCCACTGGGGCCTGGGAGGTGCCAGATGCTGCCCTTTAGCAGCCAGACCCTGGGGGACTGAGAGCCACACCGCAGGATGGGTCTGGTTAATCACAGGCCTGGGAGGCCAGAGCTGGGGTGGGCAGGTGGGCAGGGCCTGCCTTGCACTGTGTACGGACCTCCTTCCACCAGCAGCACAGCGGACATCAGCTCATTGTATACATAATAAAGGGAGGGGCCCACCTGCCAAAGCTAGGAAGAGAGGGCCAGAGATTGAGGTCCAGGTGTGCTGCTGGGTGGGCAGGGTGCCTGCCGGTCTCTCCTGGCTGCAGGTCCCAGGCTGCCCCAGCACCTTGGACAGTGCCACATGTCTCTGCCTTTCCCTCCTTGTCACCCACCTCCCCTTCTCTTCTCACTCTCTCCCGACACCCCAACCTCCTGCCTTTCCACGGGAGCTATGCAGTCTGGCCTGGAGATGAGGCAGGTGTGGGGGAGGTGATGAGGAGATGATGGTGGGTGAGGAGAGCTGTGGAGGGGATGGGGAGTCGATGGGGGCCGGCGGGGAGGAAGGGAGGGACAAGAGGGTGATGGGGGGAGGAATGGGGGGAGGGGTGGAAGGTGACAGGGGCCAGGAGTGAGGGAGCCACCTCTCCCAATGACAGGCTGGGCCTTTTTCCTTTTGCCAGGATGAGGGGAGTGACATGAAGTGATGGGGATTAGGGTGAGGAGAGGGACGGAGGGGGGTGATGGGAGCCAGGACAGGGGGCGGGGAGTGAGGAGATAAGGACCCGGATGAGGGGAGGGACATGAGGTGATGGGCGTCAGGATAGGGGGAGAGAAGGGAGATGATGGGGGAGGGATGGGGGGAGGGAATGAGGTGATGGGGGTCAGAATGTGGGGAGGGACAGGAGGTGATGGGGTGAGTGGGGGGAGGGAGGGAGGGAGGTGTGATGGACGAGTTGTGAAGGAGAAAGCAGCGTGAAGGGGAAGTGTGGGGGTGATAACAGCGAGGGCTGGCCTGGGTCCTTGAGAGTAGAGGTAACAGGGCAGGACTGGTCCTGGCTAAGGTGCCCATTTGGGACAGAGGTGGAGGGTGAGCAGTGGGGTTCCCTACCCCCTTCCCACTGTGCAGTTCTTGGGGAATAAAGCATCTGTAGGGGCCCCTTCTCCCCACCTCTCTGTCTCCCTGGGCTCCCCAACTTCAACTCAGTGATAGCCCCCAGGACAGTGCTCCACCAAGAGCACACAGCCTCCTGATTGGCACAGACACCCCCCACTAGCCTCCAGCTGCCCCTGGCTGACATCAGCCGCGGACATGGACCCTAAAACCTAGAACTGGCTGCCCTGAGGAGCCTGTTGGTGAGGACCAGGCTCCCAGTTCCCTTCCCAGCATCTCACTGAGAATCCTGGGGAAAAGGCAGAGTTGTGACTTTGGGTAAACCACACATGCCTGCCGGGTCTTCATTTCCTCACCAGTGGCATGGGCCCAACAATAGTGCCTACCTTGTGGGGCTGTGGGCAGTATTAATGCATTCATTCACTCAACAGGGATGTAAGAAACTGCTACCATGTGCCAAGCACCGTCCTAGGTGAACAGGTGGGGAGAGGGGGAGAGCCTGAGGCCAGGCACTGGGTGGGCCCCAGTGCATGGGGCTGTTTCTGACTCTGGGACTCCAGCAGTTGCCAGGCTGGGACTGAGTCCCTGCAGGGTCCTGTGTGGCTGCATTTTGCTCTGCCACCCTGGAGACGGTGCCTCTCTGGGTGTCTGCCATGGGCCACTGGAGTCGTTCCAGGCCACCGCCTCCACCTGGCCTAGCAGTAGCGGCAGGCAGTGACGGGTGCAGGAGGGAGTCTGGCAGCAGGCCCTGGAGCTGAATGCCCTGAAATGCAGGACAAAGGACAATACAATCAAAGGAGGCAGGGCTGGCGGCCAGGGCAGTCCTGCCAGCAGCCGCAGAGCAGCACAGCCACCTCTCCCAGTGACAGGCCGGGCCTTTGTCCTCTTGCCAGGTGTGTGTGTATTGGGGATGGTCATCATGGCCCTCCCCCAGGTTCCTCTGTTCCAAGGCCCACCAGCTCATTTGTGCTAAGGCATTCATCACCTGACATGGTGGCAATGGGAGTGGGGGCCTGGGTTCAAGATCTGTCTCTAACTTACTAGGTGATCTTAGCCAGACCCCTTCCTCTCTCTGGGACTCAGTTTCCCCATCTATAAAGAGGTGCCTGGTTCCGATGCTTTACAGGCCCCAGCCGCTAACAGGAATGTGTGCAGGGGCTGTAAGGGCAAGGTTTTGACCGTCGTGTTCTCTAGTTCCCGGTACATAGTAGGTGCTCAGTAAGTACTTGTTGAAAGCATGAATAGGGTGCCCTAGACAGAGGTGGAAAGCCTTGTGGCTATATCTTTAGACATTCAGGGATTTTGAAATTAGAATTTTTATGAATCCACTCCCAATTTTTAAATGTCAGTTGCTACTTTTATTAATGTAAGTACTATATAGAGTATTTACATTACAAAACCAACAGGTTGCAATCCTAGCCTAGTCATGTGTAACAGTTAGTTAGGTTCACTAACTGGAATTATTTGATCATTCATACGTTCCTTCATTCATTCAGCTAGCATGTTCCAAGGGCCTGCCTCCCTGGGCTTCTGGCGGGCTGCTAAGGTAGATGGAACCAGCCCAGCTCTGGGGGCTCACAGACTGGAGGGAACATAGGCACCTCCAAACCATAGCAATATACTTTAATAGCAAGTACTAGGAGCTAGGGACGTACCATGGAGGGTGTGATTCTCCCCCAGGATGGCAGAAAAGACTCCAAGAGGACAGAGTGCGTGAGCTGAGCCAGAAAAACTGCATGGGTACTCCCCAGAGTGGAAAGTGGGATGGGGGTGGGTGGAAAGACCTTCCAGGCATAGGGAGCAGCATGTGCTAATACACAGAGGCGTAACCATGCATGATGTTGTCTCGAGAAGGCCTAGAAGTTTGATGTGGCCGGAGTGTGTGCAGAAGGTCAAGCTAAAGAGCTTAGACTAATTCCTAAGGGCACTAAGGAGCTACTGATGGGTGTTGAGCAGGGGAATGCCATGGTCAGATTTGAGTTTATGGACGCTCCCTCTGCCTGCCATGTGCAGAATACGCTACAGGAAGCAAAGGGTGGAGGCTGGGACATCAGAAAGGGGGATATGGCACAGTCTAGGGGAGCAGTCGTGATCACTTGGACCAGGCTGGTGGCAGAAGTGGAGAGAAATTCAAATAAATCCTGGCTTTGCCACTTCATAGCTGTGTGGCTTCAAGCAAGTCACTTCACCTCTCTGTGCCTCAGCAGTCCTGAAAGACCACGAGAACGGTGCCTGCTCCGCAGACTCTACAGCAATGCCTGGCACACTGTAGGCCCTCTGTGGGTGTCTGCTCCTGGTGGTGTACCTGTTTCACAGAGAAGAAGAGAGTGGCTGGGAGCTCACACTGCTTGGCCAAGGCCACACAGGGGTCTGGTTGGTAGAAGGTCTGCCCCTCTTCCCACCCCTCCATTTCCCACTCAGTGATGGTGTCTGTCTTGGTGAATCTGAATGCAAGCATGTGGGATTCCGGGTGCCCAGGAAGCCCCGAGTTCCCCATGGAACCTTCCGTCAGGCACACATAGTCAGCCTCCAGCTCCCAGTAGCCTCCAGGGCAAGAGCCTTTCAAGGCTCATTCCAAGGTGGTGGCCTGTCTGAGGACCACACAGCCCATCAGCCATCTCCAGGCTCCTCTCCTCCCCCTCCCCATCACCCTGGCCCAGCTGCAAGCAGACCCTGGAGAGCCTGGGCCAACTTTAAACGTGCAGAAACCGCTAATGGGCCACAGCTTAGCTTGACGAGTCCCCGGGGAGAGTTTGGAAGGAAACAGAACACTGCGGGATTATTGATCGCAGGGTGGGAGCAAGTAGGCGCTCTGGGTCCACAGGCTGCAGTTCGAATCCCTGCACCACCACTGCCCTCAGCCGGATGCCATGTCCTATCAAAAAGCCTCCATTTCCCTGCCTGCTAAATAGAATTCAAAGTAACGCTCACCCCTAGGGCTGTGTGAGGGTTGGGAGATGGTGCAGGTAAGACTTCAGCCCAGGGCTGCCCCAGGGCAGCACTCCATAAACCAAGACCATGGTTGTTAACACTGCTGTTGGTACAGGAGAGCTGGTCAGCACCTGGGAAGGTGGGGTGAAGGTGGTACAGCAGTCTGGTCGCTTACTTGCTGCATGACCTCTGTGCGTCAGTTTCCTCCCCTGGAACGTGGGCTCATGAGAGTAGATGAGGGCACTGAAAGGGGCGGCGAGTAGAGCCAGGTGGCCTGGGTTCAAGGTCTGGCTTCGTCACGTCCTGCACATCACCTTGGGTGAGCTCCTAAACTGTGCTGAGCCCCTGTCTCCTTGCCTCTGTGGTTGCTGGGTGCCATCAAGTCGCTTCTGTCTCATAGCAACCCCACGAGACAGAGCGAAACTCCCCCTAGACCTAGGCTTGTAATCTTTGTGGTAGCAGATTACCAGGTCTTGCTTCCACAGAGCTGCTGATGTGTTTGAACCTCCAACCTTGCAGTTCGCTTTTGAGCACTTAACCGCTGCACCACCAGGGCGCCTTGCCTCTGCCGTGGGCTATAGCATTCCCCGCTCAGAGGCCTATTGTGAAGGTTCAGAGAGTCAGTAGGCATCTGAGCTGTGTAAGTGTGTTCTCTGAGTGTGTTGTTATTTCAGGAGTTGGTGGAGAGTCAGTGAGGTCCTTTGCTGGGGTCTGCTGAGTGCTGTTTTCACACCCAACAACCCCACAGGCCCCTACCTTGGGGTCTGACCAGCAGCAGCCTGCAGTGGGACTCCCCTTACCTGCCAAGACATCCCATGACTGCCTACCATGCGGTCCCCTTCCTTTCAGGGTCCCACAGGGGTCTCCTTCCTGTCAGCATCTGGGGCAGCCACCCCCAGAGGGAAGGGTACCCTGCCGGGCCTTGGGGCAGGGAAGAGCCTTTTAGAGGCCAGGGGGCAGGCAGGAGGGCTCAGGGCCCTGCCCTTCCTCCATGAAGTTGGCTTCCTGGAGGGGCTGAGACACACGCACCCCCCCCACCACCCCCCACTGCAGGCACGGGGCTCAGAGTCGCAGGGCAGGAACCTCTCTGACAGCTGAATGACTGAGGACGGAGGTGAGGCAGTGAGCTCCCTATCCCCAGAGTTCCCCTTGGCTGAGTTGAACCCTTCAGAACCAGCCCAACTGGACCTTCCATGAGTGGGCCATCACCTCCAGCCCTCTGCTCTCATCTTCTCAAGATTTTCCCTCTGGGCCTCATTTCTTCGTATATAGAATGGGAGTGATCTTAGTACGTCCTTGGAAGGAATGATGTGAGGACAAGATGAGTGGACACGGGCGGTGCTGGGCACAGCATCTGGCCTGGGTAGGTGCTCGGTGCATGTTAGGTCTGGGTCATTGTTGTCCCTGTCTCCCAGCCCCATTGTCGCACCTCTCCACTCTTCTCCATCTCTTGGTCTTGGTTTCTTGTCTTTTCTGACTCACCATGACCCCTCAGTCTCTGGGCTCCAGGCTTTCATCATTCTGTGTTCCCAAACCCACTCTGTCTCCATGACCTCAACTCCGGGCCTTTCTCCTTGCGTCTGCCTCAGGAATTCCCATTCTGATCTTGGCTTCTCTCTGATAGTCTCTCTGTGTGTATGTCTCTCCATGTTTATCTCTGTCTCCTCGTCCCTGTCACCTTCCTCCCTAACCCATACTCTGTTTCTTTCTGCCTCTCTGTCCCTCTCTCCCCCTCATCCCCTCTGTCTCTCTGCCTCTCCCCTCCCTGTCTCTGCCCCAAGCACAGAGCAGTCTCTGGTGGCAGCTGCCTGGCCACCCCCATGACCAGTCTCAGGGGACCCAGCTCTTCCAACCTTCCAGCTGACCTTTGCCCAAAGCCCCTTTCCCCTCAGCTCAGCTGGAACAAGGTTGGGATTTTTCAACTAAACAGTCTTAGGAAACAGAAAGAAGTGCCAAAAGAAAACAAAAGCAGACATGGAAAAACAGACCCAGAGAAGCTTGCGTGTTGGACACGGGTGGCTACAGCTGTGGGGCCTCAGAGCCTCGGGGCTGGTGCAGCTGAGTTCCCTGGAAGCCAGCGGAGGGAGCGGCCTGCCCAAGGACACGCCGCCGAGTCGGTCGAGGAGAAAGACTGGCCGTGCCGCCTGGGCTGCAGAGCCTCGGGACCCATCTCAGAGACCCATTGTTCCGGCTGAAAATCTAGGCCAAGGCCACTGGGGAGGGGAGGGGGTGCTGCTACCGCTCACATGGAAACCTAGAGCTCGCAGCCCAGCTGGCCACCCTCAGCCTGGTCCCCAGCCAGTGTGGGCCTGAGAGGTGCGCGGTGGATGGTGGGCCGGCGGGCAGCAGCGGGCGCTGTAGGGTGCAGGGCCCAGCAGGGAGGGCGGCAGCTGCCCTAATTACTCCAGCTCTCCAGGTTCCAATCTCTCTTCAAAAGGACTCCAGAGGCACGGCCTTTAATAACTACCAGTAAACAGGCAGGAAAATCGATACCTGGTAGATGGAGCCCTGGGGAGAGGGATGTCGGGGCTGGCTGGCCCTGACCTGGAGGGAGGAGCTCCCAGAGGCCTTTGCAGGAGGGCGGGCCAATGTTGACCTCTGGAACCCCCTCTCCCGTCCGGCCTTGGAATCCCCTGGCCCCAGGGACCCAGTGTGTGGTTTGGCCCCCTGCTAGGGCTGCAGCTGCTCAGCTCAACTCCTCCATCAAACCAAGCCCTCCTCTTTCCCACTTCCTCTGAGCTCTGACATGTGCCCAGTGCAGTGCAGATGCCTCCGTGGTGCCAGGCTCTGTGCCTGGTACTGGAAATACAGATGCGGATCTGATCCGGTCCCGCCCTCCCAAAAGTCATCAACCAATGAGGGAGACTCAGAACAAAAACAAATACCTCCTTTAATTACAGTGAAAAGATAGACAATAAAGAGTTGCATGTACGAGCTCTATCAGCAGAGCCCCCTTCCTGGAGGAGGTGGCCATGTGGAGGGTTTTGATGGGTCTGGGGTGGTGGTGAATCTAGATGATAACATGTGTAACGATACCAGCCATCCTAGCGCACATGCATTGAGCAGTCACTCTGTGCCGAGTGCTCTACTAAGCAGCGTTGACGTGTGGTGTTGCATTTTGTCCCACAGTACCCCTGGGGAGGAGGTTTTCGTGTCCCCATCTTACAGGTGTAAGCTATGTGCGGAGCCAGGATTTGCACAGCCCTCTGAGACCTTTGAGCTGTTTCTCTGTTGATTTTACTCAGTAACTGCCACCCCGGACTCACCCTGCTCGCTCAGGACTTGGCACACAGGTTGTTAAAGAAGGCACATTCCTGCCTCTTCCCTTCCATCCAGTGGGTTGCGCCTTCTGGGTGACACAGCTCCTTATAACCATCACCAGGAGGCTAATGGCAGTACTTCAGACTGGCCAGACTGACCATCAGCTAGTACAACCCCTTGTTTTGAAGATGGGGAAACTGAGGCCCCAGGACAGGAAGACCAGCCCTCAGGGACAAAGCAGGAACCAGGATACAGGGTTTTTCCCTGACTAATCCCCTCTCAGGAGCTCTGGTAGCATAGTGTCTAAGGCACTTGACTGCTAACCAGAAGGCTAGTGGTTCAAACCCACCAGCCACTCCTCGGAAGGAAGGTTGGGCAATCTACTTCCGGAGTGATACTGCCTTGGAAACCCAAGGAGGGGTCGCTAAGAGTCAGATACGACTCTACAGCAGTGGTTTTTTTTTGTTTTTGGTAGTCCCCTCTCAGAGCCTGGGTGCTGCGTTGATTAAGCATTCAGCTCCCAACTGAAAGGTCAAAGGTTCGAACCTACAAGCCACTCCCCAAGAGAAAAGACCTTGTGGTCTGCTCCCACGAAGATTACATCCTAGGAAACCCTACGGGACAGTTCTACTCTGCCACATGGGGTCACCGTGAGTCAGAATCAACTCCACGACCCCCAACACCAGTCCCCTCTCCAGTCTACCCTGGAAGAAGCAACCATCGACAAGGAAGAAATGAAGAGCCAAACGCTCAATTAAAATAATAAATCAGGCCTAGGGGAGTTTTCATCTGATTGGCTGGAACATTATAGGAGCCCCTGCCCCCTGCAAAAAAAAAAAAAAAGGCAAACGCATTGTCATTGAGTCGATTCAGACTCATAATGACCCCATAGGACAGAGTAGAGCTACCCCATAGGGTTTCCAAGGCTGTAATCTTTACAGAAGCAGACTGCCACATGTTTCTCCCACCAAGCAGCTGGTGGGTTTGAACCACCGAACTTTTGGTTGACAGCTGAGTTCTTAACCACTGTGCCACCAGGGGACCTTATTCCTGTGGGTGAACTGCCATCCCGCTCCCCATCACCTCTCATAGCAGTTGCTGTAGCACCAGGGCTTGCTTTCCACAGTATCTGTGTGGGGGCGGGATCTCCACAGCCCTGGGCTGGGATTCTGATAGAGGAGCGGGCAGAGGACAAGTTCTTCGAGCCCTGGGTAGGGACATGAATGAGTTTGTAGTCAGGAGAGAGAAGCCTGAACAAGAGGAGGGCGTCTTGGGGAAGGTCCCCACCCGTCTGGCTGCAGGTCTCTAGGAAACAGCCTCATAGCCACTGCTGTTTTCTAGATGGGCCCACCAAGGCTGAGGAAGATTTAAGGGACTTTCCCATGGTTGAGGAGTAGTCAAATTTGCAGCTGTCCTGCAGGTTTGCCAAAGGAACTTTGCGAAAGAATCTCTCTGCCTGGGTCCCAGGGCACAGAGCTGGCGAAAGGCCCTGAGAAGTCCTGCAGTCTAGACCTTGATCTATACACCCAGAGTTTCCCACGGAGCCGTGCTCTCAGGGAGCACCAAGAGCATTGGAAAACACGACAGTGATTGGGAGCCAAACCTCAGTGCCCTTGCTTTTCGGGGGCACTTACACCCACTTGGCCAGAGCTACCATGCGGTTAACGTGTGTTGTAAATGAGCACTCAGCCCAGAGCCTGCCAAAGAGCAGGCAGGCAGCACAGGTCTGCTGAGGAAAGGAACAAAGAGATGACTGAAAAGACAAATACAGAAGTGGTCAGAGGAATGGACCAATGCAGAGTGAACAAAAGGAATGAGCGGAAAACACAACCCATCCATATGCTGCCTACAAGAGACACACCTTAGAGATAATGACAAAAACAGACTAAAAATCAAAGGTTGGAAAAAGATATATCAAGCAAATGGCAACTGTAAGAGAGCAGGAGTGGCAATACTAATTTCTGATCAAATTGACTTTAAGACAAAAACCACCATACGAGACAAAGAAGGACATTATATAATGATTAAAGGATCAATTGAACATGAAGACATAACTATAATAAATATTTATGGACCCAATGAAAGAGCCCCCAAATACATAAATCAGACGTTAAAAGAGTTGAAAAGCCAAATAGATGATTCCACACTCATAGTGGGAGACTTTAATACACCACTTTCTTTGAAAGATAGAACAACTGGAAAGAAACTCAACAAAGATGCAGAAGAGCTAAACAATACAATCCACCAACTTGGCCTTATAGACATCTATAGAGCACTTCACCCAACAGCAGCACAATATACATTCTTCTCCAGTGCACATGGAACTTTTTCCATGATAGACCATATGTTAGGCCATAAAGCAAGGCTTCATAAATTTAAAAACATTGAAATATTGCAAAGCATCTTCTCAGATCATAATGCTATCAAATTAGAAATCAATAATAGGAGGATCAGCACCAAAAGAGTAAACACATGGAAACTAAACAACACCCTCCTTGAGAAAGACTGGGTAAGAGAAGAAATCAAAATTGAAATTCAAAAATTCCTTGAATCAAAAGGAATGAGCGGATTAGAGTGCCCAAGCCCAAAATGGATTCATTCATTCATCAGATATCTATTGGGTAACTACCATGTGCCGGCTCTGGGGCTATAGCGGTGACAAAACAGAGTTCCTGCCCTGTGACTGTGACATTTAGTGAGGGAGACAAGAAACAAGATGAACAGGTAAAATACAAGGGACCTTCGGGAAGAAGGGGAAGTATGTGGGGGGTAAGTAGTTTTAAATAGGATGTCTGGGAATGATGGAGCGAATGGATAAACAAGTAAGCTAACAACAGAGCAAGCATAACTGCGGGTACGAATAAGAAGGGTATTATATGACCACAGGTGTGAATGAAGGAACTAATGAATGCATGGATGTGTGAACTAAAGCCTGGATGAGTGAATGAACTAATGAATGCGTGGATGTGTGAACTAAGGGCTGGATAAGGGAATGAACTAATGAATGCATGGATGTGTAAACTAGGGTTTGGATGAGTGAATGAACTAATGAATGTATGGATGTGTGAACTAAAGCCTGAATGAGTGAATGAACTAATGAATGCATGGATGTGTGAACTAAGGGCTGGATGAGTGGATGAACTAATGAATGTGTGGATGTGTAAACTAGGGTTTGGATGAGTGAATGAACTAATGAATGTACGGATGTGTGAACTAAAGCCTGAATGAGTGAATGAACTAATGAATGC
>NW_006921635.1:7065899-7098850 GCF_000298275.1 Orycteropus afer afer
GTGGATGTGTGAACTAAGGCCTGGATGAGTGAATGAACTAATGAATGCGTGGATGTGTGAACTAAGGCCTGAATAAGTGAATGAGTTAATGGAAGAATTGTTGGATGAATAAATGAAGTAGTACTGGAATTAATAAGCGAATCCATCAGTAAATGACTGGCTAGATTGATGAATGAATTATTGAATGAACTAATGAAGGGAAATATGGCATGCCACCCACGTGTCTGCAGTATCTTGGTCTCTGTGGATCTCGCCTGCTGCCTCCCCCACCTGTCTGAACACCCCCATACCTGCTCTGCCCTCCTCTGGTGCAAGCAGGGGAGATGTCCACTACATGGTGGGGGCCTGACTACCCAGCCCCTTGTTGAGGTTCTACCCCACCCTGTGTGACACGCCCTTTGTCGAACCTCCCACTCCCCAACCTGTATTGGTCACATCCCCTCTGTGCTGGCCCCTTCACCTGTTTGCCCCCCACCCTCCCCCTGCATTGACCCCTCCCGTCGGTCTGTGCTGACCCCCTCCCTCTGTGGCCACAGGGACCATGCGGCCCGTGCGGCGCAACTTCTACGACCCGTCGTCGGCGCCGGGGAAGGGCATCGTGTGGGAGTGGGAGAATGATGGCGGCGCGTGGACGGCCTACGACATGGACATCTGCATCACCATCCAGAACGCCTACGAGAAGCAGCACCCGTGGCTCGACCTCTCGTCGCTCGGCTTCTGCTACCTCATCTACTTCAACAGCATGTCGCAGATGAACCGCCAGACACGCCGGCGCCGCCGCCTGCGCCGCCGCCTGGACCTGGCCTACCCGCTCACCGTGGGCTCCATCCCTAAGTCGCAGTCGTGGCCTGTGGGCGCCAGCTCGGGCCAGCCTTGCTCCTGCCAGCAGTGCCTGCTGGTCAACAGCACGCGTGCCGCCTCCAACGCCATCTTGGCCTCCCAGCGCCGCAAGGCGCCCCCTGCCGCCCCGCCACCGCCGCCGCCACCCGGAGTGCCGCCGGGTGCGCTCGCAGTGCGCCCCAGCGCCACCTTTGCCGGCGCGGCGCTCTGGGCTGCACCCACCACCGGCCCTACTGAGCCCGCGCCACCCCCTGGGGTGCCCCCACGGAGCCCCAGCGCCCCCAGCGGCGCACCCACCCCCGGGCAGAACAACCTCAACCGACCAGGACCCCAGCGCACGACCAGCGTGAGCGCGCGCGCCTCCATCCCACCTGGGTAAGACTGGGGGGCCCGGGGAAGCAGGGAAGGGGGTCTCCTGCAGCTAGGGACGGGTGCCTAGAGCGGCTGCCGGCTAGGGCCAGGATAGAAGAATGGTGGTAATGATCCTGATAATACCTGGCGTCTGGTGGGTGTTCTGTTGGTACCAAGCGTCACTATGCCCCTTAACATGTTCATACGTGTATGTGTTCACATTCTTGTCGGCACACAGCGACCGGAGGAGGTAGGTACCACCCTGGTCCCCAGCTACCCTGGAGTTGACTTCAGCTCATGGCGACCACAGGACTGTGCTCCATAGCTGATTTTTTTAGTACATCACCAGGCCTGGGTGCCTCTGAGTGGCCTCAGACCTCCAACTTTTCACTTAGCAATCGAGCCCTTCCATCATTTGCATCACCAAAGAAGCTGACACAGCAGGAAGGCGAAAAACTTCTCTAGGATCTAACAGTTCAAGAGTGATGGGGCCATAAGGATGATAGCAATGGCCCAAATTTGCCTTTGGTTTATTTGGTATTTATTCCTTGCTAAACTCTGGTGATGCAGTGGTCAGTGCATTCGGCTGTTAACCAGAAGGTCGGCAGTTCAAACCCACCAGATGTTTCACAGGAGAAAGACGAGGCAGTCTGCTTCTGTAAGATTTATAGTCTTCAAAACGCTATAGGGCGGTTCTGCCCTGTCCTATACGGTTGCTATGAGTTGGAATCAACTTGGTGGCAGTGGGTTTGGTTTTGTTTAATTTCTTTATTGGCAGCAACTCATTTAATCCTCTAAATAACCCTATCATTCCCATATTACAGATGAGGTGGATGGGAGGGGTATGGTGCCTTCCAAGAGTCAACCAGGGAGGAAGCAGGGATTGGAATGCAGGCCTCTAGGATTCCCGAGTCTGGGCTGTGTGAGCCCCATTTGACTATTACAGTATTAACCCCAAGCAATGGTGATGTAAGGAACCTTAGTGGCACAGTGATTACGTGCTCAGCTGCTCACTGAAGGTTAGTGGTTTGAACCCACCAGCTGCTCCATGGGGAAAAAATGTTACAGTCTGCTTCCATAAAGATTTCAGCCTTGGACACGATATAGGGCAGTTCTAGTCTGTCCTGTAGGGTCACCGTGAGTTGGAATTGACTTGACAACAACGTTTTGTTTTGTTTTGTTTTTAATGGTGACATTTCAGGAGAGGACTAGTGCCCCCACATGAGATGGTGGGCATGGATTGGCAGGTTGATTCAGAAGCCATCTAAAAAGAAAAGCTGGCTCCAGGGACGCCTGGGGTGGCCTGCAGTAGTAGGGGCTGCTGGATAGTAGAAGTCAGGACACACCAGGCTCTTGGCTCTTGTTTTCAGAGAGCAGCCTTTTAGGAAATGTCCTTCACCACTCGGCTTTCCCAGCAGGATTTCATTAGGAAGGGAACCCCGCCCATACCAAGTTTGAAAATCCCTGGGTTAAGGCCTCCCAAGCCCCAGTGAGCCCTGGAGCCCAGCCCACGGCCAGTCTTAGCAGAGGACCAGCCCATGAGGGAGTAGGAATGAGAGGAAGAAGCAAAGACCTTGAGCTTGGGATAGACCAGAAGGGAAGAGACCAGGTGGGCTTAGGTGTCGTGCCCAACAGCAGGAGGAGGAGAAAGGCAACTCTGCTTGGATCCCCGTGGTGTGGCAGGGGACTTGACCAGGATGATCTGAGAACCGCCAGGGTGAGCTCTGGGTGCATCTCTAAGGCTACCGGGTCCAGGTCCCTCCTTTCACCATGGCAAGCAGAGCCCTATCTAAGATATGGCAGGTGTGGCCCGTGCCTTGGACGCTACCTGAAGGGGGCGCCACTGAGCAGTGTCTATAAACCATCCCGGTTTCCATGGCCAGCTGTGTAAGATTATTCAGCAAATTCAAGCTCAGGCTGTCGTATTTGAGCGCCTCAAGGCAGACTGTGTGATCTTGCTGTGCAGAGCGTAGAAAGGGAAGAAACTGGAAACAAGGATGTGAGTACATTGGAGACCAGTTTCCGTCCATGGAAGCCAGGAAGGTGCAGTTGTCATTTTCACGGAGTGCTACAACGTGTTCAGTAAAAGATGAACGAGCTTGACTTGTACTTTTGAGTTGATACCGTGGTCAAGTTGTAGGTGTTAGATGTTTGGACAGGGGCGCAATTTCGGCGCTTGCCACAGATGCTGGTTTCTGTGGATACATCTCTGCTGCCTCAGCTGCCCTGTCCGCCTTATGTCCCTTTGAGAGTCTCACCGCCTGTACTCAGGGCCTCTCGTGGCTACCTGTGAGCGGTGTGATCTGGGGCACGTCACTGCCCTTCGCTGAGCCTCGGTCTCTTCGTCTGTAACCTGGGGCCAGAACTCTTTGATGTGGCGCTGCTGTGAGCTTCAACATGGCGTCTGCACATCTCAGCACCTTACCTGTGGTCATCAGGGCTGCTTTTGTGACCCAGCTGCAAATCTGGGAGAAGAGGGAGGGCAGCACCTACTGCCACCTGTCCGCCCTTCTTCTGCAGGTCATTCCCTCTGGGGCCACCGAGGGACCAAGTGGAGGTGTGTCCCCTATGCCCCGTGCGGTCCAGCCTCAGCCCGACCCATTGCTGGAGGGGTCTGGGGGAGGCTTCCAGGGAAGCAAGGGGGGCTCGCCCATCTGGTGAGCACAGGCAACTGGAAGCTCAGTGGGGCTCCTTGTAGATGGCAGTGTGGCCCTGGCTCCTAAAAGAGGGGCCTAGGGACCCTAGAGTGGCGGGAAAAGTGGGACATCGAGCCTGGAGCGGCTGTGGGAGTGCCAGCACCAGGAACCTGCGCAGCGGGAACCGGGGAACCTTCTCTCTGGGGCAGTGTTTTTCAAACTGCAAGTTGTGACCTACTAGTGGGTTGGTTGCAAAAGGCACCCTGGTGGTGCAGGGGTTAAGCGCTCAGCTGCTAACCAAAAGGTCAGCTGTTCAGACCCATCACCCACTCCATGGGGGGAAGATGAGGCAGTCAGCCTCTGTGGAGATTACAGCCGTGGAAACCCCAGGGGGCAGTTCTACTCTGGCCTGCAGGGTCGCTATGGGTAGGAATACACTCCACAGCAGTGGGTGTTAGTGGATTATGGAGTTTCTTGGAATGGAAGATATGGAATGGAGAGTGGAGTGGAGTGGGATAGGAGCTCCAGCAGGCATCCTACGTAGTAAAGGTTAGAATGACCCCAGGAACCTTGTACTTCATCTCTATGCGTGTTTAGTGGGTTGCCAGGTAAAGTGAACTTTAGTTACTGACACGGTGTTTAAAAGCCACTGTTCCTAGACCAGGCCAGGAATTTCTCAGCTTGGATTGCTGATCCTAATTCTGCAGATAGGTTCTATGGGGGTGTGTTCCCAGAGGTGAGCGCAGACCAAGCTCCTGTCCTCAGGGAGGTGCAGTCCGACAGAGGAGGAGGAGGTGGCAAGGAAAAGACTAAATGAATATGACGGGGTGAGGGAGTGCTGTGGAGGCATTTGGATGGGGTAGGAGGGTCCAGAGTGGGTGGGGTGGTCAGGGAAGACCCCGCTGAGGAGGCAGCCAGGGCTGGTCCAGGCGGAGGGAACCGCATGTGCAGCGTCGAGGCAGGGGCTGGCAAGGGCTGGCAAGGGCAGGGCGTGTCAGTGAAAGGCAGGGTGGGGTGGGGTGAGGAGGGGTGTGGTGCTAGTGAGCAGCGGAAGGGCCTGCCCAGCAGGGTTCTGTGGGTGCACAGGGGTGGGGGTGAGAACGGACCCAGCAGGTTCTGGACACCACCAGGAATGGAATTCCCTGATAGAACAGTGAAGACTGTGATTTTCCCCAAGGGAGGTTGTGGGGGCTCCTCCAGGGAGCCTGGGCTTGGGGCTGATGGCAGTAGGGAGCTAGACAGTACTCTTGCCTTCAAGAGGGCTACAACTGTTCCTTGGGAATGTGCTCGTCAGACATGCCCGCCTCTGATCTGCCGGAGCTGTGCCCCCAGCCACGTCATCCCCCCCGCAGCTACGTTGTGCCCGCCCTCGACATCCTCCCCCCACACACACATCGACATCATCTCCCCTTCCTCCTGGGAGCCTTCCTGACCCTGCTGGAGCCCAGGCACTCACCTCTTCTGTCCCCAGCCATGTAGACCCTGCCCAGTGTCACCCCAGCCCCTCTAAGCCTCCCTCTGCAGCCAGATGGGCCTGTATCAAGGGCCCCAGTCCTCCTTTCCAAGGAATCCCAGCTAAATTACGCCTGGCAGGACCTGAGGAGTCTGTCGCTGGGTGAGGGGATGGCAAGGAGGAGGGAATGGGGATGGTAGACCCTGAGGCTGAAGCCTCCATGGGCAACTGAGGCCCAGGAGCAGCCTGTGAAGGGGAAGGGATGGCGTCTCCAAGGAACTGACAGCCAGGCCCTCTCCAGCCCTGCCTGGGTCTCCAAGCCCCTTCTTAGCCTCATAGGGAACAAGGCCCTCCCCATGGTCTCTGTCTCTCTGTGTTCTCATCTCTCCGTGTATCTCTCTCTTCCTGCATCTCTTTGTCACTCTCTGTCTCCACATCTCTTCCCTGCTCCTCCTTACCCACCCTCTCCGTTCCCTCTCCGCAGCTCTGTCTCTAGTCCTCCATGTTCACCTTCCTACTCTCCCCTGCTGGACTCAAACCCAGATTCACCTCGGACACATGGCTTTGCCCCTCTGGCCTCAGTTTCCCTATCTGCCAAATGGAGCTGAACCTGCTACCACATGCACATGTGCAGGGCTGATGCGTATGCAAACGCATTAAACATTGTCAAGTGTGATCCGCGCGTGTGAGGGAGGAGGGAACTCCCTAAGCGCTCCCCCTCCTCACCGTAGCCCCTGGTGGGGCACCAGGCACCACAGACTTGCCCGAGGTCACACAGCCAGTGGGGGCAGAGCGTTGACCTGGTCAGGGTTTTTTCCACTCCCCAGGCTGCCAGTTTGCTCCTGTGATGGGGCTGGAAACCAGCTGGCGGCCTGGGCCCAGGGGGCCTCACAGGGGTGGGGAAGATCCGCCCTGTCTCCTGAGAGGTCAGTGACCAGCGCTGTGGAACACAGCTGTGGGGATAGGAACAGACTCAGAGTTTCCAGCCCACGTGGTGGGGGGAGTGCGAGAGGGGGGACGAGGTGGAGAGGGCAGATAGACCTGTTTCAACTTATTGAGTTGCGCTAGGTCTCAGCTCCATACCATAACTTCTGCACGCATCATGCCTCTTAATTCCAAAAATGTCTAAGGGGACAAATCACACGGTCCCCATTTTCCAAATGAGTATACTGAGGCTCCAAGAGGCTTGAGATTGCACAGCTAGGAACTTGATTCCAAAGCCCAGGTTGGCCAAGATACTGAGGGTGCCCCTTCATTCTTCCCACAGTGAACCTCGTGGTCTGCAAATCAAACTAAACCTGTTGTCGTTGCATCAATTGTGACTCATGGTGACCCCATCTGTTACAGAGTAGAATTGCACCATAACGTTTTCTTGGCTGTACAAAAGCAAATTGTCAGGCCTTTCTTGCATGACACCATTGCAAATTGCTTGCGCCCCCAGGCTCTTTCTGTATTCTGAACCAGGTGCTGATTCACAAGGTGTCAGGGAGCTCAAGGGTTAGATGGACATGGAGTGAAGCGTTTGCGGCTGAGTTTGAGCCCTGGCCTCACATCTCCTCTGGCTATGTGACCCCAGCTGAGCCCATTGCCTTCTCTGTTTTTGCATCTTTGAAATGGGACCAGTTGAGGCCAGATGCCAGAGTCTTGCCTTTTCAAGTCTGCTCCCATTTCAATCTGTCCGGCAGTGGAGGAGGGTGCTGGTTTCATCTTCTCAGCATAAGACTTTTACGACTTCACGACTCTAATGGGTGCAAAAGGGATGCCATTTACATTTTTCTTTCTTTTGCTTCTCATCTCTTGGGCTGTTTATCACCTTTTTGATTTGCAAGTGCTCTTTATATATTAAGGATATTCATCCTTTGTTATCTTTTCCCAGGTGTGTCCCTCGTTTACTTTCTTTATAGCAGTGCTCATCTGTTTTGTTGTTAATTAATCCATATTTATTGATTTAATATTTATTAATGCATATTTATCTCGTTTGACTGCTAACCAGAAGGTTGGTGGTTCAAACCCACGAGCTGCTCTACAGAAGGCAGGCAGGGCAATCTACTTCTGTAAAGATTTGCCACCTCGGAAACCCAGCAGGGGTCGCTTTGAGTTGGAATTGACTCAATGGCAGTGAGTTGTTTTTTGTTTTTTGTGTTTTTTTTTAATCTCCCCATGTGCTGGGCGCTGAGGAGATGGCAGTGAACAAAACAGACAAAAATCCCTAGCCTCACGGAGCTCCCATACCAGCAGGAGACCAACAATAAACAAAATGAATAAATTATAACCCAAACCAGTTGATCTCGAGTCAACTCCGACTCCTGGTGACCACGTGTGTGTCAGCAGAACTGTGCTCCATAAAATTGTTTCACCCTCCGATCTTTCACCCTGTGCTACAGGGTTTTGTTGGCTGTAATCTTTACTGAAGTAAATCACCAGGAACTCCAAATAAATTGTAAAAATCCACAGCCATCAACTCATAGTAACCCTATAGGACAGAGGAGAACTGCCCCATAGGGTTTCCAAAGCTGTCAATCTTTGCGGAAGCAGACTGCCTCATCTTTCTCCCAAAGAGCAGTTGGTGAATTCCAACCACTGACTTTTCAGTTCACAGCTGAGCGTTTTAACCGCTGCGCCACCAGGGCTCCTTAAATAAATGCTAGAGTACGTTCAACGGTAGGAATTGCTACAGAGGAAAGACAGAGCAGGGAAGGGGGATAGGGGAGTAACAAGAGGGGTGCAATTTTAAATAAAGAGGTCAGGAAAGGCCCCACTGAGATGACATTTGTGCACAGATTCAAGTAGGTCAGGAAGGCAGACCAACAGAGAACTGAGAACCAGGGAAGCATGGTCCAGACAGGGACAGCTTGTGCAAACACCCTGAGCAGGAGTGGGCCTGCTGGGTCTGAGGTCAGTGCAGCTACGTGGGGGTGAGCCATGGGAGAGGAGACCAGAGACCAAGTGGGCTGGGGCCTGTGGGGCCTTCTAGGCCCTGCTGGAGACACGCTGGCTTTTATTCTGCGCGGTCGGTCACAGCCAGAGGCGGTTGTGAGGAGCCTGGTGACCTTGTTTTATCAGATTCACTGGAGACGTTGAGAGTAGACTGCGAGGTGGGGGTGGGGGTACCAGAGGCGGTGGAGAGACCGGCTTTGTTGTGGTGCATGTGTTTTGATTTTTCCTTTTTCTTTTTTCTAGTAGTGGTTTTAAGTTTTAAAGTCCACATTTTATTTCTTTAATCCTTTAACGGGTATTACATTTAACTGGCTCAGGAATTGAATAGAACAGAGAGGCACACCATGAAACCTCTGGCCGGCCCCCCTCCCCCTTTTCCTGGCCTCCCTGGGGTTTAGTGGTAATAACTGTGTCCCCTCCCTCCTGGCCACCTCACCACAAGGTCAAACCAAACACCCCCGTCTACCCCCCCACCTGAAGCACTTCCTGCCCTGCTGCCTGGGAGGCCAAACCACACACTCCTGTCTGCACACGGTCGCTACAGGCCGTGGGAACCGAACCCTGCCCTGCTTGGCTCGTTCCACGGTGTGCAGGTCAAGTTGGGAGAACAGAAGAGTGAGAGGGGCTGATAGTGAGTTTAAAGCTAAACCCCAGTGTCTGCCACCCCTCTCTGCGGGACGTTTGCCCTTCGTCCCTAGGAGGAGGATCAGGGCTGGGATGAGCAGTCCCCCCTGATAGAGAGCTGAAACCCAGACCACCCTGATCCTGGCTGGTCCAGGCAGACAGGGCACCGGAGCAACAAAAGAGGAAGTAATGGGGACCACCAGACAGTGGCCATTGGTGGCTGTGGACTTCTGCTGGGGCCATGGGGTGCCCCTCTCTCTGTGTTCCCAGCCCCAGCCCCAGACACACACACACACACACCTCTTCAGGGCTCTGCAGTGGGAGTGGTGTGGTGACTTGGTCCTGGCTGGGTTCCCCAGGATTGTTGGGGGCAGGTACAAGGTAGAGTGGGCTCCCTCACCGCTGGAAGGAACAGGAGCAGGCCCAGGCCCTAGCTGGAACTTCTAGGGAGGCGCAAAGGGGAACTTAACCCCCCCCCAAAAAAAAAAACTCACTGCCATCGAGTCAGATCTGACTCATAGCGACCCCTCCTTGGGTTTCTGAGACGGTATCACTACAGAAGTAGATTGCCCAACCTTCCTTCCCAAAAAAGGGAGCTTGGGGTCCCCCAAAGCACTACTCAACTTCCTTCTCCCTGTGAGATGGCACTCTCCCCCATGACTGAGGCATGGGTCTGTGGGCCAAGGGGGTGCTGGATAATCCGAGTGCACTGAGGGGGCTGGGCCAATCTGGGGACGAGGAACCAGCACCAGAGCATGTAATAAGCCTGGGGCCGTGGGGAGGGAAGGACTGGCAAGGAAACCCCCATCGGTGGAGGGATGGAAACTCAGCTGCCCGGCAAGGAGTGTCAGGGTAGACTCCTGGGGTCCTGGCCCCACTCTGATGTCCCAGGAAAGGACAGGGAACAGCGTGGGGAACAGCAAGTAGGAAAATCTTCCCAAATTATCTCATCCTGCCTGCAGACATTGCCTTCCAATCAGCGCAAGTAGACAGCCTGTCTGTATGCTCATCCTTGGCCAGGTGGACCAACACCCCTTCCCTCTTCTCTAGACTAATCTTGGAGATCATTTTTCTCAGGACCTCAGGGGGACTAGAGAGGCTGCAGAGGGTATTTCTCTGGGATGTCTGCTTCAAGAATCACTTCAGATCTGCGCAGAGAAGTCCATGGTTGTGCAGTTTGCACTTGGCTGGTAACCAGAAGGTTGGCAATTTGAGCCCTTTCAGAGAAAGAAAGGCCTGGCAGCTTGCTGCCATAAATATTACAGCCAAGCACATCCTATGGGGTAGCTCTACTCTGTAACACATGGGGTCTTCTGAGTTACAAATGCATAACAAAAGCAACAACAACAAAAAGCGGTGCTTGAAAAAGGTGGCTGTTTTGGGAAGGACACCAGGGCACCAAACGTGTGCAGAGAACACGTGGGGAGAATATGCACAAGTCATCTGCTCGGAACTCCCCACAAAATCCCAGCACCCCTTCCTTCCTGCCTTCCTTCCTTCCTGCCTGTCTGCCTGCTGCGAGTGTCTGTTGAACTCTACTCGGTGCCATAGACTGCTGTTGAAGGCAGGTGGTCCCTGCTGGCTCTGATGAGGTGGCAATACAGCAGAGCCCGGGGGTGGGGTGAAGGGGTGCCTTTCAGCCTTTGGGACAAGCCTTCCCAGCCCAGGGCTGCAAAGGCCATGTGCTCGGCCTGTTGGAGGGCAGCTGACATGTCTGGAGTGCAGAGGCAGAGGAGAGAGGGGGGAGGAGAGGTCACAGAGGCAGAGCCTGACCATGCTAAAGGCTTCATAATGTCAGGTAGTGATTAGGAAAAAAAAGGAAGTGAGATAAGGGCAAAGACCAGGAACCCTGGTGATGCAAAGGTTAAATGCTCAACTACTTACCAAACCCACCAGCCATTCCTCGGAAGGAAGGTTGGGCAATCCTACTTCCGTAGTGATACTGCCTCGGAAACCCAAGGAGGGGTCGCTATGAGTTGGGGCCAACTCGACGGCAAATAACAACAACTTACCAAAAGATTAGCAGAAAAGGTTTGAGCCCACCGGCAACTCCATGGGAGAAAGACACAGTGGTCTCCCATAAAGATGACAGCCTAGAAAACTCTATGGGGCAGTTCTTCCCTGTGACATGGGGTCTGCCCGAGTCAAAATTGACACGACAGCACCCAACAGGGGCAAAGATGAGGCCTCTCCAAAGTGGAGAAGTACCAGAGGGCCCCCTGAGAAGGTGACATTTGAGCAGATCTGGGTTAAGTGAGGGAACAGGATTCTGGGCAAAAGGATATAAAACTTTTCACTTTCTTGTTTTTTTTGCCAGGATACAGAAATGCCATTCATTTTTGCATATTGACTTTGTATTCAGTAATATTACTGAGGGGAGCTCTGGTAGTGTAGTGCGTAAGGCACTTGACTGCTAACCAGAAGGCTGGCGGTTCAAACCCACCAGCCACTCCTCGGAAGGAAGATGGGGCAATCTACCTCCATAGTGATACTGCCTCAGAAACCCAGGGAGGGGTCGCTATGAGTCGGGGTCGACTCGACGGCACATAACAACAACAATGTGAGTTCCCTTGTTAATTCAGTAGATTTTTAAAGATTTTTCTGCTTACAGGTCGTCCCCAACTTAGGACATATTTGAGTCACAACAAAATGCTTACGACCGTGTGTTTGTTTTTTTTTTGGTACATCTTTTTGTTAGTGGTATGTCCTACATACACTGTTGCAGCATATGTTCTGCTAATGTTACCCTTCTTAGTTGTTCACTCACAGATATGCAAAGATCAGATTTATAAAGATACTGGTAATAAAAGGCAATAATAGTGAAAACTAGGGGAAAAAAAAAAAAGAGAGATTTGACTTACATCAGAACCAACTTAGAGTCATTGAAATAGGACCCTGTCGTAAGTCAGGGACTGTTGTTGTTAGATGCCATCAAGTCAGCTCCAACTCACAGCGACCCCATGTACAACAGAACGAAACACTCCCCGGTCCCGTCAGCCTCACCATCCTTGCTATACCTGAGCTCATTGTTGCAGCCACTGTGTCAGCCATCTCATTGAGGGTTGTTATGGTTACCTAGCGCCTCTCTAACAAGAAGATACCACACATGGGATGGCTTTAATAAGCAGGAGTTTATTCTCTTACAGTTTGGAGGCTTTAAGTCCGAGTTCAAAGTGCCAGGCTCTAGGGGCTGGGAGAAAGCCGCTCAGCCTTGGGCTTCAGCTCTGCCTCTTGCTCCTGGCCCACTGAAGCTGGAGGCTTTTCTTCACTCAGCTGCTGGCTGCTGAGGCTGACAAGCCCAAGGTTGACAAGTAACAAGGCACAGTCCTAATGTTACCAAACCACACGCAGACCACTCATTCAAGTCCATTAAAAGTCCCAAGATTGGCAGAATGTTGCAGGCTGCTGAATGAAGACTCAGCTACATGCAAGTTTCAAGCGTGCCATGAGCTGGAGACCATTCCCAAAGCTGCTGCTCATATACGGGAAGCAGACCACAGCCCAAAGGCAGCTACTCAGCTGCTTGTGGTAGGTCCCACCACAGAGTTGATTGCCAGTCTCCTCATGGGGAATAACTACCACCAGCTGCCCAGCCAGTCAGCCAGGCCCAGCCGAGTTGACACACAAACTGAACTACCACAAGGGTCTTCCCCTTTTTTGCTGACCCTCTGCTTTCCCAAGCATGACATCCTCCAGGGAATGGTCCCTTCTGACAACATGACCAAAGCAGGTGAGACGAAGTCTGGCCATTCTTGCCTCTAAGGAACATTCCGGCTGCACTTCTTCCAGGACAGATTTGTTCATTCTTCTGGCAGTCCATGGTATGTTCAGTATTCTTTACCAGCACCACAACTCAAAAGCATCAACTCTCCTTCAGTCTTCCTTATTCACCACTTGTGCATGATTATAGTGTCTACAAATAATGACCAGCAAGTGTGAGGCCCTGGGGTAGAAATGCGCCTGGCCTGTTTGAGGAGCCGCAGGGAGAGCAGTGTCTGCGTGGAGGGGGGCAAAGGGGTGAATGGGGGGAAATGGGGCTCAAGGGGCAGGCAGGAGCCAGATCATATAGAGGAAGGAGGTTGGATTGGACTCTGGGTGAAGTGGGATCAGGATCTGATCCAAGGTAGGAACGGCAGCAGGACCTACCTCTACCCTGGGGAAGCCATGGCAGGGGAACTGAGGAGCCCCTGGGCCCCAAGAAGACTGAGCACGGGGTGAGGGGCCAGCCCCGCTTCCCGGAGGCCTGTGGGCAGTGGTCGCTTGTCCAGGATGGAGGATGTTCTCACTGGTTGGGAGGAAACCACGTGTACCACATCAAAGGGAGCCCAGGCGGCTCCCACGCTCAGCGCAGCGTGGGAACTCTGCTACCCAGGGTTCTCGCAGGGGGCCTATGGATCACAAGGGGCTGGGGCCACCTTGGGACTGTCCCCCAGCTCACTGAAGGGTAAATAAAAAAAACAGCCCCACAATCACGCCCCACTCACAACTTTCTTCCCACAAGCAAGACTGTTATGAACCAAAACCAGGGCTCTAAGGGGTTCCGGAAGTTCCTAGCCTGCTGAAATCTAAAACTTTCCCTTCCTGGGGTGCCCTCTGCCTGCTTCTCAGGCCAAAGGCTCTACCAGTCCTGGTCATCAGCTAGATCAGGACTAGATAGACCTGGTGGTGGTGTCACCAGGGCTGATGTCACACACACAACCCCAGTGGACCTCCTCCCATACCAGACCACACAGAATCCTTAGTAGTGTTTATTATTAATTTTAAGCATAGAATAATATGTGGTAAACTAGCCATAAATTGCTTAATTATTTCATAGATTATATAAATGCTAGCAACAAAATTGTTGTGTAAACTCTTTCTACATTGAATTACATTATAACATTAGAAGTAACTGAGCCAAAGCCATTTTTTATTTTTCTCCTTTTAATTACTGCTTCATCCTCAAAAAAGTTATTGGTATAAAAACCAACACCAAACCCTCTGCCATTGAGTCGGTTCCAACTCATAGCGACTCTATAGGACAGAGTAGAACTGTCCCCACAGGGTTTCCAAGGCTGTAAATCTTTACAGAAACACACTGCCTCATTGCTCTCTCACAGAGTGGCTAGTGGGTTTGAGCCACTGAACTTCTCGTTAGCAGTCAAATGGTTTTAACCCACTATGCCTCCAGAACTTCTTAGTTATTGATAAAAACAAACAAACAAACAAAAACTCACTACTGTCGAGTCAATTCCAACTCATAGCAACCCCTCCTTGGTTTTCCGAGGTGGTATCTCTATGGAAGTAGATCACCCAGTCTTCCTTCCAAGGAGTGGCTGGTGAGTTTGCACTGCCAGCCTTCTGGTTAGCAGTTGGGTGCCTTAGGCACTATGCCATCAGAGCTCCTCAGTTATTGATAGAGGTTCACAAATAACTAATTACCACAATTTTGGAGCTAAAACACCAGAAAATTTGACAAAATCAACAACTATAAAAACACCTTCAGCAACAGAAACAACATCATATTCTTGGAGCATGGGCAGATGAAATCACATGATTTGAAGCCTCATTGTAATTGGGTCATAATGACAGCTCAGACTGGAGCACGTTACACAAACAAACAAGCAAAAACTCACTGCCATCTAGTCGAGTCAGATCCAACTTATAGTGACCCCTCCTTGGGTTTCCGAGGTAGTATCTCTACAGAAGTAGATTGCCCATCCTTCCTTCTGAGGAGTGGCTGGTGGGTTTGAACCACCAGCCATCTGATTAGCAGTCAAATGCCTTAGGCACTACACTACCAGAGCTCCTGGAACACGTTAGAAGGGTCAAAAAGTAAATTAGTGTAGAGTTTTAGGCTTGTTGGTATATTGATACATGTAAGCTAGGCTTACAAAAAAATGTTTCTGTTAGTATAACTAACTACAGGGATGTTTTTATAAGAAATAATAAATTTCTGCCGAAACGTTTCACAGAAACTTTACAGTCATGTTGGTGTCACCCCTCCGACAGTGTCACGCTGTGGTCTGCACTCCCTCCACCCCTCTAGTGACTCCACTGGACCTGGGCTAGCAAACGACCAATGGGTAGCAGCTGCCTGGAGAGCTATGTTGAGGATTCTGCTCAGCTTGAGAGAATGTGGTGATTGATTAGTGATGTCTGTCAAGGAGTTCTGGTGGTGTAGCGCCTAAGACATTTGACTGCTAACCAGTAGGTTGGTGGTTCAAACCCATGAGCCACTCCACGAAGGGAAGACTGGGCAATTTACTTCCGTAAAGATTTACTGCCCTGGAAACTCAAAGGGGTCACTATGAGTTGAAATCGACTCGATGGCAGTGAGTTCTTTTTTTTCTTTTCCCCCCCCACAGTAGACAAGAGTGATGGTATGTGTGTGATAAATATTTGTCTTTCTCCATATTTTACAAATAGCCCTGGAGAGGAATGAAGGGGGTGGGGAGAAACCTGGAGATGTTGAGGACTCTAACCAGTGTATCTCTACTGTGGTTTTGTGCCATCATATTGATTCCAACTCATAGTGACCCTGTGTGACAAGGTAGAACTGCCCTGTATTGTTTCCTAGGCTGTGTATCTTTACGGCAGTAGATAGCCAGCCCGTTTCTCCTGTGGGGCAGCTGTGGGTTCCAAATGCCAACCTTCCAGATAGCAGCCAAGCATTTAACTATGAAGGCCCCAGGGCTCCTTGTGTCTACACTAGAGGTGTTGCCAACGCTACTGTAATTGCAAGGACAACCTGAGCAAGTCATGGAACTTGATCCTGACTCTCCTTATCTGTAATGTAAGGATACTAGTGCCTTGCCTACAGTCTTGTTGGGGATCAGGAAGGGGAGAAGCTTAGGCAAACGCCTCTACACTTTCCTATAAAGTAGAAGTCTGGTAAGCATCTGCGTACATGATTGTGCGCATGTTCCCTGGACTGTGTATGTGTGTGGAGTTGTCCAGGTATCTGTGTATGTATTTGTGTACAGTTGTCCAGGTATCTGTGTGTGGGGAGGGGGAGTGTTCCCTGAGTATGTCTGTGTGTGCCTGTGTGGGTATGTATACATGCATTATGCTCTAATGTGTGTGTGTGTGTGTCTGGGTGTGTGCATGTGGGAGGGTGTTCCCTGGGTGTGTCTGTGTGTATATGTATGGTGTATATCCGAATCTGTGTACATGTGTGAGTGATGCGTTCCCCCAGTAGTGTGTGTTCCTTGGGTGGGGGGTATTGCATGGTGTGTATGTGTGTTGCAAAGTGCATACATGTGGGCATTTGTTCCTTGGGTGTGTATGCATGTGTTATCTGAATCTGTGTGCGTGTATGTATGTGTGTGTGATGTCCCCCCAGTAGGTTGTGTTCCCCAGGGGCGTAAGGGTGTGTGTGTATGTGTGTTTCCGGGCCCAAGCCTGCCAAGGGTCCCGTTTGCTTGTAGACAGTGCCCAGCCTATCTCTCTGGTGATGGTGTGCCTTCTGGGGACAGGTGACCAGGCCAGCAGCCCTGGCTAGGCTCAGACCTCAGCAGGCAGGCAAAAGGGACCATGGCAGCTCCTTTCCTTGCCCTGGGACCCTGGTGCTGTCACTGGCCCCATCCTCCCATCCCTTAAGGCTGCTCCCTGACCCTCAGACCACTACTCTTCATCAAATCTTATCCATCTGGGGTTCCATTCTTATCATCAACAAGGCACCCACTCACTCACAAAACCAGGCCCTAAAGTCATGGACACTTGGGCAGGTGCAGGACTGACTCCAGCACACTTTCTTATCCGGGCCTCCTCCCAGGAACCCTGTAAGGGAGGGAGTAGTATCCTCATTTTACAGATAAGGAAACTGAGGATCAAGGTCATCACTGCGGCACCTTCCTGGTTTCCTGTCCGAGCCGGAGAGGAGTTGCACCCTGACTCAGTGGCCTGAGTCCAGACATGAAATGACTCAGCTAGGGTTACACACTGATGGTGACAATGAGGACAAGGACAATGATGATGGTGATGAAGGTGGCTAATAGAATTGTTATTGGATCCCAGGTCTGCAGCCAGCCTTGACATGCAGAATGTCATACAAACCTCACAGTAAACATAAGACAGTACCATGTTATATGTTTTTCTCGTAAATAGGCTCATGAGAGGGGGGATGGCCTGCTGTGTGTCAACTGAGCAGTGGTTGAGCTGAGATGTGAAAGGTTGTTTTTGGTTTTGTTTTTAATTGTGATTTGGGTGAAAATTTACAGAGCAAATTCACTTTCCATACAGCAGTTCACATACACTTTGTCTCATGACATTAACCACAGTTTACCACAATGCAACAGCTCCCCTCCCACTTCCTCCCGATAGTTACCTCTTCCCTGTGTCCATCCCTCCATGTACTCCTGCCCCCTGAGCTGTCTCCCTGTGCATACACAGCCCTTCTTTCTCCCATGATTGTTCTCTCCAAGGAGTGTATCTATCTCAGGTAAATGTTTGATTCCTATGCCTGTCTTTTGTTTGGCTGGAAGCCACAGGTGTGGGTTCAATTCCAGATCTAAAGGGCAGCTAGGGGCCATAGTCTCAGGGGTTCCACTAGGCTCTATCAGACCAGCAAACCTGGTCCCCCCTTGTGAAAGGTGTTTTGGCTGGCTCCAGAAGTCAGAGCTATTTTGGGGAAGGGGAGAAAAAGGGAATTTTCCCCAGCAGTTCTTCGTTTGAAGGGACAATGCCTTAGTCACAGAAGCTGACCTCGGTAAATATTCCAGAAGGGAAAAAATGTTCCATCATTAAATAACTTTGGTTGGAAAACCAGGATTAACATTGTTATTTCATTTTGCAGGACTTATCAGGGCCTCTAATGTGCTCAGCTATGTTGTGGATCTCTGAGAGCCAGACAGTGAAGTGTTTCCAATTTACTGAATCCCTGGGTCCTGGAATCTTTTATGGGGATTAGTGCTCCAAACTTTGAGATGCCAGAATGGCCAAATAACTGTTGGGTTTCAGGCACTACCAATGAGAGGAAGTTGTAGCCAAGTGCATGTGTGGAGGGCCCGTGGGGGACCAGGAAGGGTCAGCCCTGGCCACACCCCACCCCCTAACGGAAGGCTGTCAGAGCAAGGGCGGAGCTCCCCAGTGATCATTCTAGAGACAGACACAAAGGAGTCAGGTGTGCCCAGGATCACACACAGCAGGAACCCAGCCAGAAGGCCAGGTCCCCTGACCTCCTGGTGTGGACGACAGAAGTCCAGCCGTGTCCCCTTCTCTTCCCACTGTAGGGTGCCCGCACTTCCAGTGAAGAACTTGAATGGTACCGGGCCGGTTCATCCTGCCCTGGCAGGTGAGATCCAGCCTGGTGTGGGGCTTATGGGCGGTGCCTGGAGAAAAGGTCCCCTACTATTGGGCCTCTTGACACCAGGGGGTGGGATCCTGGGGCTTGTGGGTGAGGTTCTGGCCCCGGTAGCATAGTGCCTAAGGCACTTGACTGCTAACCAGAAGGCTGGCGGTTCAAACCCTCCAGCCACTCCTCTGAAGGAAGGTTGGGCAATCCTACTTCTATAGTGATACTGCCTCAGAAACCCAAGGAGGGGTCGCTATGAGTCAGAGCTGACTCGAGGGCACATAAAACAACTTGGTTTTAATCTGGGATGGGGCTGAGTGGGCGACCCGGGAAGGCACCTCCCCTCCCACCACGCACACCCCTGGGGGCCTTAGGATTCCAGGGAGATCAAGTGGGCAGGCCCTGGAGGAGGAGCTCCACGGGGCTGCTGCAGACTGCCCCCCTGCGCGTGCCTGCGGGGAGGGGCCTGAGGATCCCCATCTGCCCACCTCCGGAGCAGGACGGTGGGTGGGTGTGTGGGTGGGGCCCAGCGTGGGCGCCCCGCCCTGATGACCCTGCGCTCCCCCAGGGATGACCGGGATCCTGCTATGTGCGGCCGGGCTGCCTGTGTGCCTGACGCGGGCCCCCAAGCCCATCCTGCACCCACCACCGGTGAACAAAAGTGATGTCAGGCCGGTGCCCGGGGTGTCCGGCGTGTGCCGCAAGACCAAGAAGAAGCACCTCAAGAAGAGTATGCCTCCCGCGTGCACCCTCTGACCCGGACTGCAGCCCCTCTGACCCCAGACTGCAGCCCATCGGACCCAGACTGCAGCCCCTCTGACCCCAGACTCCAGCCCCTCTGACCCCAGACTCCAGCCCCTCTGACCCCAGACTCCAGCCCCTCTGACCCAGACTGCAGCCCCTCTGACCCCACACTCCAGCCCCTCTGACCCCACACTCCAGCCCATCTGACTCAGATTCCAGCCCCTCTGACCCCAGACTGCAGCCCCTCTGACCCGGGACTCCAGCCCCTCTGACCCGGGACTCCAGCCCCTCTGACCCCACACTCCAGCCCCTCTCACCCCACACTCTAGCCCCTCTCACCCCACACTCCAGCCCCTCTCACCCCGGACTCCAGCCCCTCTCACCCCACACTCCAGCCCCTCTCACCCTGGACTCCAGGCCCTCTGACCCATCCACTCTCCTTCATCTGACTCCTGACGTCAGCTCCTCTTCCCTGCCTCCATCCCCATCAACCACCCAGTGACCCCAACATCTCACCCTGTGGACCCCTGCCCCCCTATCTGACCCTGTCCCCCTGTGCCCCTGCAGGTAAGAACCCTGAGGACGTGGTTCGAAGGTACATGCAGAAGGTTAAGAACCCACCTGATGAGGTGAGCTTGGGGGCGGGGTGTGTGTGGGGGATCTGTAGCCCAGCCCCCGCCTCTCTGCCCCATGGTCCCAGTTCCTGGTTGGCTCTGTTGGTGGCTGGAGTCCACTTAGAGGCACCTCAGAAGGCCTGGTGACCTACTTCTGCAGATCACAGCCGCTGAAAACCCTGTGGAGGAAGCCAGTTCTACTCTGACACACTGTGGGGTCACCATGACTTGGAATGGAGTCAAGGCGACTGGTTTTGGGTTTTCCTCTGCCTTTCTCTAAGATGTCTGTTGATGAACAGACATGCTTAGGTTGGACGTAATAACATTCACGCATCTTTTGATGCTTAATCACTTCTGTGTTGTGTTAAAACATTCTTGCCTACCCCGAGGTCTCAGTGTTATCACTAGTATTTTCTGCTGAAGTCTTGTGAACTTTTGCCTTTGGTATTTAAGTCTTTAGTCCATCTGGAGGGTGGTGGGAGGTGAGGGATGGATCTCTTCTTATGTCATTTATATTCATATGAGGGGGGTCCCTTCTCCCTTTAAGGAGCCCTGGTGGGATGGGTTAAGGCTCGGCTGCTAACTGAAAGGTCAGCGGTTTGAACCCACCCAGCCACTCCGTGAGAGTAAAGACCTGGCAGTTCGCTCCCATGAAGATTGCATATGGGGAAGTTCCACTGTGTCCTGTAGGGGCACTAGGAGTTGTGATGGATTCTTTTCCCTTTGGCAAACGGCTATGTGGAGGGTGATGCGCTGCCCTCGGCGGCTTGGGGTGTCATCTTCACCCCCTATGTGCCCCAGGACTGCACCATCTGCATGGAACGACTGGTCACCGCCTCTGGCTACGAGGGCGTCCTGCGGCACAAGGGCGTGCGGCCCGAGCTCGTGGGCCGCCTGGGCCGCTGTGGCCACGTGTATCACCTGCTGTGCCTCGTGGCAATGTACTCCAATGGCAACAAGGTGCGCTGACAGGGCAGCGGGTGGGCAGTGGGCAGGAGGCCGGCAGGGCAAGGACACCTGAGGACTCACCACCTGCCTCCCGACCCCAGGATGGCAGCCTGCAGTGCCCCACGTGCAAGGCCATCTACGGGGAGAAAACAGGTACCCAGCCGCCTGGGAAGATGGAGTTCCACCTCATCCCACACTCGCTGCCCGGCTTTGCAGACACCCAGACCATCCGCATAGTGTACGACATCCCCACAGGCATCCAGGTGAGCCCTCGCTCACTCGGACCCCGGTGCCCCTACCCGCTCCAGCCTCCCCCCGGTTCAAGTCCTGCTGAGGATCTGATGAGCCCCTCCCCACAGGGCCCTGAGCACCCCAACCCCGGCAAGAAGTTCACGGCAAGAGGCTTCCCACGGCACTGCTATCTACCCAACAACGAGAAGGGCCGGAAGGTGGGTGCCTGCTCGTGAAAGCGCAGGAGGAGGCTGGGTCCCCACGGTCCCCAGTCGCTGTTCTCAAACCCCTCCCGGCACCGGTGGCTGGACAGTGTTTACCACAGCTCTCTACGTTGCCCCCAGGCCTGCTGAGCACTTCACACTGTCTCTCTACCAACCTGCTGAGGTCAAGGGCTTCTGACCCCATTTTACAGATAGGAAACAAAGCCTCAGAGGGGGCAAGCAACTTGCACATGGTCACCCAGCTAGGAAGTGGTGGAGCTGAGATCAGAGCCCAGCATCCAGGCCCCTAACCATACTATACGTGGTCTGTTTTACTTTTCATGTGTTTTTCAAGAGGAGCCGGAAAGCTAGATTTTCATGGCAAATTTCTAGGTTGTGGCTTTTTTTGTGCACTGGGAGGGCCAAAACCAAATCCAGCTGAAGGCCCTCCATGTGCAGGCCTCCCTCCATCCGAGAAGAAACTGGGGGTAACTTGGAAAGAGCCACTACTGAGGAAGCCCAGAGGGGAGTCAGTCCAGGACATGCAAAGGGGAAAGAAGTGGCCCAGCCCCGCAGTCCAAGGAGGGCAGTCTTCAGTGCTTCCGAGGGCGCTTCGGAGGTGCAAATAGTTAATGCTAATGGACAGTTGGAGGTTTGAGTCCACACTGAGACGCCTTGGAAGAAAGGCCTGGCAGTCTACATCCTAAATACCAGCCATTGGAAGCACGGTTCTGCTCTGACACCGTGGGGTCGCCAGGAGTGGGAGGGAGTCCACAGCAGCTGATGGTGATGGTTGGTAGGTGTGGTAGTTGTTGGGTGCCATCAAGTCCCTTCTGACTCACAGTGAGTCTGTAGGACAGAGTGGATCTGCCCCATAAGGTTTCCTAGGCTGTAACCTTTACGGAAGCAGTCGTTTCCCTACAGAGCCATGGGGTGGATTCGAACTGCCAACCTCTCTTTATTAGCAGCCTAGGATTAACCAGTGCACCGCCAGGGTTCCTTCTGTTGTTGTTATATGCCGTCAAATGGACCCGACTCATAGCAAGCCCTCCTTGGGTTTCCGAAGCAGTATCACTACAGAAGTAGATTGCACAACTTGCCTTCCGAGGAGTGGCTGGTGGGTTTGAACCACCAGCCTTCTGGTTAGCAGTCAAGTGCCGTAGGCACTATGCTACCAGAGCTCCTGGGCTCCTTCTGGTAGGTGCTAGTGGAGCCATGAAGCAGAGTGGGGAGTGGGGAGGGAGGTGGAGCTCAAGGGGCTCAAGCAGCGGGGGCGGGGCTTCCTGTGACCCCACCCCCCCTCCACCCCGCCCTCAGGTGCTGCGGTTGCTCATTACCGCCTGGGAGCGCAGACTAATCTTCACTATCGGCACGTCCAACACCACCGGCGAGTCGGACACCGTGGTGTGGAACGAGATCCACCACAAGACCGAGTTTGGATCCAACCTCACAGGCCACGGCTACCCAGATGCCAGCTACCTAGACAACGTGCTGGCTGAGCTCACAGCCCAGGGTGTGTCCGAGGCTCCGGCCAAGGCCTGAGGCCAAAGGCTATACCCACTTTTCCTCCTGCTTTGCCCCTGGCCTGGCACAAGCCTCCCTCTACCAGGGCTAGGGCTTGAACGAGAGAGTCCTGGGGCCCCGGGTGCAGGCCTGGGGAGGAGTCTGTGGACGGAGGCAGAAGGTAGCAGCTGGGATGTTGGTAGGCCAGCCAGCTCCGATCCACAGCTCCCTGAGAGGGCCGCAGAGAGAGAGTTCCAGAAACCACAGCGACCTCCCTATCAGAAAGACAGACCCATCCCCTCACACACACACATACACACACACACACACACACGTCCTGTTGAACACATGCTCGCACACACACGTGCCTCTACTTACCCCCGAGCTGGGGCAGAAGAGACAGGAAGAGCCCGTGGTGCCCATTGTGGGTCCCATCCGTGTCTGTCGCATCTGTACAGGCTTGTCTGCAGACAGAGTGTTCCAGTGAAGCACCTAAGACCTGCTGGGGCCTCTGGGCAAGGGCTTGGGATGTTCAGTTGGCCCTCCACGCCTCATCCACCCTTGTGTCATCACCCATCCCTGCTGCCCACTGATGGGTACCTGTGTGCTGATGGGGTGCGAGCCCCAGATTACTGAGCAGTTTTGCAAAGGGATGAGCCACAGGGGGTGGGGCTGGGGGTGTCTTATTTTGTGCTTGTGTGTCTTCATCCTTCTGGGACATGACCTCCTTCCTCCCCTCTCCCACTCCCAGGCTGTATGTCTGTCCCAGATAAAGGCACTCTTCTCTTCCCCTCCCCTTTCCACTCCATCCTCTCCACCAGATCACTCCCAGCTTCAAGATCCAAAGGCTGGAGCGTTTGGCTTCAAGAGCAAGATGAGAAGGCCTAACTTAGGCAAGCGTGCTTCAAAACCAGAGTGGACAGCATAGAGTCAATTTCCCTTTCTTTGGGAGTGGGCAGTGGGATGGCTGATAAGTCTCTGGCCAACCAGGGGCCCGTTGCCCAGGCAACTCACCAGCTCCGCCTCTGTTGATTGGCTGCCATGGTGGAAGTCAGCCAAGATTTAAAGGGACGCCAGTGATGGCTCTTTTGAAAACCTACCAGTCCCACTGTGGGTGGAGAAATAAATGGTCTTTCTCCTCCTCACCCTGCCTTTTCCTGCCAGGAGGGAGTGGGTGACTCTTCCTAGGGGGCTGTATGGGGGAATAATGGCTTACAACTAAATGATAAGCCAAGGGCCATTGCCTTTCTCAGCCTTGGGCAACTGGAGGTGGGGGCAGACTGGAGGGTCTCCATAATTCTCTTGTCCTGGGGCAACGAAAGGGGGAGGTTGTTGGGGAGCCAGGCCTTCCTAGTCTCATTCTCCAAGAGAGCAGAGGTCATAGTGCGGTTCTCAGACACAAGACATTGCATAAACTGCTCCGTGAATCTCAGGCCCAGAGCTGAGAAAATACAGAGGACTTAAGACACCATGATCTGCTCATGGGAACCTCGGAGCACCAGCCCCTGCCCTTGAAGAGAAGAAGCAGGTTGGATAGATAGACGGGCAGACCCCAGGATCTGCCAGCCACAAATCCTAGCTTCTGCAACATCCTTGGTTGCCAGGGTTACTGTGAAAGATGCTGCGGCTCCAGGCTCCCCCTGCTGGCCACTTGTGGGATAGCGGCCCATCTTTCCTGGCCCACCTTCATCCCCTGCTGCGTAAGCGCCAAACCCACCAGCCTCCGCGGAAGGAAGATGGAGCATTTACTTCCTTGGAAACCCAAAGGGGGTCGCTGTGAGTCAGAACGCAACGGCAGTAGGTTTTGTTCTTTTGGGTAGGTGGGAAAGGAGCGCTGGTGGTGCAGTGCCTAAGGTATCTGACTGCTAACCACAAGGTTGGTGGTTCAAACCCACCAGCTGCTTGGCAGGAGGAAGATGCGGCAGTGTACTTCAGTAAAGATCTTGGAAACCCAATGGGAGGATCACTATGAGTCAGAATCAACTCGAAGGCAGTGGGTTTGGATGTTTGTGTATATAAATTTGGGGGGGGGATAGGCACTAGCTAGGACCCACCCTCTAGTCACATACGTCTGCAAACAAGTCCTTGGAGATCCTCCCAAGGTATCCTCAGTGGTTTGTTCACGATCAAAACCCTAATGCATAAAACTGGCCACTCCCCAACCATCTGGTTCTCGAACCTAATGGCCAGCCACGTCCCTTAAGGAACTTGTTCAAATATTGATTTCTGCCCTCCACACCCCTCAGATTCTGATGCAATAGTTCTTGTTGGGGCCCAGGAATCTGCATTGTCCATAATCACCCCAAGGGGATGGATGGGTTTTGAACCACAGTCTGAGAAACCCCGCCCTGGCTTCTGAGGCACCACGGTACAATCAATTTTGAGAATCACACAACTAAACTCACTCCCCCTCATTTTATAAACTGAGGCTCAGAAATGGGAAAAAGAGGCTGGCCCAAGGTATTTCAGACTCCAAGGGGTGGAGGAGCCCAGCCCCAGTTTCTCCTGAGGGTACCTGATCCTAAAGGTGGTGGTTGGGGTTCTTGCCCAAGGGCAGAGTGAAGGGGTTACAGGGGTTGGCAGACATGAAGATAGGAAGGGCTGAGCTCATTTAGTGTCTGGGAAACATGGCCACACGGGCCTAAGAATTTCAGGTGTAACAATCCAGCAGCTCAGAGCCAGGCTGGCCTTAGTGTGGTGAGAGGCCAATTGGGTCAAGCAGAGGCCTCAGGCCCATCCAGTAAGTCAAGTTCCTCATCCCATTCACTCAAGTCTGCCTCACGCCAGAGGGTGAGGCTCCTTCAGTGCAAGGCTGTGCCCCACCCGAGGGCTTTTGTGGCCCTCGTTCCAGGCTCTCAGACTAGGCACATCTCTGTGAGCCTCCAAGCCACAGCGGCAAGGTGGTATGGGCCCGGCCACCGGGACCACGGTATGCTGGGGAGGGCCTGACAGCTCCCTGCTCCTCCTTCCAGGCTGGGCTCTGGCACTTCAGGGTCCAAGGGGGCTGGAGGCAGCACGGTCCCGCTCCTGCTGCTGGAACTCCTCGTGGGCTCGATCCAAGTCTTGGAGCACATCCAGCAAACGGGCAGCCATTGTTCTCTGTCGGGCCAGGGCATTAGGACACTCCCCTGGGAGGAAGATGTGGGGGCTCAGCTGGGCCAGGGTGGACTGCCATAGCCTGGACCCAACGAGTTACTTGCTTCTGCCCTGATCACCTTAAAATGGACCAGAGCCCCCGGGCCACACATAGATGCCCGACTCAGATGGACTAGAAACAGGATGGGAGGCAGGGAGAAGGAGTGAGCTTGGCAAGTTGTGGGGGAGGAACAGGGGCAAAGAAAAGGAGCCTTCTCAACCCCTTACCTCCTGCACCCCTGAGGCTCTTTTCTGTGTCTGCTTCCAGATTTGTTCCCGTGTTGGAATCCTCCAGGAATTTCATCCTGGAAGTTGAAAAGGAAAGAAACATTGACTCCAATCCTGCTGCCTAGGTCCCAGAGTCTCTGTTGGTTGTAGGAGAGATTACAGGCTCTTCCTCCCCTTTCCTCTTCCTCTTCCTCCATGTTATCATCATGTCAGCAACCATTTACAGAGGGCCAGGGACTTTTCTAAGCCCTTGACATGAATCCATTCATTTAATTATCATAATGAACCTATTCGCTCCATTACACAAATTGAGCACTGAGACACAGAGGTAACTTGAGCACTGAGACACAGAGAGGTTACGTAACTTGCCTAAGGTCACACAGCCTAATAATAATGGTGTTAGGTGCCTTGGAGTCGATTCTAACTCACAGTGAGCCCATGTGACAGCAGAACTGCCCCATAGGGTTTTCTAGGCTGTAATCTTTACAGGGGCAGATGCCAGGTCTTTCTCCCGCAGAGAAAGTTCACAGCCAGTAGCTTAACTGTTAAAGTGGCTGAATTGTGGCTAGGCACTTACAAAGTGCTTCACCCATATTAGTTCATTAGAACCTCAGGACAGCCTTATGAAGTAGGTACTATTATTATCCCTGTTTCCCAGATGAGGAAAATGTGGTACACAGATGTTAAGCAACTTGTCCAAGATCACGTAGCCAGTAAGTAAGTGGTGGGGTCAGGATTTGAACCCAGGCCAGCCAGTTTCACTAAACAGTGGGGATCCAGAGGCCAGGAAGGGGGAGGGACATGCCCAAGGTCATAGGGCAAGCTCAGGAGGTCAGGACTTGTGAGAACTGTGGCCGTGTCTTCCGAGCTCCAGGTATGAAGCTCCCGAGATGGCTCTGTGTTAGGGCCAGCCCAAGGAGGCTGCCCGGCCCTGCCCTGGGCCTGGCCCCCAGGAGGTTCGGCTGCCACTCGTGGACAGAATGCGTAAACGTACACGGGGGGGGGGGGGGGGTACAGTAGCGGCCGGCCCAGCTGGTGACAGGAGGGGTGTGGGCCGGGCAGGGCACCCACCTGAGCTGGTCCCGCCCCAGCAGCAGCTGCCGATACACCGTCTGGGTCTCCGCGTCAGGATCCAGAGGGTCACTCCAGTCCCCCAGGGTGACAGCTGAGTGTGTGCGGCTGCAGCCCACAGCTGAGGGGGACACAACACGGTCAGTGATTTGCCCTCCCCTCCTGGAAGCCCCCACGGCCCAGGCAGCCACCAAGCCCCACTCCTTCTGCCTCTCAAATCTCTCCAAACTCACCACTTCCTGCAGCCCCACAACCGGTGGCCTTGCCCAGCCCCGTCACCGTGTCCCCGGACCCCGGAAGTAGAACCTTCTCAGCCTTCCAGTCCCCTCGGTCTCACCTCCACGTCTTTGCGCATGCCGTCTGCTCTGCCTGGAACACTCCTCCTTACCCCACCCCTGTCTCCAGCTTTGCTTACTGCATACTGTTCTCTAGTCACATTTGGGCAGTGCCTCCTCCAGGAAGCCCTCCTTGACCCCTAACTCCGGGGCTGGCTCAGAGGCACTCTGTGGAGTCTGAAAGGCCTCTTCCTGGCACTTAGAACATTATTATACTTGTCTGGTTATACACTTGTCTTCCTTCAAAACAGACAAGACATCTGTCCACTCACCACTAAATGCCTGGCACATAGTAGGCACTTATAAAACGCACATTTAATGAACACTTGTTATGGGCTGAGCAGTGTTTTAAGCTTTACTGTATCGTATATGGTGAATACTCAGGTTTTCCTTAAAACAACCCTATTAGATAAGCACTTTCACAGTGATACCACCTGGAATCCAAGGAGGGGTCGCCATGAGTAAGACCCGACTCCACGGCAGTAGGTTTGGCTTGGTTTGGATCATCTGTTGCTGCGAGTCAATTCTGACGTATAGCGCCCCTAGAGGACAGAGTAGAACTGCCCCACAGAGTTTCCAAGGCTGTCGTCTTTACCAGAGCAGGCTGCCACATCTTTCCCCCACTGAGTGACTAGGGGGTTGAAACCACTGGCTTTTTGGGTAGCAGCTGAGGGCTGGACCACTGCACCACCAGGGTTCCTTAAGCACTATTGGCAACCCCACTTCACAGTTGTAGAGGCTGAAGAACAGAGGTCAAGTAACTTGCCCCAGTGGCACAGCCGGCCCAGGCAGGAGGTAGGCACCCGCTGATTGACAGCTGGGGAGGCGGAGCCTGAAGCCCACCCCGCCCCCTCACCTGAGCGTTTGGCCTGGAGGCAGCAGGTCCAGCGTGCACCGCGGAAGGCACCAGGGTGGCAGGATGCCAGCTTGTCCGGGTTGGGAGCGCTGGCCTTGCGCAGGGCCGACAGCCACTGGTTTAGCTCGTTCACATGCTACAGGAATGGTGACGTCAGGGGCAGGGCGGGACCCGCGGGACGCCCCCTACGCGGCCCCGTGTAGCAGCCCCTCACCTTACACTGGAGGTAGACGGTGTGCAGCGCCCCCACGCCATCCTGCGTCACCACCTGCATGACGTGGGGCAACTGGAAGGCGCCCTCGTCCACACGCTCCACGGCGCGGATGTGTGGCACCGGGACGGACGTGCGCATCTGGGGAGAGGACAGGTGCTGCCAGGGGCTGGGGCCTGGGCCCCGGGATAGCTTTCTGGGGATGTGTATCAGGGGATGTCCCCAGAGGCAGGACACAACCCTGAGTGTCTTGTGCTGTGTGAGCTGTCCACTGGGTGTCCACATCTGAGTCCCCTGCCACATGCCTCCCTAAGCACATGACAGCTTCTCTGGGTATCAGTTTCCTGCTCTTTAATGAAGATGATGTTAGTTGCTGTCAAGATCCCGGCTCATAGCGACCCTATGTGACAGAGTAGAACTGCCCCCGTAGGGTTTTCTAGGCTGTAATCCTCATGGGAGCAGACTGTCAGGTCTTTCCCATGAAGCTCCTGGGGGGAGGGGGTCAACTATTAATTTGTTTAGCAACCCAGCACTTAACCATTGCACCACCAGGGATAATAGGAATGTGCCCCCTCGGCAGTGTTTGCCATCACAGCTGTGGATGTGCACGCACAGGGATGTGTACTGACCTTGAACGCCAGAGTCATGGGAATGTGCATAGCAGTGATTCAGCAATGAATGAATGAATGAATGAATGAATGCAGGCCTGGAGGCAGGCGTCTGCACAGCTGGCATGTCCCACTAAGGAAGCTCATCGGATTTCATGGGCGTCTGTACAACGTGTGGACATAGATCTGGGAGGGACACGTTGGTCGAGCAGTGCCCTTACCCTGTGTGTCCCCACCCTGGAGGTGGGTCTGGGCCCATGCACGTTCTGAGGATGACCACGTGTAGGTGCGTGCCTGCCCCTGTCCTGTGCCAGCAAGCTGTCAGCAGAGCCTGGCCTGAGAGCTGGGAGTTCCGAAGTTGCTATGGGCCCCGAGCAAGCCCTTGCCCTGCTCTGGGCTTCAGTTTTTCCCTAAGTCCAAAGAGGAGCGCTATGAAGGGGCTACCACTTGAAACACTGCCACCGTGGGCCGGGCCCCACCTGGCACTCAGGACTCTTGGAGTAGGACAGCGTCTCCCCGCTGAGCCAGAAGTAACGCTTCTTAAAGGCGAAGCGTGTGGCCAGGCTGGCAGGGTCCTCCTTGCGTTTCAGCAGGTAGCCTTCTCGAACGATCACCGAGGGCGGGACCAGGGCTCTGGCTGGGCCCCCAGCTTCTGGGAAACGGAGAGGGGGACAGTCAGCTCTCCTTGTCCAGGCGCCACTCGCCCTACCAGCAGGCCCAGCGCCCCATGGATGAGCTTGGTTCTCTCTCCCCTGGAGGCAGGAGGATGGGCACTATGGCCTATGACCTCCATCTGCTCCAAAAAAAATCCTGGCATTGAGGCTGGGAGCGGGGAGACTGGGATTCGCAGTCAGTACTGCAGGCAGCCAGCAGGGGGAGCCACCTCTATGGCGCACAGCCCAGGGAAGGAAGCCCAGGGTCCCACATTTCAACAGGCTGCTCCCATATAACTTGACCCCGGCTCCATCATAACATGGGTCCCACGTGGTAACATGGATTCAGCCACAAGTCTGTTTGAAACCCTCTCAGGCCCCCTTTCGCTCCACTTAAGCCCAAATCATCACAGTGGTCTCCAGAACCCCACATGGTCAGGGCTCCTCCGTCCTCCTGTCCCCCTCGTTCACTCTTCCTCACCTGGCCTTCCCACTGTCCTACCTCAGGGCTTTGCACTTGGTGTTCCCTCTGCCTGGAACACTCTCCCCAGGATCCTCATAACTCATCTCTGTCCTCTGGGTCTTTTCTCCGATGTCATCTCCTCAAGGCCATTCCTGGCCAGCCCTACCTAGAATTTCCACCTGCCACCCCCTCCGTATGCTCCCTAGCCCCTTTCCCTGCTTGACTTTTTATCCTTAAAACCAAAATCCAAACCCACTGCTGTGGAGTCAATTCTGACTCACAGTGCCCCTAGAGGACAGAGTAGAACTGCCCCACAGGGTTTCCAAGGCTGTCATCTTTACCGACTGCCACATCTTTCTCCCACTGAGCCATTGGTAGGTTCCAACAGCTGACCTTCCAGTTAGCAACAAATTGCTTAACCACTGCCTCCCCCCAGTTTTCTTGTTGATTGAATGCACCCTGTGCCATGGTCCTGCCCACCCCTTATTGGTTGGAATGGCCTGCAGGGCAGGACCTGTGCCCTGTCCATCTTGAGGACCTAACATAGTAGGTGCCAGGAGATGTTAGCTGAGTCCCCATTCTCAGTGCTGGGCAGGGAGGCAAGGCAGGTCCTGAGGGCCTAGTGGGTGACAAGCCAGGTGGGGCAGGACCTGGGAACTCACCGCCCTCCCCTTCCACGTCCACCAGCCGGTCCAGGAAGTCTCTCACACGGGAGATACTCTGCAGCAGGAAGGGGTGTAGGGGGGCCATCCACAGCTCCTTGCCTTGACCCAGCTGCTGTCCCAGGTTACCAATGCTCTGCACAGCCTGGAGCAGAGGGGCAGGACGTGCAGAGGTCAAGGGTGCTGAGGGGGCAGGGCGTACAGAGGTCAAGGGCGCTGAGGGGGGTAGGGTGCAGGGGAAGGGAAGGCCCCCCATGGGCCCCAAACACAGTCTCACACTCCTGACTCCCAAATCAGTACTCAACAAAGGAGAGGAAACATAGCAGAGCCTGTCCTGGGAAATATGCATTTGCTCCCTTCACCTTGTGGAATCTTTACCCCCATTGCCCTTATCTTGCCCCCACCAAGCCTAGATCTCCCTACCTAGCACTGCCCAATCCTATCATGCATACTCTGGAGCCCATCAGAACCTCAAGATGTTGCCACTTTGCAGAGGAAGGGCTATTTCTTACTAAAGTGTAAATGACTGCTAGCCTGCAAATGAAGTAGGGGCTTCATTCCAAAAGAGGACTTTGGAGAGCATAAAGATTTGCCTTCACCCCCAGGGTGGAATGCTAACAATGGTGCTACCCACATGAGTCCCTGGGTCTCAGGTGGGTCTCCTGGGGGTCTGGCCTCCCAGCTTTGTTCCTACCACGCTTTTCCCTGGCTGAGATCAGCCTCAGGGATGGGAGCGTCTGCGGCAGACACCTTGGCGAGCAGCAGCAGTGAGCGGCCGGTCTGGGGGTCCGCGTGCTGGTCCCGGAGATCAAAGAGCTTCGGGGTGAGGATGGCAGGTGCAAAGAATCTCAGGAAGAGGAAGCCGCTAATGGCCAGGTACTTCACGTCCTGCCGGGAGAAGCGGCAGGTGAGGGCCCGGCACCCCTTTCCCAGCTGGGGACACTCAGGCAGCACGGGCGAGCGGAAGTTGGACGGAGCAGGTGAGACCATCCTGGTCAGCCAGGGACCAGCTGTGTGAACTTGGAAATCTCTTTGCCTCTCTAGGCCTCAGTTAGGAAAATGGGTTAACACGACAGGACCTCACATTCAGATTTAGCCAAAGTTCCTCAGAGCTGGCTTTGTGCCAGGGCACACAGGAGGGAGGCACGATCATGATCACCACTTAACCGATGAGGAAGTGGAAGCTCAGAGATGTCAAGGGACTTACCCAAGGTCACACAGCTGATGAGTAGAGGAGGCAGGATTCAAACCCGGATCAGTAATGATTATGTAGTAATAATAGCAACAGGCCAGGCCCGTCTCCCTACATTTGTTCATTCAGTACTCACCCTAGAAAACTCAGTAGGGAACCCAGTTGGGCGAGCTCTAGAACTCATCCATGTGCCCCCCGCCTCTGCCCCTGACAAACTGTAGAGTCTGGTGCCCTCTGTGTGAGACAGTTTCCTTCAGCTCCTCTAGAGGGGGCTCCGAGAGAGGGTGTACCTCCATCCTGGCGCATCGGCTCCCCCAACACCGGCTCCCCACCCACCTCTCACACTCGCCAGCTATACTTAGCCCGAGAAAGCGCTCCTGTGTCTTTTTTAGGGGTTGTGTTCACACATGAGACACTACCCTTCCCTGGGTGTGTGCTGTTTCCCAGGACACCTCAGCCTTAACAGCGAGCCCGCCAGAAGCTGCCCAGAGAGAGGGTCTCTGGCCCCTCACGCTTCCCCAGGCTACCCTCAAACTCTGAGCCGCGCCCTATGCCACCATCCCTTCCCAGCCAGGTTCCAGGGTACACGTGGCCTTCAACATCAGCTCATGCACTTCTGCCTTTCTCATGGGGTGGGAGGGGGGAGAAACAGGGATCACCAGAGAGGGGTCCTCTGACCCCACTCGTCCTCCTGGGCCTCAGAAAGTGCCTGCTCCCGGCCCAAGGCCACTGTCCACCTTGGGGCTGATAACCGGGGGGTATTGGGGTGTTCCTGACACTGACTCTCCCACAGGGCTGTCTGGGAAGCTGTGCCCCTTGCCTTCCCTCCTCCCAGCCCCAGCTGTGCCCCACTTAACGCCTCTGCCAGCACCTCAGGTGAGAGCCCAGCAGGGGGAGTGTCAATCAAGCCCCATCTCAGTTTAGAGCCCAGAGCCTGCTCCTCGGATGGGGGAGGGGCTGAGGGGAGTGAGGGTTGAGGGTGAAGGCCTCAGCCAGACATCCAGAGGTGCAGATCTAAATCCACAATCCTTGGCCTAGGCCCTTTACCTCTCCGGGCCTCAACTTCCCCATCTAAAAGGGAAGTGGGGGTCTTATTTCACTCAGTGTAATGGCCTCCAAATTCACCCACGTCATGCGGTTGTGGGAGTTAAGGTTATGTGTCAGCGTGGCTGGGCCTGG
>NW_006921635.1:7102570-7132028 GCF_000298275.1 Orycteropus afer afer
CTATTCATAAGGTTTTCCCTGGCCAATTGTTTGAGAAGTGGACGGCCTCTTCCTTCTTCCTAGTCTGTCTCAGTCTATAATCTGGGCTGTTACCTGTGCACCAGGTGCATCTCGCTGGGTTTTAAACACCAGAGGCTCAGCCTAAAAACTCATGTCTACGTGTCACCACAGTAGGACAAACCGACAGACAAGTTTGTCTTGCTGTTGGAGACCTCTCGTATCACCCCCACCTGGGTCCCTGTGGCTGACTGTACCTCTGTCTGGCTTCCTGGCTTTTAATCCCCTTTCTCCTGCTTTTCTGGCCTGCTGCTTGGGCATCCCTGAGTTGTCCCTGGGGCTGGGCCCCAGGGACAACTCAGGGACGCCCAAAGCAATGATCATAGGTGTGCATATATCTATTTGTGTCCTTGCACTTGTGTCTTTAGGATATATACCTAGCAGTGGGATTGCTGGATCAAATGGTATTTCTATTTCCAGCTTTTTAAGAAAGCACCAACCATTTTCCACAGTGGTTGCACCATTTTACAGTCCTACCAATAGTGTATGAGGGTTCCAGTGTCTCCACACCCTCGCCAGCGTTTGTTGTTTTCTGGTTTTTTGACCTTTGCCATTACTGCTGGGGTGAGATGGTATCTTGTTTTGATTTGCAACTCTCTAATGACTAATGAGGAGCTCTGGTAGCATAGTGCCTAAGGCACTTGACTGCTAACCAGAAGGCTGGCGGTTCAAACCCACCAGTCACTCCTCGGAAGGAAGATGGGGCAATCTACTTCCGTAGTGATACTGCCTCGGAAACCCAAGGAAGGGTCGCTATGAGTCGGGTCCGACTCGACAGCACATAACAACAACAACAAATGACCAATGATCGTGAGTATTTCTTCCTGTGTTTGTTGGCTGCCTGAATATCTTCTTTGGTGAAGTCACTGTTCATATCCTCTGTCCATTTTTTAATTGAATTGTTTGTCTTTTTGATGTTGAAGGATTGAAGTTTTCTATAAATATTGGAGATAAGCCCCTTGCTGGTTATGTCGCTGCCAAATATTTTCTCCCAATCTGCAGGCTCTTTTTACTCTTTTGGAGAAGTCTTCTGATGTGCATGAGAATTTAATTTTTAGAAGAGACTATGGCCTTTAGTCACCCTGCAAGCCCAGAACTGAATTCACCCCCATTGCTCAACTTTTCCCCGAACAATAGACAGACCTGTGAAGTGAACAAATGACACACCAGGGTGGTACACACTCCTTAGAACAATCAATGACACAAGATCAAAAGGGCAGCATCTGCCCAGGGGGAAACCTCAGAAGGCAAGAAGGGACAGGAAAGAAAGAGGGGCAGAAATGTAACCACAAGGAGGAAACGGGAAGAGCCCAGTTACATTGTGGGGATTGCAAGCACCATCACGAATCAAAATGTGGATGAACTGTCGAATGAAAAATTAATTTACTCTGCAAATTTTCATCCAAATCACAATAAAAAGTTTTTTAAAAAAATAATTTTAAAATGAAAAAGTGGGGAGAGATGTGGCATCAGAGCTCCAGGGTGGGGCTATTCCAGCTCCACTGCTCAGCAGGTTAGACTCCGGCACCTGCTTCAACGTCAGGCCTGTGTTCGGAGTTAGTCTTCCCCAATGTCATTTGTAAGCAAGGCAATGACAGCCACTTCAGAGTGGGCGCTGAGCATTAACCCAGGAGTTCTCAAACTGTTGGCCTGTGGTCCAATCCAATCGCAAATTTGTAAAAACTGGCCCCAAACCAAACCAAACCTGCAGCCATCAAGTCAATTCTGACTCACAGCGACCCTATAGGACAGAGTAGAACTGCCCCATCGGGTTTCTAAGGCTGTCAATCTTTACAGAAGCAGACTGCCACATTTTTCTCATGTGCAGTGGCTGGTGAGTTCAAACCACCAACCTTTTGCTTAGCAGCAAAATGCTTTAACCACTGTGCCACCAGAACTCCTATGATAGGCCCAAGGTGTTGTGTTTTTTTTTTTTTTAAAGTGAACTCATGCCAATATTGAAAAAAATAAGAGTCCCCACATAAAATCCAGAATTTATACTTGAAAAAAAAAGAAGTTCTGGCAATATAAGATCCTAATCCTACATGGCAATAATAGTCTGGACCCTCCTCCTTTAGATGAGCTGTGAGTACTGCCATTTGCCACAGTCCCCACCACTCCCTACTGACCCACAGTTCATCTCCTTCATTCATTTACCTCACCTGCCTGAAACCCATAGCATCCAAGTTTTCAACTTTGGTATCAGGGACTGATTTTGAGATTTAATTTTTGGTATCGCCTCCTGAGCACCTACAATGTGCCAGATCAGTGTGTCTGTCTGTCTGTGTGCCTGTCTGTCTGTCTCTCAATAATAGCTGTAATTTGAGAAGCACTTACTTTGTGCCAGACTCTCTGATTGGGTGGTTATGAGCAAGACTCAGGAGCTGGCCTGCCTGGTTCCAGTCTCAGCACCGCCCCTTCCCAGCTGCATGATTTCACCTCTCTGGGCCTCTGCCACATGGAAGTGACGCTATTACCCACCTCGTGGGGTCGATAGGAAGATTAAAGGCGTCATAAATACATAAGGCACTCAAACAAGGTCTGGCCCATGTTAGCTGCTACTATAGTAGTTATTATTACTACTCTCGGGCCCCAGACCCTGCCAGGAATACCGTCTCCACTTCTGCTGGAACACAGTGGGTTAGCACAGGCAGCCTGGGTCCTGGTCCCACCCCTGCCTCACCATGTGACCCTGGACTTCCAGCCTCAGTCTCCCCACCTGCCCAATGGGAGTGCCCGGCCCACCGTGCCCACCTCGTGCTCTGCCTGGGAAAAGCGTTCTTCCACGCGCTGGCGCAGCTGCTTGAAGGCCAGGCGCATGACGTGCGGGCAGTGCTCCACGGAGCCTACAATGCCGTCCACGATGGGTCCCAGGTAGCCGGTCAGCAGCCCCAGGCTGGTCTCCCGCACCTGCTCTTCCGAGGGCGTGCCCTTGAAGGAGATTCTCCTGGAGGAACAAGCGGGGCAGCCTCAGCCTCAGAGCAACCTATCCACCAGGGCAGCCTCAGCCTTCTCGCTGTTCCTCAATCCACTGAGCTCATTTCCACCTCAGGGCCTTTGCACATGCTGTTCCCTCTGCCTGGGACACTCTTCCCCACATACCCGGCTTAAGTGTCACCTCCTCAAGGGAGCTGTCCTACCTCCGTTGCTCATCATCTCACACACCCTGGTTCATTGCATTTCCAGTAGGGACATGCCAAACCCACACTCTGACCTCAGGGCCTTTGCACTTGCTGTTCCCTGTGCCTCTAATACTGTTCCACCAGGTCTCCCCATGACACCCTCCCTCACTTCTTCAAGGACTTGTCCAGTGTCCCCGCCTCTGGGAGGCTGTCACAGGACCCCCTTCCCCGCTTTATTTCCTCCGGTCCACTGATGGTCTCCAATAACCTTCTTGTTTAGTTGATTTATGATCTGTCTTCCCCCGGGAAAGGGGTCTGTGTCCGTCTGTTCCCTGTCACATCCTCAGGGTTCAACCCAGCACCTGGCACACAGTATGTGCTCAACAATCATTTTGTTGAATGGAGGATGGAATAGCACTTTTCTTCTTCCTTCAGTTATCACGCTCCCTTCTTTAGCTAGTTTTAGCATCTGCCTGGCTCATCCCACAATGACTCAGTCCACAGGGGAAAGCACAGAGCCCTGGACGAACTGCCAAACCTGGAAATTGATCCGGATCAATTGATCTGGATTATTGGATCTGAAAGACAACCTGAGGGGTTAAGTAACCTGACTGGTCCCATCTGACAGATGAAGGAACTGAGGTTCAGAGAGGCTGCCTTGCAAATAAATGGCAGAGTTGAGATTAGAACTCAGGACGGCAACAATAATAAAACAACAAAACCACCAACATAATAAAGAGAACACTTCCGGGAGCTCACCGTGTGCTGGGCTACGCATGTGTGACTTGTTTAATTGTCACACTCACGCATGAGCTAGTAACATGGGCCTTACTGTAACAAGCAATGAGGTCAGTATCATGAATCTGTGTTTCAGATGAAATAACAGGCATGGTGATTAAGAGGCAGAGCTGGGATTTGAACCCAGAGAGGTGGGTTTCAAAGTCCTGCCCTTTAACCACTACACTGCACAACCTAAAGGACACCTGCCTACTCTCATGGCAGCTCCTGTGCCCCGGGTGGGGTGGCAGTTGGTTCTGCCCACCTGACAAGGCTCCTGGTGGGCACAGGGAGCTAAGGGAGGGTCGGAGCCCTCTCTTCAGCTTTGCTCACCGGGTGCGGCCCAATTCCATCTTGCATGGGTCAAGCTCCATGTACTTCTTCTCCTCAAAGACACGGTTGACCACTGGCTTCAGGACCTCATGCAGGTAGGGCATGCCCACGAGCTGGGGGCAGGGAGCACCACACAGGGCAGGGCTGAGGGTGAGTCCAGGGAGTGCCCGTGAGCTGGGGGTCAGGGGCACGTCAGGGACAGTGTAAGGCGAGGCTCAGCAAGTCCAAGAAGGGGGGCAGGGAGCACCCCCAAGGCACATGAGGCAAGGCTGGGGTCATCAGGTCGGGGACAGCTGTGAGTGAGGCTGGGTACAAGCAAGAGCTGGGCAGGGCCACTACAGGAGGTGCAGCTCAGGGCAAGGCCAGGCACCAGCCACCGACACTCCAGCCCAGCCACCCAGTGCCACCCAAGGCTGGCCAAGCGCTGCATCCAGGAAGCCCCAGGAAAGGAGTGGGCCTCACCTTCATGAACTGTTCCATCGACTTGGATGCCAGCGAGTTAGAACGGAAGAGAGTGTTGGGATCGGCTGAGAGGACAGGAGGGAAGTGTTGCTGGGATGTGGGGGGCTGGACACAGCTCACCCCACCCACCCAAAGTGGGAGTCATGAGTCTTCCAGCACAGGAGTTGGGGAGACCCCGGCAGTTTATCCCTTTCACAGTACAGAGGCCCAGAGTGGCTGAGTGACCTGCCAGAGGTCACACGGATCACAAGTAGTCAAACCGGGGTCTGAGCTCAGAACTGCATGCCCAGGCTGGCTGGGGGTGCACAGAGCAGGGATCCTCACCCCCAGGAGCCCCACCCCCAGGGACCTGCCTCAGGCCCATCCTGGGGCAGTCAGTGGGCAACTCACTAGTCCGAGCCACCTCACGCCGGGTGAGGTAGTCCAGGAAGGGCCCAGCCAGGCCCCAGCCAAGAAAGAGCTTCACCAGCTTGGTGGCAAGGTCTTGGCGGCAGTCCCCCAAAGTCAGCTCCTCCAGCACAGCCAGGGGGCTAGCGACATCCTCCTGGTCGGCAACAGGAGGTGGAAGAGGTGGCCCAGGACCCTGGGGCTCCACAGCAGAAGAGCCCAGGTGGCCTGCGATGGGGAGGCCATGACCCGGATCCCCGCACATCCCCGGGGGAACCACGTGCCCGGGGCACCCACCTCTGCCGGCCCCAGTGCAGACTCCATGAGAAGCTCTGTGAGCGGCTTGTAGTATGGGGAGGGCAGGACTCGGTCCTCCGTGAGGCGCACCTTCAGCCTCAGAGCTCCCAGGCTCCCCCTGCCCGAGGCCAGACCACAGGTGAAGGAGCGTAAGGACGCAGTCAGGTGTGAATACCCCACCCCAGAGGTGGGTATAAACACAGATGAGGATGTTTGCATGAACGTTTGCAAAAATGGGGCAGGTGTTATTGTAAAAGTTAAGGAAAGGTTTATATATTGGAGGACATTTTCTTTGTTGGTTACCAGGGGTGGGAGGGAAGGGGAGGGAATGCTGTTAGATAGATAGAGATAAATATTGATTTGGGTGAAGAGAAGGGCAATGTACCAAATGGGAGTGACCAATATGGCAGCATTGAGGATGACAAAGACAGAGAGAGTTACATGGGCAGTACAAACAACAAATATGAACCCCTTTGCATATACAATACTGAGTTGTCAGTGAAAGCAAACATGGGTATAGGGACGGATAGATGGGTGAACAAGCTAAACAATTAGGTATGTCTAAATGGAGAGTGTATCCAAGATCATATACAGGGTTGGCAGACAATGGGCCTATAAGTTCATGTGAATGATCAGAATTCCCAGGTGTATAGTAGAGCTGACAAGGGGCAAGGTTATGGTCATTACTTGGTCACAGCCAGCTACCCAGAGGGACCAAGTAGTTGATCCTGCGGGCTTGGGACCATAGTTGCAGGGGACATCAAACTCAATTGGCATAACATACTATACAAAACATTGTTCCACCTACTACTTTGGCGAGTAGCGACTGGGACCTTAAACGCTAGGAAGCTGCCATCTAGATGCAACAACGGGTCTCTCCTCGTCAAGAAGAAAGAAGAAAACCAAAATTAATGGAAACAATCAGTCCTAGCGACTGGTACACCATCTGATCTGCAACCTATACAACTATGAGACCAGAAGAACTAGATGGTGCCCAGCTACCACTGCCATCCACTTGGAAGGGATGTAGGAGATCCTGCATAAAGAGGGAGAACAATGTGGTACAAAACTCAAAATCATTTGGAGGCAAAAAAAAAAAAGAAGGTGGGGACCAGGTTTGCTGGTCCAATAGAGCCTTGTGTAACCACTGAGACTATGGCCCCTAGCTGCCCTTCAGGTCTGGAATTGAACCCACAACTGTGGTTTCCAGCCAAACAAAGTACAGGCATGTGAGTTAAACATTTACCTCAAGTAGACACACGCCCTGGAGAGAACAATCATGGGAGAAGGAAGGGCTGCTTATGCACAGGGAGATAGCTCAGGGTGCAGAAGAGTATGAAGGGATGGACACTGGGAGGAGGTAACTATGGGGAGGAAGTGGGAGGGGAGCTGCTGCTTTGTAAATTTTGGTCAATGACATGAGACAAAGTATATGTGAACTGCTGTATGAAAAGTGAATTTACTCTGTAAATCTTCACCCAAATCCTAATAATAAATAAATAAATAAATAAATAAAATAAAAAAAATCCGGAGCAAAGCAAATTATAGATGCAAAAAAAAAAAAAAAATGGGGCAGGTGTGAACAGGTGTGGGCAGAAAACTCAGGTGTGAGTAGGCAGTGACAGGTACCAACAGGAAAGAACGAGTTCAGACTGGTGTGAACAGGTGCAGACAGCATGGAGAGATGCAGCCTGTGGGAACAAGTGTGTACAGGAACGGACGGTGTGAATAGGTCTGGACAGTGTAGTCAGCAGTGGGTGGTGGGGACAGGTGTAGCCAGGTGTGGACAGACAGCTATGGACAGGTGGGGAAGAACCCCAAGTCCTGAACACATGCCAATAATGTGAAATGACACATTCGTATGTGAGAAGGTGGGTGGGTATGAGGTGACCTCGTCTGGACACACATAAGCACACTGAATGGCAGTCAACAGACATTTGCTGAATGCATGCATTGCATGGATAAAGTGACATGGTGACAGTCTGTGGCAGGCTGGTGATGGTACCCAACATGCTTCTCCTCCCCATACCCCCTCCACGGGCCCCACATTTACCCAGCATCCTCCTCAGCTCTGGGGAAGGGCAGGAGGCGGAACCAGCCGTTGGGGGGCTTCTGCTGCAGGACCTGTGAGGAGAACTCCACCTGTGGGGCACACGGGTCCTCAGCCGAGCCCAGCCTGGCCCGGCCTGGACACCCTCCCACCTGGTAGAAGAGCTCAGAGCGCTCATCCCAGAGGGGGTGGCATGGCCTACCAGGGACCCCTTCCTCCTCCCTACCAGATCCCATGAACATAGCGTCAATGCCCCTGTCCCAGATTATATCCTCCTGCTGGGCACTGGGGGCTCAGAGGGGTGGAGAGACTGGCTCAAGGTCACACAGCTGCTAGAGACAGAGCTGAGACTCAAACACGTCGGCACCAGATGTATTCTCACTTCTGCTGGGGGACACATGTTGCATCCATCCAAACGCTACAGCGTCCAGAAGGCCCTGAGCCTTCTCCTGCCCTCTCGCATTTTAAACATCATCTTTGAGATGGAATTCACATACCATCCAAGTCACCTATTGAAAGCGTACAATCCCATGGCTTCTAGTGGAGTGACAGGTTGTGAAACCAGCACCAGGCAGCTCAGAGCCTTTTCTTCAGCTCCCACTCACAAAAACCCACAGCATTTAGCAGGCAGGTTCCATTGTGCGGGAAGAGCACGATTTATGTATCCATTCAGCGGGTGAGGGACATGTCGGTTGTTTCCACTTTTCAGCTGCCATGAATTAATGCTGCTATGAACCTTTGAACGCAACTGTTTGTGTAACCGTGTGTTTGCATCCCTCTTGGGTGCCTACCTAGGAGCAGGCTGGCTCATATGGTAAGTCTATATTTAACCTCTTTAACTGCCAGGCTGTTTTGCAAAGCAGCTGCACTACTTTACAATCCCACCAGCAACGCATGACTGAACGTCTCTTTCATTTGCTCTAATCGTGTCTCCTTTTCTAAAAAGAAAACATGCCAGCCCTGAGCATATGGCCACTTCCACGTCCACTCTTCCTGTGAGGCACAACCCCGTCCATTTAACAGAGGGAAAGCTGAGGCCCTGCTTGAACCCAGTGCCTCTACGTGTAGGGCTTTGGTTCTGGACTCAGAGAGACCTGGACTGCAATCCCAGCTCTGCTATTTCCTGGTCACATGACCTCAGGCAAGCCATCTGACCTCCCTGAACCTCAGTTTCCCTATCTGTAGAATGGGGACACCAGCCCCAGCTTCACAGGGCAGTCGTGAGGGTTTAAGCAGATGAACCTATGCCAGAGGACACGGGGCAGGCACACAGTGGTCCTGGCTGTTCCCTTCCTAGGGTGAGAACCTGGGCCCACCCTGTAACCCTGGGTAGGTCTCTGCCCCTTTGAGAACCTCAGTCTCTTCACCTGTACAGGGGGTGATGGAACTCCATCACCCAGCCTGGCCAATCCTGGACTCCTGGGAACCTGCCCAGCCCAGCCCCAGGAGGCTCAGCCAACCCCCCCCCCGCCTTCTCCTTGGGGACACTGGGGAGTCACAGACGCGTCGGGGCCAGGGTGCTCACCATGCCCAAGAAGTCATTCTTGCCCACCATGTCCCAGTCCCAGAGCTCCACCCGCAAAGGGGACGGAGCTCCTGGCAGCTCCCGGAACTCCAGCACCTCGTCCCAGTGTGGGAAGCGGGTCTTCTTGATTGTCTGGGGAGGAGAGGGTGGTCTGTGAGGGACAGTGCTGGTGCCCCCCCCCACCTCCCCGATGCTCCTCCCCTTCCCGGCTTCCCATCTCTCCCTTCTCACCGAGGTCTCCAAGCTCTGGCTGCCCCAAAACACACGTGCGAAAGGATCAGACGTCCCAGAGATGTCACGGGGGGCCAGGTCCCTGGGAATAGATGGGGGCAGGGGTGAGGGGAGTCGGAGGACCCTCAGGGTCCAAGACCAAGTTGTGGTGGGGGTGGCTTCAGGGCAGATCATTCAAATGCCGCTGGTTTCCAAGTGCATTCCAAGGCAATGAACTGCTGAGTAAGGGACCCCCATCATCACACCCCCAAGACCCATATCTCCCTGTTGCCTCACACCTACCCTACGAGGTGGCACTACTAGCCCCTATTCTGCAGATGAAGAAACTGAGGCACAGAAAAGTCAAGTCCTGCACCATAAAACAAGGTGCAGTTGGTGGGTGGGAAGTCTCTGTTTCCCTGGAGCCAGGCTAGGTAACCCTGAGAAAAAATCACATCACCTCTCTGAGCCTCAGTTTTCCTCATCTGGAAAATGGGAGTAATAACTGACCAAGCTCACAGGGCCAAAGGTTAAACAAGATGAGGTGTGTAAAGGGCTTAGCATAGTGCCTGGCAGATTGTGAGTGCTCAGTTCATTCATTCATTCAACAAACATTTCTACCTCCTGCCTAGGGCTCAAGAAAAGGCACGAGGCAGGAACCCCCTGATTCTGGTTGCCATGACAACCGAAAAGACCCACCCCAATCAGCCTCCCTAACCCCTCCTTCCAAAATCAGGGGCACCCCCTTCCCTGGGCTGCTTGCTTCCTCCTCCTGCTCCTCTCCCACCGCTGCTTGGCATCCTGAGCCTTCTTTGGTTTCCTAGGAGCTGGCCCAGTTGCTAAGCGACAGTGATCAGTCTCTCTCCTGCTTGCAAGGATCCTGTGCAGCCTCGTGGCTGGGAAGGGGGCGTGGACACCGAGCAGATGGGGAGCCCAGCCCTGTGCAGAGCCCCCGCACCGGTCCCCTGCCTCCTTGGCCCTCCCTCATCCAGACTCCAGGGAGCCCCAGCTGGGGCCCAAAAATCTGGAGATGGGAGAGGCACAGAGAGGTCAAGGAAGGGCTTTGAAGTCACACAGCAACCAAGAAATAGAGGTCTCCCCCACCTAGGGGTTGAGTGAGGACTGGGGGAGTGAGGTGGGAAAAGAAGGCAGAAAGACGGGATAGGGGAATGAGAGGGAAGAAAGGATGGAGCGTTGGAGGGTAGAATGAAGGGCGAGATGAGGAGGGAAGGGGCCACAGAGCAGGGAGTGGGCCAGAGGGAAGACAGATGTCCCAGGAGCTGGTGCCCCTAGAGGGGCCATCTGTGGGCTTGTTGGTCCTGCATCCCTCCTCCTTCTGATTTTCCTTTGAGGCAGTACCTACCCCTTCTCTACTCCCCATTCACCTGACTTAGTGACCTGACCCTACCCTCCACTCCAGAAATGGACCTGTGACTCAGCCTGACCAACCTGAGTCAGTGTGATTCATTCAGAGATAAGCATGAGCCCCAGACTGAGCCAATAAGAATTGTTGTTGTTGTTATGTGCCGTCGCGTCGGACCCAACTCATAGTGACCCCTCCTTGGGTTTCCGAGGCAGTATCACTACGGAATAAGAATTAGTCCCAGGATATTGGTTAGAAATAGAAATTATTTTTCAGTTGGAGCTGCTAAGTTGATAGGATGCCAGGCTGGGGCTTCTGGACCCATCTTTGCCCCCTAACTGGAGAAAGGCTACCTGTACAGAGGATAGCAGAGCCAAAAGGCAGACATTGCTGACGTTACTATTCAAGCACCTGGATCCAGCCATTCCTGAAGCACATGTCAGCCATCTGAGCCAATAAATTAGCTTTTCTGCTGAAGCTAGTATGAACTGGGTTTGTGTCACTTACAATTTGATTAATACACCACCACATTCAACTGGCTGGCTCTTGAATGCCCAGCCTTTGTTGCTGGTCAGGGGGTACCTAATAAGGACTTTTGCTTAAGTTCCGCCCCCAAGAACCAGTGAACTTGGAGCTGCTTGTTCACACAGGGATCCTGGTTGTGAACCCAGAAATGCCTCTGCAGTAAGGCCATCTTAAAGACCAGGGCATCTGGGGGACCCAAGAGATCCCTACCCATTGTCACACACTCCCCCCTCGTGACCATACCTGGCCTGGAGCACATGGCAACGGAGACAACGGCCCCTCACATCCTCCAGCACCTGCACCGCCAGCCGGATCTCACCCTGCACCTCGGCATCCGGGTCCACACGGCTCAGGCTGATCCAGCTGTCGATCCCTGGCAGGCATGGATGTTGTGAGGTGCCAGTGAGTCGATTTTTGATTCACACAACACCATGTGACAGAGTCGAGAACTGCTCCATGGGGTTTCCTAGGCTGCAATCTTTATGAGGGCGGATCGCCAGGTCTTGTCTCCCACAGAGCCACTGGTGGTTCGAACCACCAACCTTTCGGTTAGCAGCTGAGCGTTTAACTGTTGTGCCACCAGGGCACCTTTGGCAGGTGTAGGCACTAACATTTATTAAGCACCTACCATGGACTAGGTATTGTATTAAGTTAAAATTCAATTGAAATTTAAAATGTCCTAAGTCACCGACTTCTGGAGTCAACTTTCTCAGGTTGAAATTATGTCCATTTGAAGATGAGAAGACTGAGGCACAGGGAGGGAAGAGTCACGCCTATGATTCGCCAGCTAGTAGATGGCAGAGCTAGGATTTGGACATGGGCAGTGCAGCCCCAGGGCCCATGCTGCCATAGCACGGATCACAGCTAGGCGTATAAAGCCTGGTCCCCACCTGCCTCTAGAAGAGAACCCATAGAGACACCCCATAGTGTCTTTACCAAAGCACCTTTAAGGACCATCTCATATTCCCCTTCTTCCAGGAAGCCTTCCTTGACCACACTAGCCCTCACTGCCCTCTCCTCCTCAGCCACTGCACATACCCTCACCCCCACATTTCTGTCCCAGTCTATCAAAGTCTCGTTGAAACAATAAAAAGCACCCAATGCAGTTGCAGACACATGGACGGTTTCCTCCTTTTCTTGTTTCCTGTTCCACGTGAATGTGTTCTGTTCCCTATCGGGTCCGTAAGTTCCTGGAAGCCCAGCCTCATACTTCATTCATTTAATTCCACCCCCTTGGGTGGATGTTCAAGGCACATTACAGCTCAGTGGGCAGGTTAAGAACACAGACTTTGGATGTGGATACAGCCTAGACTCAATTCCCACCTCTGCCCATTTAGTCATGCAACCTGGAGCAAATCACATCACCTCTCTAAGCTTTGCTTCCCATTGGCTGTAAAGTGGAGACAATGCTAGTGCTTGCCTAATGGGCACTGTAAGGCCAAAAGCTAAACCAGTCAGCATTGTGCCTAGCACATAGTAACCAAAAACCCATTGCCATGGAGTCCAACTCACAGCACCCCTAGAGGACAGAGTAGAGCTGCCCTGTGGTGTTTCAAGGCTATAATCTTTACAGAAGCAACTTGCCATGTCTTTCTGTCATGGAGCCACTGGTGGGTTTGAACCTCTGACCTTTCAGCTAGCAGCCAAGCACTTAACCACTTTGCCACCAGAGCTCCTAGCACACAGTAAGCCTTCATTAAACAGCAATGATTATGAAGATGATCAGCACACAGTAGGTTCTCAGTTAAGCTGTAATCTTTATGATTAATTCTCACTAATGAAAAAGCTTGATTATTCAATAAATGGTGTTGGGATGAATAATCATCCAGATAAAAAAATAAACGTCACTCCCTACCCCATCCCTTGTATCTGGATAAATAACAAATGTAGCAAGGTTTAAATGTAAAAAGAAAAAGGAAACCGTATATGCTATAAAAATGTCTATATGCAGCATAGAGGATGAAGTTAGGATGACTTCTTAGCCACAACTAAGGACCTGGAGGGAGTGAGTTGCTGAGCGTGTGGGCTGGGGACCATGGCTGCGGAGGATGGCCAGCTCAATTGGCACAAGACAGTACACGAAAATCTTGTTCTACATCCTACTTTGGTGAGTAGCGACTGGGGTCTTAAAAGCTTGTGAGCGGACGTTTAAGATGCAACTATGGGTCTCTCCTTGTGCACAGCAAAGAAGAGTGAAGAAAATCAAAGACCCAAGGGAACTATTAGTCCAAAGAACTAATGGACCATGAGAGTCTCAGCCTATATGGTCCTGAGACTAGAAGAACCAGATCATGCCTGGTGACTGCTGCCAATCACTTGGAAAGGTTGGAGAGGGGTCGGAACTGGAGATCCTGGATGGAGTGGGAGACAACTGGGGAAAAAATTGAAAAAAGAAGGAAAGAAACAAATCGTTACTGGAAATTATGTTTGTTTGTTTGTTTGAAGTCTTAATCATAGAGTTGGGAAGTCCTCTCAGACATGACAGAAAGTCTAAGAGCCAACATAGATATATAAAGGGAAGATGACTACAGAAAAAAAAATTACATATATATATATAATATATATATATAGGAGCTCTGGTAGCATAGTGCCTAAGGCATTTGACTGCTAACCAGAAGGCTGACGGTTCACCCCCCCCAGCCACTCCTCGGAAGGAAGGTTGGGCAATCTACTTCCATAGAGATACTGCCTTGGAAACCCCAGGAGGGGTTGTTATGAGTTGGGTCTGACTTGAAAGCACATAAAAACAACAACACATATATATACACACACACACACACACACACATACATTTACATATACATATATATATGGAAAAATTATAAGCAAAGTCTAAACGCAGGCCAAGAGAGAAAAACATTTGCAGCTCATATCACAAAGTGTTTATTTCACTGATATGCAAAGAGCTCCTACAGATCAATAAGAAAAGGCAAACAACCCAATGGGGGAAAAGGCACCCACAATATGAACAGAAAACTGGCAGACAAGGAAATAAAGTGACTCTTGAATATGTAAAAAGACTTTCTACCCTATTCAAAGAGACATGCAGAATAAACCTGCATTCACAGGTAATGTTTCACCTGTCAGATGCAAGATGAAAATTTTTGATAATTGTTGGCAAGGCTGTGGGTGAGAAAATTGGTACCTCTCTTATGGAGAGTAATTTAACAGTAGCTGTCAAACATGCAAATGTAGGTAATCCAGCAAATCCACTTCTCAGAATTCATCTGCTATAACTTGTATGTGTGTGAAATCACATTCTATAAAGCCATTCATTGAAGCATTGTTTGAACTAGAGAAAGAATTGTAAATAGTGCAAGTGCCATCAGTAAGGAACTGGGCAAATACATGATGGTACATCCATCCACATGCAGCCAGACTAAGAATGAGGAAGCTCTTGGGGCACCGGTATGGAAAGATCTCCAAGAAATAGGGTTAAGGGAAAAGGCAAGGAGCAGAACAGTGAGTGTGACAGGCTACCTACTATCATGTAAACAGGGAAAATCAACCAACCACACAGCATAGAGTTAACAGCACGGACTCTGAAACTAAACAGCCCAAGGTTTAAAGCCCAGTCTGACCACTTAATGACCTGTGATCTTGAACAAGTCATTTAACCCTCTTGCCTCAGCTTGTTCCCCTTTGCAGCGGGGTGCTAAGGGTTGTTAGGGTCATCACAGGAGCTGACACATGCAAGGGACTTGGAAAGTACTGAGCACACAGAAGCACCGCATATGTGTTTGCAGCTATTACAGTTGTGACTTCCTTGCATATATTTAAAATCTCTCTAGAAGGACATACAAAAAACTGGCAACACTGGGAAGAGGAACACAGTGGCTGGGGTGAGAAGGCGAATTTCACTATATATTGTACCTATTGGCCATTGGGGAGCTCTGGTAGCGTAGTGCCTAAAACATTTGATTGCTCACCAGAAGGCTGGCAGTTCAAACCTACCAGCCACTCCTCGGAAGGAAGGTTGGGCAATCTACCTCCATAGTGATACTGCCTCGGAAACCCAAGGAGGGGTCACTATGCGTCAGGTCTGACTCGACGGCACATAACAACAACATTGGCCATTGAGATGAATTGACTCTTCAATAAATGAACTAAGTTAAAAATTAAACACATAAACAAGATCAGACATCACCCTGCACGGGAGCTCTGTGCTTCCCACTACACTCGCTGTGCCCTTACACATGGCATGGCCACCCCCTCCTCCCTCTGCCCCAGGGGAAGCCAGAGACCCCACCCACCTCGCGGGTCTGCGGTGATCGCCTCCCTGCTCAGCGAGATCTTGCCAATCACGTCATCGTGCCTATGGAAGGGCCAGGAGGTAAGGGCTCCAGTGCCTGGCCCAGGCCCTGCCCACGCAGATCCTGGGGCTGGGGTGCGGATGGTGGCAACAGGCGTCAAGGGCTGGATGGGTGGGCACTTTGCTGTGGGCTGCCTGTGTCCTGCCTCCCCTCAGGGACCCAGCTTTGAGCCTTCAACACATGCACCCCCCCACCCGGCCACACACCCGACAGTGTCCTCGTCCAGCACGTAGAAGGCCACGTGGTGGAAGTCCAGGGGCAGGTGCAACGTGTACTCCTCGCCCCAGAAGGGGCTCAGGCTCCGCCAGACAGTCGCTGTCCTGTAAGAGGGGGTGGAGGGCTGGGGACCCAGACACACATCCAGGAGGACCCGGACACACACACACACACACACACACAAGCAGAAACTTCACATGCCCACAAACTAGATACAAGACCTAGATACACATCCACCCAGGGTCACACACACACACACACAAACACATACTCATGCACCCAGACACAGAGACACACAAACACACACAAATACACTCATACATGCACATCCTCAGAGACCAAAACACACCCCCACAAACACACACACAGGGGCCCCAATACACACCTAAGAGTCCAGAGACACAGAGAGACAAAAAGACACACATAGCCAGAGACAGAAAGAGGTATCTCCATATGTGCATATATATATACCCCTTCAGAAATTTCTAGAAACATATAGATGCATACAGACATGTGCAGACATACACAAAGCAGATATCCACACAGATAGACAACACAGACAACAGAAATGCCCAGAATATACACTCTGACACATGGTTCCATGCAGACAGAAATGCAGATCCATAGAGACCCACAGACACGTGTGTACATGTTGTTGTTGTTATTAGATGCCATCGAGTCAGCTCGTTGTACGTGGCGACCCCACGCACAACAGAATGAAACACCGCCCAGTCCCGCACCAACCTCACAATCCTTGCTATACTTAAGCCCATCGTTTCAGCCACTTATCAATCCATCTCGTTGAGGGCCTTCCCCTTTTTCGCTGACCCTCCACTTTACCAGGCATGAGATCCCTCTCCAGGGAATGGTCCCTTCTGACAACATGACCAAAGTAGGTGAGACAAAGTCTGGCCATTCTCGCTTCCAAGGAGCACTCCAGCTGCACTTCGTCCAGGACAGATTTTTCCTTCTTCTGGCAATCCATGGTACTTTCAGCATTCTTCACCAACACCATGACTCAAAAGCATCAACTCTTCTTTAGTCCTCCTTATTCATTACCCAGCTCTCACATGCATGTGAGGCGACCGAAAACACCATGGCTTGAGTTAGACACACTTTAGTCTTCAAAGAGATATCTTTGTTCTTCAGCACTTTAAAGAGGTCTTTTGCAGCAGGTTTGCCCAGTGCAATACGTGTCTGATTTCTTGACTGCTGCTTCCATGGGTGTTGATTGTGGAACCAAGTAATATGAAATCTTTGACAACCTCAATTAACGTGGTGGACACATACATGGAATTTCACAAACACGCACACATAATTCCCTCCCTTCCGTCCTTCCCTTTGTGAACACTCTCCCCTACTGTGTGAGTGTGCTGGGCTCTGGAAAGTTAGAGGGTGAGGCAGATCCCTCTCCCCACAGACATCCCTTATGGGGCAGGGGTTCTCTGGGCTCAGGATACAGTGATGGAGCCCTAGGGTTAACTCAGTGGCACCAGATTAGGTCCAGGGATGGGAACAGTGGGTCCTACTTCCTGCAGGAGGTGGGCAGGCAAAGCAGGGCGAGAAGGTGAGGGCAAGTATTCCAGGTGGCAGGAACAGCATGTGCAAAGGCCCTGGGGCAGGAATGAGCTCAGTGAATATTGGAAGAATAGAAAGGGGAAGGGGACTAGAAACAGGTAGGGGGCTCGGGGACCATAGAGCACTTGGAGTTTTGCAGCACATAGTGAGGGAAGTCAGAACCTCAGGAGGTTGAGGTCTCAAACCAGCCAGGATGTACACACATGCACAGACACACAGCATCTCCCCCCGACACCCTGCAGACACACTTCCCTTTACCCAAGGGAACAAAGAACTGACTTTGCCCACTGGAGACACTCCCACATGTCTGGCTGCAAAATTTGGTTCATACACCTGCTGTTCCCTTCCTTTTCCCATAGCACACTCTCCCCAACAACAGTGTACGCTTGCACACATCCCCTGCCCTCATACCCAACCCACGGACGCCCCCATCAGATATACCCTCATAGCTTCCTCTTAACACCCTCTTCTCCACCCCAACCTTTTCCCAGCTGGGAACCTTGGGGGTTCCTCACAGCCCAGACAGAGAAAGACAGTAACCTGAGGTCACACAGAAACTCAAGTTGAGGGTTTGGGGATTATGTCACAGAGTATAGGCACAAGGAGAGTGACAGGGGACCCTCCACACACAGCCTCCCCACCCCCAGTTCCCTGACCATCTGGACCAGAACCAGCGCCAGAAGCATCCTGAATCCTGCTGTTTCCATAGGAACTGAGGCCTCAGTGCCCGCCCCCCTCAGGCCTGCAGGGGCCAGGAGCTGTCCCTCAGCCTGCGGGGGTGGGAGTTAAGCACGCCCCAGCCCGATGCCCCCCCAACCCTCACTCATACGCCAGACATCCACATATCCTCACATGTTCACACCAGTGTCCATGGACCCAAATAAGCAGGCATCGGTGCACACATGCATGTATGGAACAGCCATGTGCATACACACACACACACACACACACACTGGTGTACCCAGAGGGACACACACATTGGATCCTAGGTGCTCCCACCAATGCCCATACACAGACACACTCATACACTCACACACACCCCAGTGCCCGCAGCACCCAGCCAAGCGTGAGCTGCCCGCCCCCAGGGAGGCCACTGTGGGCTGGCAGCCGCTGAGTCAGCCCCAAGGAACCAGCAGGGACATCATGGGGTCCAGAGTGGGAGGGCACCCGGCCAGCTGAGGGGACCAGATTGGGAGAGGAGATGACAGCCCCAGTTAGGCCCAGAGAGGCCAGGGCACAAAGCATCGTCCTTCAGACCCATAAGCACCCCCCTCAGCAAGCACTGTTCGCCCCCAGCTCCTCTTTTAATGTGCTGCCCTCTCCCCAGACCTTGTGTCCCTGCTCCTCACCTGGCCACCACCTCGTCATCCACCTTCACTATGCAGTAGGGGTCACTGCTCCCAGACCTGTGGGAAGGGATTTAGAGGGGGAGTTGAAAGGGCAGCCACGGACGGGGTTCCTAATCTATCTTCACTAAACAGGTAGGGGAGATTGAGGCCCAGAGAGAGGAGGGGACTTGCCCAGGGTCACACAGCAGGTCCAGGTGGGAGGCAGGACCCCAGGGGACCGGCAGGAGATGTCACAGCTGCACAGCCCACCCAGCACATGCCTGACCCACCTCATATGGCCTCTCTCGGCTTCCATGCATAGAAATGGAAAATGAAGGCAGGAGCCAGACAACCCCGCGGCCCAACCCTGGAAGCCTGAAGGTCAAGAGCATGTGCGTGGGAGTCATCCCTGGCCTCAGCACCCCTTAGCTCACCTTGCCTTAACTGCCACCCTCTGTGGTAAGCACTGCCCTCCCCAGCTTTCACTTCTATGGGAGTTTTCTAGGGGAGGGCATCAGTGAGTGGCTCCTGAGCTGACCCTCTCACTGCAGGCACAGACCAGGGGCCTACACCTCAAAGCTTAGCCAACAGGAGAGATGAGCTGCATCACCTGCAGCGGCCACTGCACCACCACATCTTTTGTCCCCCTTTCATAATAAAAGCCACTACTATATCCTCGATCCCCCCTTCATAATAAGAGTGACCAGCAAACCTCAAGCCGTTTACCCCAACCCCTCACCTCCTACCCCTACCCCATTCCACGGGCCTCCTCTGTGTTCTGCCAAGCTTAGTCCAGCCTCAGGGCCATTGCACATGCTCTTCCCTCTGCCTGGGACCCTGTCCCTAATCTGGTCACGGCTGGCTCCTTCGTGCCATTCAAATCTTAGCTCCCAAATCATCTCCTCAGACAGGTCTTCCCTGACTACCACTGCCCCATCGAAAATATTTTCACTTCCCCAACTTCTGGACTGTGAGCTTCTTGGGGAAGGAGCTGTCTTAGTCACAGCTATCTCCGCACCCCCACGACCACCACACACACACACACACACACACACACACACTGCCTGGCACAGAGTAGTAACAGGCTCTCTGGAGAGATGGCAGATGAATGAACTTGAGCTTTTCTGGGAGGCTCAGAGAGGTGAAGGCACTTGTCATACCAGGAACACAGCACAGCAGGGTTTGGATGCAGGTCTGTGAGGCTCTGAGCCCATGGTCCCTCTGTGTCTATCCACCTCCACTCCCCACGGCCCTCCTTTCGCCACCCCAGCCCCACCTCTCTACCTCCTCCACCCCTTCTCTGTCACAGATCCTCAAACTCAAACGCCTCAGTAATTCCAGGGAAGAGTGACACTGGTACCAAGAGCCCTGAGGAGAGCCCTGCCCTGGGCCTCCGTTTCCCTCTCTGGATTCCATCTCTGAACCTCCTTCTGTGTGGTACCGCAGGCCTCTTTCCCTTCTGGGCTTCACTCCCGGCCCACTGTGTGCCTGGGTTCTCGGCACCTGCACTTTCCGTAGGTGGGTTCCCTGTTCCTCAGTTTCCCTAACTGCAGAGGGGGAGCAGATTGTCTGGGATGCCAGTAGCAAAGGGCTGGGGGACACTCCCTGCTATGGATTGAACTGTGTCCCCCAAAAATATGTGCTGTAAATCCTCACCTCTGTGCCTGCGGCTACAATCCCTTTTGGGAATGAGCTGTCTGTTAAGTGAATAAGGTAGGATTAGTGGAGGGTGAGTCCTGAGTCAGTTTCTTTTGAAATATGAAGGAAATTAACCCAGAGAAGCAGAAGTGTGGGCAGAGAGATGCCAAGCCATGTAAACATCACCCAGGAACAGAAGCTCAAAGAGACAGGACCTTCCTCCAGAGCCGACAGAGAGAGAGGGCCGTCCCCTAGAGCTGGCACCCGGAATTGGGACTTCTAGCCTCCTGAACTGTGAGAGAATACATTCCTGTTCCTTAAAGCCACCCACTTGTATTTCTGTCACAGAAACACGGGATCGTTGAGACACGCCCCCTCCCCTGGACCCAGCCTGACCCCTGGGCCCTCATGGGACCTGAGCTCTCAGCTCCGGGGCTGTAAGTCAGAAGGCCCTTATCAGGCGCCCATCAGGTAAGGGCAATGGCAGCCATGGGGGCACCCCTTCTAGACCTTTGCCCTCTCCAGACCCTTGGCCTCTCCCACAGCCCCTGTCCCAGCCCAAGCGTGGGAAAGCAGGCCCCTCAGCCATCAGCTGCCCAGTCTGCTTTGAGTAGTAGAAGTGCTCACGGTTCAAGTCCCAGCTGGGTGACTTTGGCCAAATGGCTTTGCCTCTGGGCCTCAGTTTCCCTATTTGTGAAGTGGAGATGCAAACAGGTCCGTATGAAATATGAAGCACCGGGCCTGGTCCATGGAGCGCCCTCAACGACTTACAGCGGCTATTATTAACAACAGTGATAGCGAGAACTGCAAAACTCTTCCCTGAGACCAGGTCAGACTCCCTCAAACCCTGCGAGCCTCAGGCAGAATCTCAGAGCCTTTCCCTTGGGAGAGGGGGAGGGAACACGCACCCCTAAAAGCCCCTCTCGGTCTGGAGATCCCTGCATGCCCTGAGGAGAGCCCTTTGAAGAAGGAAGCCAACAGCTAGGGAAACTGAGGCAGGTGGCTGGAACCCTAGCTGGGGCTCAGCAGCCTTCCCCATCTTGCTGTGGGGCTGAGGGCCCCCTCAGAGCTCACTTTAGCCCAGGAACTGGGTAAGGGTAAGGAGGGGGGTGCAGAAACCAGGCATTACACAACTCTTTCCTCAGGCCCATGTCGAGGGGTCCCAGAAGCCAAAGTCTGGCCTCCATGGCCCCTGGCCCAGGACTAGGGGTGAGCACTGTTTCTGGAAGGGGCCCGTTCAGAACCTCTAGCAGCTGCCAGCCCCTACCCTGACCTCACTGCCCTGTGAGTTCCAGAAGTTCTGATTCTGGGGGCCTCTCAAGGGACGTCTCAGAAGCAGGGTGGTACGGGATTTCTCTGAGTGCTGCGTTCTGCTCCTGTTCCAGGTGGATGTTTATTTGGGGGGTGGGGCTGATAAGGATAGGGGGTTTGAAACTGCTCTCAGAGGCCCCTCTTGACGCAGCTGCAGTATTGGGGGGTTCACGAGATCAGAGGCAGGATACTGCTCACGGGGAGCCAGCAGGGTCTGCCTTGGGGTCAGGGCACGGCCAAGCCCTACTCCAACTTGGGCAAAGTCTCCGAATCCACATTCCTGTTCCTGTGGCATGGGGTAGATCCTACCAGCACCCCCAACCTCATAGCTAGAGGGGCTTGGAGACTCCAGCCCAGAGCGCCCATTGCCCAGATGGGAAATACGAGTCCAGTGGACCAGAGAAGATCAGGTCCAAGGTCACACACCCAATGTCCTACCAATGATCCCACAGCTGTCTCAGGTGCTGACACCCTCAGAGCCCCTTCTGGGCTCCAGGCCAAGCAGGAAGGGATCACGACACCCCACCCCCACCCCCATTCTGCTGAGTCCGCAGCTGCTGACTCAACGCTGGGGGATGCACAGCTAGGGGCCCCCAGCCCCACCATGCCTGGCTGGGGAGGGCCTGTAGCTCGATGCACCCAGGGGCAGCTCCGCTCAGCTCGGAGACCCCACAACGGAGGCTCAGATTCTGGCTCAAAAGACCCGAAGATCCCCCAGGCTTGGCTGGCTGGCCACCTGGTGAGCTCCAGCACAAACACCACACGCACACGGGAATAGGGGGCCCACCTGGATCCTGCCCCCTGGGGCACCACCCCCTCAGTTTGCTCGTAAGCCCCACCCCAACAACTGCTGGACGAAGGCAAGTCTCCCTTCACCCCCTCCCTAGCTCTGCAGATTCCGACGGTCTGGTTCCCTCTTCAGCCCTGGAAGACGTCCTTCAATACATCCCAGGAGGAAAGGCACCCCCTTCCCGGGAGAGGTGGGGAAACATCTGCTAAGTGTGGGCACCCCCTCTCTCAGGACGGAGATGGGCATGAGGCTGTCACCCTGCACACGCCCGACCTGTCCCAATACCGGGTCTTAGGTAGGACCCAACCACCCCCACCTCTCCTCACCGTCTTTCCTTAGTCTGCGTTAGAACGACCAGCCCCACCCCATGCCTGGCGCGCCCCTCACCCCTGGCGCGCCCGGCGGTACTCACACGTCCTTGGCAGGCAGCGAGCGGCCCTCCACCACGCGGACATTCAGAGAGCTGCTCTTGGCCATGGCGCCCAGCCTCAAACTTTCCGGGCAGGAGCGCGCCGAGGTTCTGAGGCTGGACCCGTGGGCGTCTACATGTCACCAGCTGCAACCCTGGCGTGCCAGCGCCGCCCGTCCGAGACGCGGGTAGCTGGGCGGTAGGTTTCGGAAGGTGCGGAAGGGACAGGTGCCCGGGGAGGGGCGCCAGCCGGGACTCTACAGGTAGGAGCAGAGCCCCGAGCAGGCGAAGCGCGCGGGGGCTCCTCGGCGTCTGGAGCTCCCGGCGGGAGGGCAGGAGGGGGCGGCCTGGGCCCTCCTCCCAATCCCGCCTCCCGCGGGTTCCCCGCCCGCCCCCGGGCCACCTCGCGCGCCCTCTGCCGGCACCCCAGCCCTGCGCGCCCAAGCGCACGGGCCGCGGTGCCTCGGCGGCGGGAGGCTGGGACCGCGAGGCGGGGAGGGGCCCCGCGATCATGATGGGCGTGGCGGCTGGCTCCTGGAGTGTCGGAATTGGGTTCAAAAGAAAGTCTGTCTCCTACCTTCACGACCCTTCCACATCTCCAGCCTCCCATACCGCGCCGCCTCCCGGGTGGGACCTGCGTGCCCTGTCCAGGACCGGTCCCTGCGGGATCACAGATTCCCGTGTAGAGGGGGACGCGTTCCGAGTCAAGGGAGGGACAGTGAACACCCCTCCCATCTCCTTTGAGTTTCCAGTTAAACCCAGGCTGTGCGGGTAGGGGCTCTCACGTCACCGGCTGGCACAAGGGGGGTGGGGTGGGGAACACGGCCGGAGGGGGAGGGGAGGCTGGAAGATAACTGTCAGGATAGTGACAAGTCAAGTCTTCTACAATTGTTTGAACAAGTGCTGTGTGCCAGGCACTGTTCTAAGCGCTTTGCAGTGATGATTTGATTAATCCTCACTGTGCCTAAGGCACTTGACTGTTAACCAGAAGGCTGGCGGTTCAAACCCACCAGCCACTCACTCCTCAGAAGGAAGGTTGTGCAATCTACTGCCATAGTGATACTGCCTCAGAAACTCAAGGAGGGGTTGCTATGAGTTGTAGATGACTGGACAGCACTTAACAACAACAACAACATAACCCTATAGGCTAAATACTGTTACCCCATTCTACCGGGAGAGAAAGTAAGGTTCCAGAGGTGTTAAATAACTTGCCATGTCTCACAGCCAGTAAGTGGTCTGACTTCCCAGGTTTGAATCCTGTTTCTACCACTTGGTAGCTGTGTGGTCATGGGCAAGTCACTAGACCACCATTTGTTTTCCTCTCCTGTCCCGTGGATCATGAGTTTTGAGAGAATTAAATGAGATAATGCAAATTAAGTTCTCAGAAAAGTGACAGGCACCTAAGAAGTTCTCAGAAAGTGTTTGATATTATGATCGTCCTTTGAGGCATGACTCAGTTGTCACCTCTTCTGGGAAGCCTTCCAGGATGTCTCTCACCCTGGACAGATGGTTTCCTCCCTTTGCCCTGCTCCCACAGCTCTAGGTGGGTACAGTTTCCAAGTTATAAATGAGATGAAGTGACCAGAAGGGCCTGTCCCAAGGAAGACACTTGCACATGCTTATTTCTACCCATGAGTTCGTTGTTTACCTGCCTGAGTGCTCGTAGAAGGTCAGGCACCAAGCTGCATTCACTTGGGTCAGCTCAGGGCTGGACACCACCAGGAAGGCAACTGGCAAATGAGTGAAGGAGCCCACACCCAGACCAGTGGGACCAGGCTCGCTCTACCCAGCCTCAGAGAGGCTCAGCCTGCTTCCCCAGTCTCCCTCCTTGGCCCCCCACCCAATGCCCCAGCAGGCTGATGAGCGATTCAGAACCTTGAAATTCTCTCTGGCTTGATGCTGCCTGGTGTGTCCAACGACACGCGGAGATCTACGCCCCAGTTTCCCCATCTGAGAAATGGATTTAGTAGGACAGTCCCCAAGGCTTAGAAGTATTGTGACATCCTTCGGTGTGTGTGTGTGTGTGGGGGGGGTGATAGGTGATCCAGAATTGGATCTGGAACGGTGGTGACCCCAACAGGTAGTTAACACCTTTCCCCACTCCAATCACCTTTCTCCATCACCCCAGATCTCCCCAAATCAAATATACAATCTAAGGAGAAAATGGTACTTGCTAAGTAGCTGTGGCTTCAAGACAGGTGTCCTGGGTCTCCCTCCAACTTGGGTTGGGGCTGGAAAGCCATGCAGCTCCACCCTACCCCCAGGGCCCCTGATGGAACCTGGAGGCCCAGTTGTGGGACCCCCTGGATGCCAACCAAATTACCACTCAGCCATCTCAAAACATTTCCAGACCTGAACAGGAAGTCACATTCCCAAACACCCCACCCCAGAGGGAATTACCAAGGTTTTATCAACTGTGCCAGCCCGGCTTCCAAGGAACCAGCCCTGTCACTTGCCAAATATCCGGTGTCTGACCCTGCAGTTTGCCTGGGGCTGTGGCCACACTCCCCATATTTTACGCATGGCCTGGCCACTTCCTGCTGTTCGGAGAGCCCTGAAACTTGCAGGGAATTGAGGTCTTGTAGGTCAGCCCCCTAGTGAGGACCCCGAAGGGCAAGGGCAACCCAAAGAGGGGTGTAGCTGCTGGGGCCTCCACCTAGGAGACAGGGAGAGGGAAGACCCACGAGGTCCATGGTGGAAGGGTCTCACCGTTCTCAGGGGTTCGTCTCCAGGGTGAATCAAGAGAGCAGAGTAAGGTACCTGGCATTGTTCCTGGTACAAAGACTGTGCCCCTCTTGCTGTGAGATGCTGGCCTGGGTCCAGGCAGGGCTCAACAGGGCGGAGAAGGCTTCTCAGGCCAGAAGAGTGATGGGAGCTGGGGCTTGGGCAGGGGGAAGGGAAGCCTGCTTCTCCCAGCTGTGAGCACTGACTGTGCACAGGCCTTCCCAGTTCCACGGTCTGGGAACACCAGAAGCTCGGCTCACAGCCACAGAGGACGTGGAAATCCCCCCACACACACCGGCTCTGCACACCGTCAGCCACTCTCCACGACCTTGGTGTCTTGTTCCCTTGTTTTGTGGTGATTTACACGCTGGTCTTATCTCCTAAATGTCAGGGACAATGTCTGATTCATTCTAAGCCTCCCACAAGGCTTGGCACCTAAGTAAAACCCAAAACATACTTGTTGGGTTAACTAGAGTTCAGTTCCCCACAGGGCTGGAATCTGACCTCTCCTCATTGTCATAACAGGTCATTATTTTTTCCTTCCTCTCCCCACACCGTGCCTAGAATGGGACTCACACTATTCCAACAGACCCACCTCCCTCTGGAGCTCTACCGGAGACCAGGAGACCTAACCCCGCCCCCTGCTGCCACACACCTGCGCATCTCTAGCCCTTGGTTTCCCCTTCTCAGAAATGGGCACCATTCCTTCAGAGGCCAAGATCCAGCCCTGGCCCAGGTTAAGGTGAGGAGCTGTTTCTTGTCTCAGGAACACAAAGCCCCATTTGTGATGCTGGGCGTCTTTGATTCTGGGCAGAAAGCCACGTGGGACAGAAGGCAACAGTGGGAGGATCAGACAGCATTTCCAAAAATCCCTCCTTTGGGCTGGTTGCCGAGGAATAGGGCCTGGTAAGTCCCTGCTCCTGGGTCTGGGAAACCAGGTGTCTGTCTGTTAGTCCTCACCCAGGCTTCCTCCTTCCTCAGCCCTACTCCCCCAAGTGGTCACCCCACTACCTCCTTGGAATGGAGAAGTAGGAAGTCACTGGGGCGTGAGATACTGGGGGTGGGGAGAGTGGATATTTCCAGAGCCTGTGGGCTTGCGGCCAAGGGCAAGGCCAGCTGAGAAGTTGTGTCCTACTGTCACTCAGCGGCCAGGAGACCTACCTCCAGGAGGTGGGGACAGAAACTGCTAGTGGCAGGGCAGCCCCAAGAGGAGGATACAGTGGGAACAGCAGCCCACTCAACAGACAGGAAGATTGAGGCCTGAGGGAGTAGACTGGCTGATGGCAGAGGTAAAATCGTGGCTCCTGTCTTCTCAAGACAAGTAGGGAAACTTCTCCTTCTCGCTAAACCATAAGCTTCCACGTACTCCCAGCACCCAGGCCTGTGTGGTAGACAGATGCCAGGCCTCACAGCTTCTCAGCCGGTTTCGTCGGGGAAGTCACTTAGGTCCCCTGGGCCTCGGTTTCCTCGCCTGTCACTTGTAGCGTAAATCTGCCCCCCTCTTGGCACCAGCCAGCCCTGACCTGCCCCATTGTCCTCAATTCTGCATGCCTGCCTCCCTTTCGGGAGCTCTGGTGGCAGAGTGCCTAAGGCATTTGGCTGCTAACCAGAAGGTTGGCGGTTCAAACCCTTCAGTGAGAGGCCACACTTTCCTGCCTCTGGGCCTTTGCATATGCTGTTCCCTTCTAGGTGGAAGACCCTCGGGAACTTGTATTAATACCACACCCTGCGGGGTGTGTCAAGGATTAAACTAGAGCCCATGTCAGCTCTTTGCCTCCCATCTTCCTCATGCACTTCCCCCCCACACCTCCAAATTCAAATCACCGTCCTTTCCATGCCAGCCTCCAGCAGGTGGTACCGAGGGTCCCCCTCTATCTGCCCTAACCTGGCTGGGAACCCCCTGAGACATGGCCAGAGTAGCCTATCTCCAGTTTAGGGCGAACTTCAAAGGGCCAGACGGAATATAAACCCTCAGCGCCTTTCCTGGGAGCAATGGCCCAGGGCTGGACCAGACTTGCAGCATCGGGATAGGCAAAAAAACCCTCTCCTCTCCACTGCACCCCAATTCCCATCCAGAATCCAAGGCTTCTCTGAGAGGGCAGAGCTGCTACTCTTACCGCGGTGCCCTCCCTCTCCCACCAGGGTGGATTCCCCAGGCCTCAGCCAGGAAATGGAATGTTGTGTCGTTGGTTGCCCAGGCAACCAGGGCTGGCTTGGTGGCTGCCTTCTGCGAGCACTGAGCAAGCTGCTATCCTGCCCTCCATCAGAGCCTCCAGGCCTTCCTAAGTGTGCGCAAGGCCCCAGCCAGTGGAAAGACATACAGGAGTATGGCAAGGCCCTGGGAGGAATATTTCCAACTGGCCTTACAAGAGAAGCTGTCGAGGTGAGTGGTCTGCGGTAGCTCGGAGCCAGCTGGAAGAAGGGCTGGGGCGGGTGAAATGGCCCAGCCCCTCATCACGGTGCCAGAGTCCCAGCTTCCTAGGAAGGTTCCAGGTGGATTATTGCCCCACCTGACAAAGAAACTGAGGGTCAGAGAAGAACCCCAGGCTTCCCAAGGAAGTTAGGGCAGAGCTGAGCCGAGCCAGTAGGCCAGGTCTCCAACCTGCTCCTGACCCCCACCCAGCTGACATGCAGCTGAGATGAAATCATTCACACCAAGGTGGGAAGGAGTTAGTTAGTCTGAGGACTCTTTCCCCATCTCACTGTGGGAATTTGCAGGCGACTCCTGCCTCCTGCCTCCCTGACCCACCTTCTCCTCGCATCCCCCTGGGCAGGAAGATCCTGGAGCAGAAAGTGCACCACTTCCCCCCAGTGTTACAGCTCCTGGAGAAGAAGCAGGAGCTGGCGGATGCAGACCAGGCCCTGCAGACCCAGAAGGAGGTGAACCGCTGCTCCTGAGTCTCTTTGGGACACCAGACAGAAGATGGGGTGGGGCAGAACAGCAAGAAGGGGGATGGGAAATGACAGCGCCCCCTTACTAGCTATGAGCACTGTGAACCTTGGTTTCCTCAATGGTGAAGTGGGGATCTGGTGACATCAGTTGTTGATAGAAATAAGCATACATTGAGCACCTACTATGTACCAGGCGCTGTGTTGGGCTCTACATGTCTCAGCACCGTCCTGCCCTCTTGGGGACCACACTCCAGAGAGGGAGATAGACAAGGGTCTGGGTGGTGACTATGTTGGAAGAAGCACTGGGCAGGACTGTGGGAGCCCAGAGGAAGCCCCTGACTCCACCTGGGAGTAGTCAAGGAGGGCTTCCTTGAGGAAGTGATGTCTTACTACTTGCTGTCATTTATTTAGCAAAGTGCGACAGGATGAGGAGAAAGGAACAGGCAGAGGGAACATCATGTGCAAAGTCCTTTAGGTAAAGTCAAAGCAAAGTTGCCAAATCAGAGGAGAGAGCTGAGTCCAAAAGGAAGAGAGGGACCCTGACAGGCAGAGGCTGCAGGAGGACACTTGGGCTTGGTCCTGAGGGACGTGGACGTGGCAGGTTTGACCAGGGAGCGATGACAAGATCAAGTACAATAGAGGGGTTCAGTGTGAACCTAAAGCCCTAAACTTGACTTGAGCCTCCCAACAGACACCCCTCTTCTCACACCCAGGTGTTCCAGACCAAAATGGCAGCCCTACAGCAGCGCTGGCAAGAGCTGGAAGAGAAGGAGCGGGAGCTGAAGGGGTCATTTTTCCGCTTTGACAAGTTCTTGCAGGTAGGTGGAGACTTATGGGGGTCGGGGATCAAAAGAGGGTCACAAACTCAAAACCCTATTAGGAGTTGGACAGGTCACATAAATGAAAAGAAATGAAGTGGAGTACGCACGCGCAGCTTGCAGCATTTAAAAGGGGGAGGGGGCATGACGGTCCCAAATCAGAGACCGGGGCTGATTCTGGTCCGCGGGCCGTCTGTTTGGCGCCCCTGGCAAGCGTGCCAATGTCGAGGAGGCCTGGAGGCGGCGAACTCCGCAAACTCCGGCTCCTGAGTCTCTCGCCTCCTCTGGCCCCCACCCCAGGACGCGGAGGCCAGGCGCAGCCGCGCGCTGAGC
>NW_006921635.1:7132203-7133302 GCF_000298275.1 Orycteropus afer afer
ACGGGTGTTGGAGCTGCTGCCGGAGGTGAGCGCCCAGCAGGTGGCGCTGGGGCTCAGCACCGCCGTGCAGCGCCGGGGGAGGGGCTCGGAGACAACATTGGGCGGGCTCACTTCTGGAGCGTTGGCTATTCCAGGAACCACTTAGTGAGCCCTGTGCCCCTGAATGGGGCACGCTTTGTTCTCCCTACAGCCAGGGAAGTGAGTGGATGCTGTTATTGTCAACCCCATTTTACAGATGGGAAAACTGAAGCTCAGAAAGCTAACTCTGCTCACACAATCAGGCAGGTGGGGCGGGGTGGAGCCAGCCATCTTGACATTAGTTAAATAGGTGAATATTAACCGCAGGTCGTGAAGCTTGTTGGGCTTGATTGGTAAGTTCGGATAGAGCGCTTATCTCAGGCCCTCTGGCTCCTGCTATACCCACTTGGGGGGCAAGGGCTGTGTGATGCTGCCATTTTACATTTGGGCCATCTGAAGAGGGGCGGAGAGGTCAGGTGACTTGAGGAGGCCAGGAGGCTAGCGGCCTGTGTAATTCCCTCTGACTTTCACCACCTCAGTTCCAGGAAGTCCCCGAGCTGGTGGCGCGCTTCGATGGCTTGGCCAACACACAAGCGGCGCTGAGGCGCACGGAGCGCGAGCAGCTGGCGGAGCTGGAGGTGGCGCGGGCGCGGCTGCAACGGCTGCGGGACACCTGGCAGGACGAGGTACTCTGGCAAGGCCAGCGGCGCGCCCAGCTGCAGGAGCGCCTGGAAGAGGCCCGAGAGCGCACGCTGCACTGGGTACGGCCGCGTGGGCGACCCCCAGCTTCACGACTTGAGGGAGGGCCAGGGATGAGGAGAACACAGGGCCAATGTTCCCCCCCCCAAGGGCAGAGGGATTGATGGGGGGATTTCAGGTATCGGGAAGCATGGTGGGGCACGGGAGGCCGGTCCTTTCCGAATCTGAGCACACGCCTGCATCTGACTGGTCTCTGGCAGCATAGTAGGAGCTCTGGTAGCGAAGTGCCTAAGCATGTGACTGCTCACCAGAAGGCTGGCGCTTCAAACCGACCAGCCACTCCTCGGAAGGAAGGTTGGGCAATCTACTTCTGTAGTGATAC
>NW_006921635.1:7133402-7138962 GCF_000298275.1 Orycteropus afer afer
TTTCAGGTTTAATAAACACAAATGTAAAAAGTAGGAGATCTGGTAGCATAGTGCCTAAGGCACGTGACTGCTCACCAGAAGGCTGGCGCTTCAAACCGACCAGCCACTCCTCGGAAGGAAGGTTGGGCAATCTACTTCTGTAGTGATACCACCTGGGAAAGCCAAGGAGGGGTGGCTATGAGCTGGGTTCGGCCCTACGGCAATGGGTTTGAAGTGGAGGGGGATGAGGCCCTAGCCCTCCTGCCGCCAGTTCAGTCCAAAGTGAGCAGGGAGGGGGCGCTATTCACCAGGAATCCAAGTGGATTCAGATCCGGAACACCGCAGCGGAGAAGACCCTGCTCCTGGGGCGGACTAGGATGGCAGCGCTCAACCTGTTCCAGGTAGTGTGCCAGCATCGTAGGCAGCCACCCACCCTGGACCTGGAGGACACGGAGGGGCAGCTGGAGCAGGTGAGGGCCCAAGCACCCCCTCCAAAGAAACATCACAGTGCCGGAGATGCCGGCTGAGTGGCCCTTCTGGGAATTAAGCAGGGCCTTCTGTAGTCCCAGCCCACGGCTCCATCACTGCCTGGGGTACCCTGCTGGGGGCCCTAGGTTCTAGCCTTGAATCTGACAGTGACTCAGGCATCTGCTCTCCAGAGGGAGGTGAAGTCCCCTTGCTGGGACTCAGGGCTCTCCTTGGTGCAGGGCAGGTATCGACAGACCCCACACATTATGCCATGAGCCATTTTCCCTCCCAACGGCTCAGACAAGTGGCAGCACTGAACTAGGAGACTTCCTTTTACGTAACCCCTGACCCTCTCACTCACTCCCTGCAGGACCGAGTTTCGTTATGATCCACAGTGTTTCCATTTAAAGTAGATTGCCAGGTCTTCCTTCCCAGCCTCAGTCTGCACGCTCTGCTGACACCCGCCCCCATGGGGGACCCTGGGGATATCTGAAATACTGGTGCCATAGCTTCCAGCATCACACAGGATACCACAGTACAGAACTGACAAGACAGGTGGTCAGCTGTGCCCCTTGTTGTCATTGCTGTGTGCCGTCAATGCTGACTCACATTGACCCTATTAAACTCACTCCCGTAGAGTCGGAACCAACTCATAGTGATATGTCATTGGGTTTCCAAGGCAGTATCTCTACGGAGGTAGATTGCCCGATTTTCCTTCTGAGGAGTGGCTGGTGGGTTTGAACAGCCAGGTTTCTGGTTAGCAGTCAAATGCCTTAGGCACTATGCTACCAGAGCTCCTAGTGACCCTATAGCACAGAGAATTTCCCAGCAGGGTCTTCAGGGCTGTGAATGTTTTCCAGAAGTTGACTGTCCAGGGACTAGCTGGTGGGTTCAAGTGGTTGATCTTTGGTTAGAAGCCAAGCATTTAACCATTGCTCCACCAAACCAAAACCAAACCCACCACTATCGAGTTGATTCCGACTCAGAGCAACCCTCACTGGGCTTCCGAGGCGGTAAATCTTTATGGGAGTAGACTGCCCAGTCTTGTTTCTGAGAGTGGCTGGCAGGCTTGAATCGCCGACCTTCTGGTTAGCAGTCAGGTGCCTTAGGTACTGTGCTACCAGACCTCGCTATATCACCAGGGCCCTTTAACTATACCTTTCAAACCAAATCCAACCCACTGGCACTGAGTCGGACTCACAGCGACCCTAGTCCTTCTGAAATACTTGCCCATCTCTAGACCTGGACCTCACCCCTTCCAGCAGGGAGCAGCAGCTGGCCAGAGTCCAGTAACTGTTGGATTCTCCTATTATTTTTCCAGTTTTCCCTTATTTAGGAAAAGGTGTGTCTTATCGTTCCCATTTTTGTTGCAGAGAATTTCCTTCTCAGATGTTTATTTAACAGATCCATGGGAAGGGGGAAAGCACAGGGTTGGTTGTAAATTACCCTCATAAATTAGTTAAGTTCTTGTTCTTGGCAGTGGGTCCAAGTTGTTATAAATAAAGAAGCTAATTAAAACAAGTAAAGGAGGGCCAGCCAGAGAGGATGATAGGTCATAAACTAACAAACACCAGCGAATCAATCAAGAGAGAAAAACGTGAACAGATGTAAATGACACCATCTGTGTTAGTGCAGGTGCGTCAGCTAGAAAGCCATAAGGTGTCTGCTAATGAGGGCCATTGAACAGGGATGTCCGGCTCCCAGGGGACAGGAGGTGGATAGCAACTTGGGAGCCTCGATGTGACTTTGGCCACTGTTGGGGTCCCCCAGGTAAAGCTGTTTATCCGGGACCTCTCAGGCATGCTGGCCAGCCTCCCTCAGGCCAAACCATGACCCAGGTGAGTGGCGGGGGAGGAGAGCCCCTGGGGGGCTGCCCCCTGGAGAGGGGGGTCCCACACTTCCTGTGGGGTGAGACTGGGCGGCTCTCCCCTGACGCATTTCTTCACCTGGAAGAGGGGCGAGGGCTGAGCCTGCTCGTGTCGCTGTGGGGCTTACATGACCCCGGCACACACACAGCAAGCACTCAATGGGTGTGACCCACAGTGACAGTGATGGCAAGATACTATGAGAGGGGTGCCAGTCCCTGAGTCCCGCACCCACCACACAGCCTGGTACCAATGAATTACCTCAGCTGTAAACCAGGACTGGAACCATGTCCTCCCTGGAACCTGGCACACAGCAAATTAAATGAGACTGGAGGGAACAAGTGGAAATCCTAGGACAGTGCCTGTCCACAAGGCCCATCCACCGTGGACTCAGGCTGCCTGAGGGCCGTCAAAATCCAGTTGCTGGAGGCCACCCTGGACCTTCCCAGGACCCCAAACAGGAAAGGGGGCTTGGAGCTGGCTACAGGACAGAGAGCAGGCTGTGACCTCGGGGTATGGTGGACAGCGTTAACCCCTTCACAGCCGAAGGTCTGCCAGAAGAGAGCGACTGTGCCCACTGACCCCAGACCCTGCACCCATCCTCCTGTAGTCCCCTCCCCACTGCAGGCTGTCCCGCAGCAGGCAGGGGGGCCCGCTGGCTTTAGGCTCTTCCACCAAGGCAACCGCCTCAGCCTCTCAGCCTGTTTCCTCATCTCCAAAATGGAGACACCAACAGAACCTCCCAGGGGCTGCAGGCCAGGTAGACCTGCTCTGGGCATGCTCACACGCCCCGTGACTCACCCATCACCACTGCAGCTGAGATTTCAGTTCCTGGGTCTCCCCCTTCCACCCCACGGAGACATGGCAGCTGGGTCCACCAGAGGTGCTCGATGAAGGTTTATTACATTTAAAGAACACGTCCCCAGGCTTCAGGCACTCAGCTAAGACCAAGTGGCCACGGCCTCGGGACCTTGCACGCACGGAAGCAGCAGTCGTCAAGCTGCCAGCTCAGGGTGTGGCCTGCCTGCTTTGCTGGCGAGCTCCTGACACCTTCGAGACCCTGCCGCCATGGCCCTACGACAGTCCTTCCTGTGGATCCTGTGGATGAGCACTCCTCACGGAGCCCCGGCCAGTGCCGGGCGCAGGGCCAGGCGTGCCGCACGAGCTCAGGAGGCGTCTGCCGAGGTCCACCGTGCACCGAGGGGCCAGTCCTGCTCCTCACATCCTCTTCCTCATCTTGCCCTTCTTGGACTGGGTGCCCCGGCCGAAGGCGCCCCGTCGTAGCTCCTGGGCCCGATGGCGGTTGCGGGCCGAGAGCTGCTTGAGGCCCCCGCGCTGCAGGAAGCGCATCTTCTGGGCGCGGCGCCGCTGCTTCAGGATCTGCTGCTTGGTCTTGAGCTCTGAGCGCACGTGGCCTGGGACTGTGCCCGGGGTGCGGGGCTGGGACGCACCTGTGGGAGGGACAGGGATTCCGTGAGCTCTACCTCGGACTCGACTCCCCACGTCTCCTCCTCCTCCCAGAAGCCCCCTCTGCTGCCCTCCCACCCCCATGTTCACAGTTGTGGCCCCCGGGTCTGGCACACAGTTGGTACTTAATAAAGGCTTGGCAGTCTAGTATAGTGCTCAACAGCGTGGAACCCTGAGCTACACCTGCTGGGGTTCAAATCCCAGCTGTGACCTCCTGGACCTGGGGCAGATTACTAATGCTCTGTGCCTCAGTTTTCCCATCTGTGAACTGGGAATAACTGCACCTAGTTGGTGAGGTCCCAATGAGCTGTGAACAAGCTAATACACTAACGTGCTCAGAACAGGCCTGAGCCGGGGCATACGCCTCCTAGGTACAAACACAGGGCTGTCCAGTTGATTCCCACTCCGAGCAACCCTCTAGGACAGAGCAGAACTGCCCAGCAGGGTTTCCAAGGCTGTAATCTCTACAGATGGCGCTCTGGCGGCATGGTGCCCAAGACATCTGACTGCTAACCAGGTTAGCAGTTAAACCTGCCAGCTACTCTGCAGAAGGAAGACCGGACAATCTACTTCCATAAAGATTTACTACCTCAGGAACCCGATGGGGGTCGCTATGGTCAGAATCAACTTGATGGCAGTGAGTCTGGTTTGTCTGGTCTTAATCTTTATAGAGCAGACTGTCTGCCCCATCTTTCTCCCGTGCAGCTGTAGCTGGGGGGCTTGAAATGCTGACTTTTGGTTAGCAGGGCCTGGCCCAAGGTCACACTACACATCAGTATCAGAGCAGTCACCAGCCAGGAGGGCACCAGGGAAGCCTGTCCTTCCAGCTCATGGGAGGGCAATTACCACCTGCCCCGACTCCCCTCTTAGTCCTGCTTCCTCTTCCTCTTTCCCTAGCCAGGCCCCTTCCCACCAGTGACCTTTCTGGAGCTCCCGACAGGATCATTAGGGTGGCCCCAGATGTTTCCACCTGGCCAGGGCATGTGACAGGCACCCACACTTCTGGCGAGGATGGACACATGGAGCAGCAGCTGGTCTTCCACAGCAGAGCCCACTCTCACCTCCCAGACCACCCTCAGTGCACTCACGCCCAAAGTGCAGTGTGCTCCACTCAGCAGAAACCAGGGCTGAGAAGTGAGAGTGGTCAGGAGAGGCAGGGCCCACCCGGGGTGGGGGGAGATACACACACACAGACAAAGAGACACAGGACATACAAAATGAAGGCAACAGACGGACCGGACAGAGACAAGGACAACGTCAGAGACAGACAGACCCAGAGAGCTCCTCAGAGAAAGGAGAGGAACCAGACAGAAATACAGAGAAGGAACAGAGACGCGGACAGGAGAACAGAAGCCAAAGGCAAAGCCGCACACAAGGAAGCCCTGAGGAGGCAGGGGGACCCCAGTCAGGAAGCAAACCCGAGGCTGAGGGATGCCTGGGCCCCAAACACCCCACCAGACTCACCTAGGGACACCTGTGGGGATGTGGGTGGGGTCCAAGTGTGTGGGCAATGAAGTGACCCAGGTACACAGGGGTGTACCCCACATCATCAGACACTCCCGGGCTGTGCGACATCAGCACCTACTGCACCCCTCTGTGCCTCAGTTTCCCCATCAGCTTGTCCATGCCTGCCCTGCCCACCACAGTCCCTACCCTGCTCTTACCTTGGCTGCGGCCCCACTTCCCACGTCTTCGCTCGGGGCCTCGCCGCTCAGACGGACCCTCCTCCTCCGGGTCACGATCATCGATCTTGTGTTTCTGTTTCCACTTCTGGTAGCTGC
>NW_006921635.1:7139657-7148254 GCF_000298275.1 Orycteropus afer afer
CGGCTGGTGGGTTCGAACCACCAACCTTTCAATTAGCAGCTGAGCCACCAGAGCTCCTTCTGCAAAGTCCAGACAGCAAAACAGAGCAGGTGGGGTCAGGACTCCAACTGTCCAGAGTCAAATGCAAAGGACAGGACAGACGGGGACATAACCCCTGTTGTGTATGATCTCAAGGGGACAGGCAGGCAGAGCCTGCTTCTGGGGGTGGAAAGGGGGTCAGGACACCACCGCCAAGGGTCAGCACCCAGCTCACTCACCACTTGAGCTGCTGGCGGCTCCGGGTCAGGTTCTGGGCTTCATCCCCCATCAGGTCCAGGACGGCCCCGGCCACCTGCTGCTCGAAGGCCCCGCCGTCCCCGATGCTCAGGCTGAAGAGGAGGTGCGGAGGCATGATGGGGACGAGAGCCCCCCGACGCCCCCTGCCCGGCCGCAGGACCCAGCCCCACTCACCCGCGCTCACTGTCGAAGTCCTTGGGCCGGTAGGGCACGTAGAAATCCTGATCCTGCTGTCGGCATTCTGCCCGCCGCCTCTTGACTCCCCTGTCAGGGTCCAGCCGCCGCCGCCGCTTCTGGCCCACAACCTCTGCAAAGACGTCCTGGCCACCATGGCCCAGGGTCATGCCTGCAGCCCCAGACGCCCTCCTGTCTCTCTACCCACCAGCCCAGGCCAAGCCAAAGGGCCAGTCAGGGGCAGCGGCCTCACAGGACATTAAAGCCTGGCCTTGCCATTACCAGCTGGTGGCCAGATCTCGTTTCCTCATCTGCACACAAGGCACCACTCCTGCCTCGAGGACCATCAGGTGCGACAGGCAGGGATGGGGCTGACCAGGTGAGCCCCAGCTTCCAGGCCCGTCCCCAGGCTATGACAACGCCACAGGCTGCTTTGGCTTCAGCCCGCCACGCTCTGCAACCTGGGGGCTGGCCTCCAGGGTCCTCAGGGTGGGGCTCGTACCTCCACACTCTCTCTGGTCTCCTCTTCCTCTCTGCTGAGCTGCTCTTCCACCAGGGCAAGGCTGCTGGGGGCTGGCTTGGCCGGACCTTTCTGCCGCCCCTGCTGGAAGCTAGCGATGGCCTTGCGGTCCTTCTGCCGCTTGGCGCGCATCACCTGGCTGCTTGGGTCCCGGGTGGAGGCGTTGATCTCAAAGATGGTCTGCAGGGAGACACTGAGCCCATGCCCACTGGCCTCCTACAGGAGGCCAACGCCAACCCCAACCTCCCCAGCTCAGTGGGCAAAGTAGATGCAGCCAGATGCTGCACTGAGATTCCCAAACCCTCTCAGCTCTGTGAGGTGGGTACCCTGTGATCCCCATTCCATTAACAAGGGAGGCTCAGACAGGGTGATAACCTGCCCAGGGTCACAAAGCCAGCACAATGCAGAGCTTGGCTTTCAACCCCAGTTCCCCTGACTCTGAGACCACCGCCAGCCCAGTCTCAGACTCTGCCTAGGTGTACCCCTCCTCAGCAGGTCTCTCCCTCTCGTGTACCCCTCCTTAAGCATAAGATGGGCACGTGGGGGGGGGTGGTGTCAAGATAAGGGAGAGAGAGGCGATGGCAAGTCAGCTCATCATGGGCCCCTGCTGCCCCGTGACCCTCAATCTACCCATCTGTCAATGACGGGCTGGCTCCCAGCTGGAGATCTGCTTTAGCCAAGCATTGGTGGTTCTGGAACAAGGGCCTCTCTAGTTGTTAGGGGGCCTGGGCTGCGGAGTAAACAGCGCAATGCCGTGGCCCTACCACAGCCGCCAGTGTGCCCCTAGGCTCCTTGGGGCCAGCGCCCCGCCTCGCCAGGCCCCTCACTCACCGCCCGCGAGCGGTACTTCTTGATGCTGTCCACCAGCCGCAGCCTCTGCAGCTCCCGTTCCTCAAAGCGCGAGCCTGGCAGGGAGGAGGCCGGGGTTTGGTTCGACAGGGCTGCCTGCCACCTCGCTCCCTACCCACCGCGCCATGAGGGGACTCACTGAAGAGTGGGTGCAGGCCCAGCCCTGTGAGGTCCAGCGCCTTGGCCCTCTTGATGGACTCAGGTGAGGGCGCCGGCCTTGAGCGCACATACTGCTGCTGGGCATTGTGGGCGACGCGGCCCAGGCCCCGCAGCTCCAGCGACGCCTCCAGCGTGCTCCGCAGGCCGCAGTCCTCATCGTCCACCACGCTCTGCGGCACCCGGCCCAGCACGCCATCCACGCCAGCCGTGTCTGCTGCCCACACAGCACCAGTCAGAGGCCATCGGGCCCGGCCCACCTCCCACGGCCCTGCCCCTCCTTCTGGCTCCTGATTCTCAGGGAAATCACCACCATAAAAGAAACCATCACTGATCAGACAGCTCAGCTCCCCATGAGCACTGTGCTCTGTACCTGAACGCACACAAGCCGCGTTTGGCAAACTATGGCCTGTAGCCCAGCCTCCTGCTTTTGTCAATAAAGTTTTATTAGAACACAACCGCACTCTCCTGTTTACGTACTATGACTGCTTTCGTACTACAATGCAGACGAATAGCTGCCCCAAACCCAAAATTCGTATCATCTGGCCCTGTAAGAACAAAATGTGCAGACTCCTACGATAGGTCATCGAATCTCCACATGGCCCCATTTTTCTGATGAGAAAACTGAGACCCTGGGATGTTCCTTTCCCAGGGTTGTCAAATGAGTCCATGGCCAAGGCAGACTGAATTGTAAGAGCAACAGTAACAGCAGGAGAGGCCAGTCATGGAGACCTACTGTGTGCCGAACATCATGCTAAATCCGCCTTTATCATCTCCTTTCCCCTCAAATCCCCCAGGCAGGTGCCCGATATTCTCTTTTGATTTCTGTGGCTGTTATTTGAGCTTTGTATCAAGTCTGACGCACAAAAGCAGAAGGAACGGAGATTTAACCAGCTAGACTCGCCAGCCTCGCACGGCAGGGACCCTGATGACCCTCCTTTATGGACGAGGAGACCAAGGCTCCTGTGGTCAGCCCACCCCACCTCCTCCCAATGCATGGATGGCGTACACCTGACCCCTGTCTGACGTGAACCCTATGGGGGACCCCAGATGGGCCCTGCCCCCACTCGCCTGAGGCCTCCTTGTGGGGGCAGGCAAGGCTGAGGGCACGACCCAGGAACAGGTGCAGGTCCAGCAGGTAGGGGACCTCGTCTGGGGCCACCAAGGAGTAGGCTGTGCCACTTCGGCCGGCCCGGGCCACACGACCTGTGGACAAGAGATGATGAAGACGGGGGGAGGAGGAGCTCACCTCCAGCTACGAGTCCCCCATGCCAAACCCCTATGCTGTGAGCCAGTGTGGGGTCTCCGCCTACCAGCTGCTGGCCCCACTTGCAAGAGGGGCAGTCATGTGGTCCTCCAGGGGAAGTTGGCAAAAACCACATACAAGGCACCTCTCACAACAGCACGGGACTCCTCAGTGTCCCCACAAAAGGAAAAAGCAAGGATGCACACACAAGGAAGCTCACTATGAGGCTGACTGCAAGACCCCAGGTCTGAAGGACGGGAGTCTGCGTCTCTAGATCACAACCGTGAGCCGAACAAGAACCCAGACCTGCTGCTGTCCAGCTGACCGTGATTCAGGGGACTCCACGTGTCACGGAGTAGAACCACGTGTAGGGTTTTCTCAGAAGCAGATGGCCAGGCCACTCTTCCATGGTGCTGCTGGCTGGGTTTGAGCTGCCAACCCTCAGGTTAGGAGTTGAGCACAGACTGAGCCATGCGGGGACCCTCTCTACTTTAGATATCATCTCAGAGATTGCAAAAGACCAGGTTGTTGTTGTTGTTATGTGCCGTTGAATTGGACCCGACTCACAGCGACCCCTCCTTGGGTTTCTGCGGCGGTATCACTACAGAAGTAGAATGCCTAACCTTCCTTCCGAGGAGTGGCTGGGGGGTTTGAACCGCCAGCCTTAAAAGACCAGGGGAAAAGCCAAAAAGGGGCCCAGTGTTTCAGGGAGAGGACTATCAGGGAGGAAGGCCAAGGGGCCATGTGGGTAAGGACCATGCTGGGAAGTGACAGAGAAAGCCCAGGCCTGGCGAATCCACAAGGAGAAGAAGACTCCCTCTGTTCAAAACCTGGGGCTGCCCACTAGCACAGTGCCTGGGCTGCACCCCCAGAGCATTGGTTACTGGTCCCTACCCCGGACCTCTGTTTCCCCACCTGTAGTGGGCAGAGCTGAGCCTTGGGCCCCAGCTCCCGCCAGGCATCAGTGCCCGGTGCAGGCTCCGCCCTTACCCACACGGTGCAGGAAGAGCTTGCCCTTGGCAGGGAAGCTGTAGTTGATGACGTTGTCCAGCAGCGGGATGTCCAGGCCGCGGGCCGCCAGGTCAGTCACGATGAGGGCCGAGCACTTGCCGTGCGTGAACCTGGCCAGGTTGATCTTGCGGGCTGTCTGGTCCAGGGCGCTGTAGATGTGGGCGCAGCTCACCCGCTGGGCCGTCAGCAGCTGCACCGGGTGGAGATGGGAGGGTGGGAGGTGTAAGAGCGCCGTGGAGGGGAGAGAAGGGGGAGGGGCTGGGTCACGGCAGGGGTGCCGTGTGGCAGACAAGAGCACGGGTCTGGACCTGAGCCCCAGCTCTGCTGCGTGACTCCAGCTCAGTGACTTCACAGTGCAAACGGGGCTTACGTCACCTGCCTGCAAGGGGACCCTGGGGTACAAGCCTCATCCTAAACATCTCAGACTCCATCACTAACAAGCTGTGTGACCCTGGGCAAGTTACTTAACCTCTCTGTGTCTCCTCACCTGTAACATGCGGAGAGCAATAGCTCATCCCTTGAAGAACTGTTGTGAGGTTAAACAATTAACACAAGTGCCACACGGACAACAGCTGGGGACATAGGGCAGTCAGGAAAGCATTAACTACTCCTTACAGCTGATTGTGGAGGTCTGATCATAAGCGCCCCAGCAGCCAGAGAAATACTGTGAAATGTGTGCTGACTGACTGAAGCCCAGTGAGCTGTGTCCGCAGATAAGAGACCCTGGGAGTGGCCGGCCAGGCTGGGAGGCAGCAAGGCCCTGTGCAGCCTTCCAGGGGCCTGGGACCCCTCCACACCTGGACTGAGGCAGCGTCTCACAGATATACACCAGTTACTATGGAGTCAATTCCAACTCACGGCGACCCCATGTGTAATGGGGCGGAACTGCTCCTCCACAGGGGCCCAGTGGCTGGCGTTTCATAAGTCAACCAGCAGGCCTTTTACCAAGGGATACAGTTGGGAAAAATGCACCGAGCTGCCCACTACGGTCAGGGCACTCTCCACAGCTTCCATCTCAATGGGAAAAAGGAAACCACGTCCAACACAGGAAATCTTCAGGTGGGAGGAAAGGCTGGCTGGTTGAAGCCCAAAGTTACGGGGACAGAGGAATGAGGGAGACTTGCCATGCACTGCTAACTGCTGGACCTAGCTAGCGAGTCCCGGAAGTTCATTTCCAGCCCCCATCCTTGACTGTGTGTTTAAAATGACTCCATGAAAAGGCACAAGGAATAAAAAAACTACGCATAGACCTTGGAGGTACTGCACATTTGGTTCCAGACCCCCACGAGAAAGCGATATTGTGATAAAGGAAGTCACGGGAAGTTTTTGGTTTCTCAATGCATAAAGGTATGTTTATACTACACTGTAGTCTCCTAAAGGAAGTCTGGTGGTATGGCGCCTAAGGCAGCTGACTGCTAACCACAAGGCTGGAGGTTCAAACATGCCAGCTGCTCTGCAGAAGGAAGATGGGGCAATCTACTTCCATGAAGATTTACCACCTCAGAAACCCAATGGGGTCGCTATGACTCAAAACTGACTCGATGACGGTAAGGTGTTTTTTTTTTTTTTTTTCTGGTAGTCTATTAAGTGTTAGTGAGAAAGATTAAGTGCTCAATAATCACACTATGAAAAAGTTTGAAATATTGTGAAAATGACCAAAACGTGACACAGAACCATGAAGTGAGCACACGGTACTAGCAAAATGGTGCCAAAAGACCTGTCTGACGCAGGCTTGCCACAAACCTTCCATTTGTAAAAAACGCACTACCCTGAAAAACCAAAGGAGCCCTGGTGGGATAGTGCCTAAGGCACTTGACTGCTAACCAGAAGGCTGGCGGTTCAAACCCACCAGCCACTCCTTGGGGGAAAGGACCTACGTCTGTAGTGATACCGCCTCGGAAACCCAAGGAGGAGTTGCTCTAAGTTGGGTCCAACTCTACGGCAGTGAGTTTGGTTTTATTGGTTTTGATAAACCAAAGAGCACCAATACAAGACATGCCCAGACAGACCCAGGTCTACGTTGCAGTCTCGTGCTTCCCTCTGGTGGCGGCAGATGGAACTGCTGAGCCAAGCTCAAGTGCTGGCACCAGCCCCATGGGCAGAGCTCTGGGCCCGCCTGGGCCCGCGTCAGGGCGCTGCTCACCTCTGTGAGGTACTCAGCGTGGTGCTTCGTGGCCACAAACACTACTGTCTGGTCCTGCGGTCTCACCATGCTGCGCAGGAGGTACAGCAGCATGGCGGGCTTGGCGTCCTCACGCACGTGGAAGAAGGCGGTCTGCAGGGAGAACGGCCGTTCGGGTTGGCTCGTGGGTTTTGGCTGTGCACCTGGGGAAGGGGGGCTGGCAGAGCCTCACCTTGAGCTGCTCGTTGAGTTTGGTGTCCACGTCCAGCCGGATGAGCGAGGGCTCCGTGAGGCCTGAGGTGGCGTGGGAAAGGGTCAGTGAGGACGACAGAGAACAAGCCACCAGGCCCCACTCGCAGGTCCCAGTCCCTACCCCACCCTGACTCACCAGCCCGGGCAAACTCCACCAGCAACTTGGGCAGCGTGGCGGAGACCAACACCGTCTGGTGGCCCCCGGGCAGGCGGCCGATGATTTCCTGAAGCTGCTCTGCGAAGCCCATTTCAAAGAGCCTGTGGGGACAGAGGGGAGGACGGGGTCGGGAGAAGGGCTTCCACTCACATGGGTCCCAGCCTCGGCCGCCCTTGCTCTGCCACGGTTTCTGCCCCATGTGCTGGCACTGGCCTCACACGGTTCTTTCATTCAACTTTCCCTTTATTTGACACATTCATCCTGAGCAAGAAACCAGGAAACAAATTTACAAGGACACAACGGTGGCGTCTCTGACTCACGACAGCCCCACGTGTCAGAACTGCGCTCTGTGGGGTTGTCAAAGGCGGGTTTTTCTAAAAGAGATCTGCAGGTCTTACTTCTGAAGTGCCTTGGGGTAGACTCGAACCCCTTACCTTTCAGTCAGCAGCTGAGGGTGTCAAGCGTCTGCACCACCCGCAGACTCCTAAGCAATAGCCCCCTTGAAATCATGGGTCTGTTGCCTTCATTACGTACGTCTTCTACAAACTTGTATTAGAGTAAGTAACAGTGCGCACCCTGGGCCTGACTCGTTCAGAGTCCCTCACACTCAGGAACTCATTCAATCCTCACAACACCCTGCGAGGTATAAGCCATTTCGTTCCCATCTCACAGCTGAGGCCTCTGAGGCCCAGAGACCCTCAGTGACTGGCCCAAGGCCCCAGAGCTGGGAAGGAGCAGGGCTGGGATACGATCTCACATCCATTTACTTCCAGAGTCTGTGCTTTTAGCTTTGTGCTACTTTTTAATGTCATAAAAATCCTGTGTTTGCAGTTTTAGTATCTGTTTGACACTCCTAAAAAGAAACACCACTGGTCCAGGAAGCCGGAGACCAGCTCTGGCACTGTCCGTGGTCTGCGGCCCACGTCTGCAGACACACTGCTTCACTCCAGCCCTGGCCCGGCCTGCCTCGCTCCCCTTTCCCGGCCTCCGAACCAACACGGTATGCCTGCAGGCTCACCTGTCCGCCTCGTCAAACACCACGTACTCCACGCTCTGTAGCTTCAGGTTCATCTCCACAGCCACGTGCACCAGCCGCCCCGGGGTAGCAATGATTCTAGAAGAGGGGACACAGACCAGGTCATCCCAGACCACAGCTCTTCTCATCCCCTGGCCATGGGCCATCTGGGGAAGGGACCCCAGAGCTTCAGCCTCGATCCAGAAACTCACATGTCAGGATTTTCATGCAGGGCCGCAAACTGGTCTTCCATTCTAGGAGGGAGAGGAGGTGTTAGCGTGACAGACAGGTCTCTTTAGTCTCTCTCCCTTCCCAAACCAAGTGCCTGGGTGAGTCCCTCCTAGGCTTGGAGCTGAGGAAAGGTTATCGCTGAGATACTAGGCAAAGCATTACCTCAAGAAGAGCGACGTGATGAACATAGATAATAACTGGTCGCAGCACAGAGTTCCCCAGAGAGATGGGCTCGGCCAGGAACCCACACTCCCACTCCCCAGACAACAACAAAGCTGCCTTTGAACCCTGGAGCTGCTGGCTCCAATCAGAACGCAGGTTCCCTGGCTCTTGAGGTGCCTGTTCTTAACTAAACCTTTTGCACACACCCCCCTAACTTTAGGCCTCGGAAACACGCTCAGACACCTGTAGCAACCAGAATCCTGGGCCAGGCCTAGGCCAGGGAGGCGTGACAACCATAAACTACAGCAATAATGAACGATAATGTACACATGAAGCAAACACTCAGAGAATTATGAGTGACTAATGGAGCTCTGGTAGCGTAGGGCCAAAGGCACTTGACTGCTAACCAGAAGGCTGGCAGTTCAA
>NW_006921635.1:7148700-7199901 GCF_000298275.1 Orycteropus afer afer
CGCACCACTGCATGGCCCTAGGCGCATCCCGTCCTCAGTCCACTTATCTGCGTAATAGGTGTGGCACCTGCTGCCTGGAAGGATGGGACAAGCATGTCACGCCCTGCAAACCTAGGCTGTTACCAACACTCCTTGATCTTGGTGCGTCTGACTTTCAAACAACCCACAACGAGGCATCTAAAAATATTCATACCCAGGACAGGATTTGAAATTCTCATGGACTCCAGGCTTCCTGGAGTCGCGGAGGCTAAATGAACCCCTGAACGGCTGCCCTGAGATCATCTTTAAACCTGAAACCAGAAACACCCCGACGTCTTCAATAGTTCAAACAACAGTTTAGCTCAAGGAGTCAAACAGTCTGCCTTAAGCATCATGCTCCTCCCAGATCTATGAGACTCACAAAAGCAACCTGAACAACTAGACAAGAACGTTGGGGACAGTGAGTTCATGTTAATGAGGGAGGGACAACTCAGAGGAGGGTGAGAATGGTCCTACAACTTGAAAAACATCATCCATGTCACTGCACGGTACAAGCAGAAACCGGTCGGTGAATTGGTGTATCTTTTGCTGCATAAATTCTCAACAACAAAGTAAGTAAAATTTTAAAAAGGAACAAAATTCACTGTCATCAAGTCGATCCTGACTCATAGTGACCCCTCCTTGGGTTTCGGAGGTGGTATCCCTATGAAAGTAGATTGTCCAATCTTCCTTCTGAGGAGTGGTTGGTGGGTTTGAACCACCAGCCCTGGTCATCAGTCAAATGCCTCAGCCACTGAGCCACCAGAACTCCCTTAAAAAGGAATATATACATATATATAAAACTCTAAACCAAACTCACTGCCACTGAGTTGATTCTGACTCACAGCGACCCCCACTGGGTTCCCAAGGCTGTAAACCTTTATGGAAGCAGACTGCTCCAACTTTCTTCCACAGAGTTGCTGGCAGGTTTGAACCGCTGGCCTCAGGGTTAGCAGCCAAATGCCTTAACCACTACACCACCAGAATGAAGATACACACACTGAATTATCCCCAGGTAAGCGACACTGACACTGAGCCCACAGTCTGCTTTCTGGAACATGGCCATGATTTCTGAAGCGTCTGCTGGTGTGGCTAATTTGTTTCACTGTTACTGCGTGTCTCCCCTTCCTGGTTTCCTCTGGATGTGCAGAGAAGCTGCCATGACCTCGATTAACAGTTGACACTCGCTCGATCCACCCAATACCCTGGGGCACGGTGTGTGGTGTGTGTGTGCTCTTACTTGTCCCCGCCCAGGATCAAGGCAGTCTTGAGGCCTGTAAATTTGCCCAGCTGTGGAGGGTGGGGGGAGAGAGAGAGAGAGAGAGAGAGAGACAGGGTTAAGGGGAGACAACACAGCCCACTCGCACCTCCCTGACGGGTCCCAGGTCAGCCCACTTATTTCCCACTCCGGCGGCCACACACCTCCTTGGTGAACTTCATGGTCTGCAGGGCCAGCTCCCGGGTGGGCGAGAGGATGAGGGCGCGGGCCCCGGTCTGGGCACTGCGGGCTTTGAGCCGCTCAAACATGGGGATGAGGAAGCAGGCCGTCTTGCCGCTGCCCGTGCGGGCCATGGCCACCACGTCCTTGCCATCCAGGATCACTGGGATGGTCTAGAGAGGAGCCAGAAGAGAGGTGAGGGAGGGGCGGGCGCCTGTACCCAACATCACGCGACCCGGAGCTTCAAGTCCCTGGGGAGCAGGGGCCGGTCACTCGCCCTGACCTCATTCTTGCAAGAGCTTGTTTGCATACCTCCAGGCATGAGCCGCTCACTACCCCCAAATCTTTCCACTGACGCAACACTCCTCAGATTGAGTTAGACTCTACCTCTCTGTCTAGTCCTCCTCCTAAGGACCTCAGAGAAACGTGTCTCCACCTTGGCTAAGTGCCTGCAGGCAGCAACTGTGAGCCCCAGGTGAGAATGGGGTGCTGTGAGATGCCTGGCAGGAACTCAGCAGTGGCAGCCCTGGGGAGGCTTATGGGCAGAGGCCCTGGTTCCAGTCTCTGCTACGCTGGGCTCAACTTCCTCCATGTGCAAGATGGGCAAGCTCAGTGGGGCTTCAATCGGGATAACAGGGGTGACAGGAGTGACAGCCGGGGTGGCGGGAGGCTGTCACAGGCTGTACGGGAGGGCTGGGTCATTCATCCCTCCCTGCAGACTGAGCCCCTGCTGCGCACCTTCCTCTGGATGGGCGTTGGCACCTTGTAGCCCTTCTTCATGATGCCTCTGAACACGGGGTAGCTCAAGCCTGGGGAGAGACAGGGACAGTCAGGGCTGAGGAACCCCTCCAACATTCACCCTCAACAGACCCCGAGTTCGAATCCCAGCTGTGTGACTCAAGCGGCTCAGCCTCTCAGGCCTTGGTGTCCCCATCTGGACCTTAGAGGCCACAGCCATGCCTCCCTTGAAGGTGTGAGGACTGAGCTGAGACATTCCAGTGTCCACTAAGTGTCAGCTGTTTCTGTGGTTAATTAAGATGCCAGGCCTGGTAGGACAGCCCACCTCAGGGGCAGGGAGGGAAGGAAGCTGGCTCAATACTGTCTAGCCTCTGGGGACTTCCTAGACTGTGCCCCACCCATCTCCATCCTGGTTCCTTAGAGCCAAATCCAATGTCTGTTTTTTTTTTTTTTTTTTCAATAAAATTTTATTGGGACACAGTCACACCCATTCACTTACATACTACCTGTGGTTACAGTGTTGTAACAAAGCTGAAAATATTGACTGTCTGGCTCTTGAGAAAAGCAACAAAGGAGAAAGTTATAGATTAAATGAGACAAAACTACTGATTGCGATGTGTAAATCTTATTTGGATTCTGATCAGAACAGACTGCTAAAAATGTCATGAGCCAAGCGGGGAACTCTGAGCAGTGGCTGGGTCTTGGGTGGATAGAGGAACTCTTCATTTGTGTTAGGTGTGGAAGGCACCGCGTGTCTCAGAGGTATGTACAAGGAATTTACAGACACACTGGTACAGTGTCTGGGATTGGCTTCAGGATCACCCCAGAGGTAGGGAGGGCATGCATGAGACAAGACTGACATTCCAGCTAGTTTTCTTTATGTTCGAAATTTTCTACATACATGACAGGTGCATGTGTGGGTGCTGAGAAGTCAGACACACAGGGGAGGAGGTGGCCTTGGGCGACCGAATAGGACATGGCCATGTGGAGATGGGGGGAGAGGAAGGTGTCGGGGGGAGGGAAGCACTACAGTCTTGGCTACTTTGTGGTCAACCTTTCATCTCTGCCACAAAGAAACGTTGTTACTTGTCTTTCTTTGACTTCTGATGATGCCTGGCACATTTTTGATATGTTAACTGGACACATAGATTCCTTTTGTGAACTGTTCTCTTCCTTCTCCCATGTCTCTATCAGGGTGTCTGTCTTTTCCTTATCCATTTGTAAGAGCTCTGTGTATATTAGGGATATTAACCCTTTGTCTGTCCTGCAAGTTACAAATATGACTTTTTTAAAATTTTATTTTACAGTGGGCTTTTTTTTTTGGCCAGAGATATGCCTAATTAAAAAAAAAAAAAATCAAATCAGACTAAGCAGTGTTCACACTTGGGTGGCTTTCTTTTCCTTTCAAAGATTATAAAAATATTCACCTTGACATTCAGATCTTTGCTTCAGCTGCCACTGATTTATACAGAGCAAGGGAGGGGATCAACTTTATTTCCCAATAACTAGCCAGGGTTCCAAGGCCACTGCCCAACCAGCCCCCCTCGGCCCCTGGGATGAACTGCTGTTTGATTGCAGTAAACCCTCAAGAGTCTTTCCCTGTTCCTGTACCAGAATCTACTTCTCCAAGTCCTGTCCTACCTAACTGTTCTCCTATGTGTCAGGCCCTGAATACCTGAAGACCACGTCTGCTGTCTCAACCACCCACCACCATGCTGGGCCCAGAGCAGACATCAGTAATCGAGTACAGAGGGTATGATGACCCCTGTCACTGATCCCCTAAGGCCTCCGGATGCCCAGCTCACTCACCCATGGACTGGAAGCCTCCTGATTTCTTCTTCTTCTTGTTCTGGGCTCGCACCATCTCCCGAGTGTCCGGCTCCACATCCGAAGTGCATTCCGAGGTGGGGAAGGTGGGCAGGGGTCTGCCAGGGCCCAGCTGAGAGGGGAGATTGGAGAGGCAGTGTCACTTCAGGCAGTCAGATCGCTGGAGGCAGGGGGAGGGGCTGTCCTGGCAACAGGTCACATGACTTCTCAAAGTCTCTCCCATGACTAGGCCAGGATAGGCTAGAGGTTTAGAATGTGGGCTCTGGAGGCACACTGCCTGGGGTTCGCATCCCAGCTCTGACATCATCCGCTGTGAGGCCTCAGGCAAGTGACTTAATCTCCGTGAGCCTCAGTTTCCACACCTGAAAAATGGGGATGACAAGAGCATCTGCCTCAGAGGGCTGCTGTGAAGCTGAAACGGCTGTGTCGGTATCATCCTCATCTCCATCACCCGGCCTGTCATTCAAACTCTCAAAATTAACTGTAAGGAGTCAATCAAAAAACCTACTATGTGGAAGGTACTAGACTTTTCCAAGCTATCTTAATGCCCTCCCCAACCTCCTTTCTGGTTCATCACCCCACCCCAACTTTGGCTTTTCTCCCCTGGCCTCTACCTGTCAGGACCCACCTGCCCTTAAGCTAAATCCAACCCGGATGCCTCCTCTGGGGAGCCTTCTCAGATGATAAAGCAGTTCCCTTCCTCTCAGAAATCACATTTACAGAGTGCTAATTAGTAAGAAGGAGCTCTGGTAGCATAGGGCCTAAGGCACTTGACTGCTAACCAGAAAGCTGGCGGTTCAAATCCACCAGCCACTCCTCGGAAGGAAGGTTGAGCAATCCTACTTCCGTAGTGATCCTGCCTCGGAAACCCAAGGAGGGGTCACTATGAGTCAGGGCCGACTCCACGGCCGGTAACAACAACAACATCTCTACAGAAGTAGATTGTCCAGTCTTCCTTCCAAGGAGTGGCTGGTGCGTTTGAACCACCAGCCTTCTGGTCAGCAGTCAAATCCCTTAGGTGCTACGCCACCAGAGCTCCTCTCTGTATATGTTGTTGTTGTTGTTGTTATTTGCCGTCCAGTCGGCCCGACTCATAGCGACCCCTCCTTGGGTTTCCGAGGCAGTATCACTACGGAAGGAGAATTGCCCAACCTTCCTTCTGAGGAGTGGCTGGTGGGTTTGAACAAGGCCTGTAAACTTCTTAGCACCGGGCGTGGCACCCGATAAGCGCTCAACAAGTTCTAAATAAAATCTATTATTAGTTTCCCAGGAGATCTGGGGGCGTCGCTCTCTGTCTTGCCCTTAAAGCAAACTGCAAAGCATGCCCCAAACTCAAGAAGAGGATCTTCACCCGCACTGCACTTCTCGTTGGGCTAACGGAAGCTAGGACTCGCCTCCTAGGCAGGAAGTAGCCAATGAGGGGCGCGCGATCAGACGCCAGCCAGCAAGGCCCGCAGGCACTACCCCTAAACCTGGGGATCTCTAGCTTGCCGGAGCCTCGAGACTGGAGTGACAGACCCCGAGACACGTGGTCAGGCTGGTGGGCCTGAGTCCCCGCCGCTGGGCAAGCGGACTCCGATCCCACCCTCCGTCGTGCCCATCCCCAGCGGGGGAAACTAAGGCCGCGACGCTACTCCTGGCCCCCCAGTCGCAAACGGGCCGGGCCCCGACGCGTATCTCAGTCCCGCGCTCCCACCTTCTGGGCCCGGGCATCGTCTTCCGCCTGAATCTCAAACTCGCCGTCCTCCGAGTCGCTGCCGCGGGCCTGGGAAGCCGCGCCCCGGCGTTTGCGGAGCCCCTTCTTTTTCTTCCACTGGGCCATAGTTTCTCGGGACCGGGGTCCGGCCGCGGAGCGCGTGCCGGCCGCCATGCGAGCCCAGTGGATAGAGACGGGAGGGGGCGGAGCCTGCGGGCCGCACCAACTGCGCGGCCGGGGCGGGGGGCGCCTGGTCCAGCGCCCCGGCTGCGACACGCCTACAGCCTCGCGAAGCCTGGTATATAAATCCCCAACTGGCTGGGGAACCCTCTCGTTTTGGGAGGTCCCTAGGGCGTCAGCGACGGGCGCCCCTCCGGCAGGAATGGTTCCGGCCGCGTAGGCCCTGCTGCGCTGTGGTTGTTGTTGGATGTGCGCGCCGACGTCGCTAGGTCCTGGCTGTGCCGGGTGAGTGCGTCCGCGCTGAGGGCCGGGGGCGGCCTGGGCTCCGGGATTCCTGGATGCGTCCCATCTGCGATCACAGATGCACAGGGCGCCCTGGGTGCTCGTGAGCCCCGGTGCTCGTGCGCCCCAGCAGTGGGGTCCTGACATAGTGGGGAGGGGGCGCGCGCGACAGAGGCTGGGTGCTGGCCGCCAGCCGAGATGCCCAGGTAAGAGAGTAGCTCGAAAGTGTAGAGCCCTGCGGCATTAACCAGGGAGCAGCGGGGAGTTGAGGGTGTGTGGGGGTGATCCCGCAATAGTAGAGTGGGTAAGTGCACAGGTTTTCAGACTCATACCCCCAAAAAGGAGAAACTAAAAAACAAGCGGGTTTCGTAGATTAAGAGTCAAGGCGACCCCATGTGTTAACAGAGCAGAACCGTTCTGTAGAGTTTTTGGCTGCAACCTTTATGGCGGATCTTCAGGCCTTTCTTTTGCTGTGCCCCTGGGTGGGTTCGAACTGGCAACCTTTTGGTTAGCTGTTGTTGTTCTGTGCCATCTAGTCGGACCCGACTCATAGCGACCCCTCCGTGGGTTTCCGAGGCAGTATCACTACGAAGTAGATTGCCCAACCTTCCCTCGGAGGAGTGGCTGGTGGGTTTGAACTGCCAGCCTTCTGGTTAGCAGCCAAGTGCCTTAGACACTATACTATCAGAGCTCGTTTTTGGTTAGCAATCAAGCATAAACCACTTGCACCACCCAGCGATCTCTCAATCCGTAAAAGGTTTAAATTCCCTTTCCACCAGTTTCTAGGTGTGGCCTACATGCGACCTCATCACCTTTCTCAAAGGCTCAGTTTTGTCATCTGTGAAATGGACAAAATCCAGGCTACTTCAAGGGGCTGTTGAGAAGCTTCAACGAGAGGATGCTTATCAACCACTTTGCACCAAGTGAGCATCCAATCCACCCTGGTTGCCCTCAGCCTCACCCTTTTAAATGTACACAGGATGTGTCACTAGGGACCTTCCTGTGTCCCCTTCTTGCCATAGTTTGTTTCAAATGGATACAGGCCCCATTGCTCATCTCCCCAGTTGTTACATAAATATTTATAGCATCCACTGTATACCGGTGAACTATCCTCTCATTTGTTTATTCATTCATTAAATATTTACCAGTAGTGCCTCCCCCAATCATTGTGACAATAGAAACACTCTACCAAAATGCCCTGAGGTTGGCTGTTCCCCCTTGAGAAGAACTGGACCCTTCTTCATCAGGAGAGTCGGTGGGATTCGGAGCCACCAGTCTTGCTCACCAGCCCTGTGGTACCCCTTTCACAGGCAGGCCTGCAGGCGAGGCCTGGCAGGCAGAGCACACCCAATGTGAGTCCTGAGGACCCCCGTGGAGGTGGGCGTCAGCACAATGCAGACTGTCCACCTTCAGCACCGCTGCCGGGGCAGCCGCCGGCTCAAGGCCAGGGCATCATACGTGGATGAGACTCTGTTTGGCAGCCCTGTGGGTACCCGGCCCACCCCACCAGATTTCGACCCGCCCTGGGTGGAAAAGACCAACAGAACCAGGAAAGCGAGCATGGGGGCATCACAGGCCTCAGGGGCCAATGGAAGCTGTGAGAGCACCCCGTCCAGGGGCAGCACCCCGACTCTCACACCAAGGAAGAAGAACAAATACAGGTAGCAGGGTGGGGAGATGCACCTATACTTGTTGCAGCCAACTGCATCCCTGTGCCAGCCCTGCTGCTCACCTGCTGTGGGACCTGATTGGCCAGGCTTCAAAGCCTCCTGGTGATGCCCAAGGCTCACTCCACCAAGGTGGCAGTGCCAGCCACCCCCCGACGAGGTGGGGTCCCCCCAGAAATCAAGTCCACTTGAATGACAGCCCTGGTCCTGTCATTGGGTTTGCCCATGGGATCTTGGGGCACATGCTGGGGGATTAGGGCAGGATGCCAGGGGCAGGGTTCCCCTCTCTGTTGGGCCTGGCTGGATGACAGGAACTCTGGGGATCTGCAGGCAGCCCCTTCTGCTGCTGGGGTGCTGGGCGGTACTAAGGTTTGGGGGTTATGTCTCAGCTCACTGCATTTCTCTTCCCTCTGCCAGGTTGATCAGCCACACTCCGTCTTACTGTGATGAGTCACTGTTTGGCTCCCGGCCCGAGGGTGCAGGCTGGGAGGCCCCGTGGATTAGGAATGGGGATGCTGCGAGGCTCCGAGCCCTGTTCTGGACGCCCCCCACTACTCCCAGGGGCAGCCACTCATCCCAGCCCAGGGAGACCCCGCTTCGAGCTGTGCACCCAGCCAGCCCCTCCAAGGCAGAGTCCAGGGTCGTGGCAAACTCCCAGAAGCTGCCCTTGGATGGGTTAGACGCCCCAGACCCTCTGCGGCGGGGGCGGTCCCAGTCTCTCACCCACCTGAACACCCCCAGCACTGCTCGCTCACCCCCCAGTACCTCTCATGCCAATGGGCCTGGGAACCTGTCGGGGGTGACCTTCCGGAGCCCCCTGGTGACCCCTAAGGCTTACTCCATCAGTATGTCAGTGCCAGCCACCCCCCAGCGAGGTGGGCCTCCCCGGAAGACAAAGCCCCCTTGGAAATGAGGTCCTGGCATTGGGTTTGCCCAGGAGATCAAGGTGATGGGCGTGGCTTCAGAGGATGGCACTGGTGGGGGCAGCTCCTGGGCGTGGGAGAAGCAGCTGGGGCAGTGCCTCCCTCTTCCTGACAGTCTGCAGTTGCTTCCTGCTTCTCAGTTTCCCTGACCTACGGGGAGGCCTCCTTGAGGTGCTTGTGCCTTAGCCCCGCCCCTCATCAGTGCCAACCCTCGTGCCCCTGGGGAGGAGCTCTGTCCCACCCCCATCAAGCCCACACACCACCTTGCTGCTGAGTGTGAACAAATGATGTGATTGCCAACTGAGACCAAAGGTTCCTTGCCCCGCTTCGAGTCCTTTCAGTGGTGGCGGGAGGCCCCAGAGACCCCAGGCACCGTGTGCACACGGGGACGTGGGAGGATCTGGGATGGTACATGGGAACAGATGGTCAGGGATCCTCGTGTATTAAATCTGTCAAATCAGTGGTGGTTTCTGATCTTTCCCCCTTAAGATAAAACCAGAGTTAGAAATGAGTGGATTTGAAAAACAAACTAATACCGTAGGCATTACAGAGATGGGGGACGCAGGCACACTGAGCCCCTCGAGTCCCTGCCTTCCTGCTAATGCCAGTGACTGGTAGGTCAAGGCTGGTCGCTCCTGAACACAGAATAAGGCCCATAGTTCAGTTTTGAAATCCTATAAAGGGGCACCTCGGAGATCCTATGGGTTCGGTTCCAGACCACTGCAATAACGTGACCATCGAGCTAAAGCCAGCCAAGAGTTCTTTGGTTTCCCGGTGCATGTAGGTTATGTCTGCACTATCCTGTCATCTGCTAAGTGTGCAGTAGCGTGAAAAAGTTTGATAAGTTGTTACGTGCCGTCGAGTCAGATCCGACTCATAGTGACCCCTCCTTGGGTTTCCGAGGCAGTATCACTACAGACGTAGATTGCCCAACCTTCCTTCCGAGGAGTGGCTGGTGGGTTTGAACCGGCAGCCTTCTAGTTAGCAGCCAAGTGCCTTAGGCACTATGCTGCCCCAAATGTGAGAGACAGGAAGTGAGCATATGCTGCTAGAAAAAGGTGTGTGGCCTTGAACCTTCAATTTGTAAAATACTGCAAAGCTCAATGAGGTATGCTTGTATAGTGCAAGCACTTCACACTTTTCCAGTAAACAATGGCTTAGCTTTTGCCAGAAGGGGGTCTGAAAAGCCTCCAAGTTGCCTTTGCCTTTAAGCTTTCAGAGCAAGCCCAGGTGCTGGCTGGCTCTGCTCCTGTAGCTGGGGGGGGGGGGGGTGCATCACAAAGGAAAGACAGCAAAAGCCAGGGTGGCCCCTAGGCCCCAGCCTTTGCCCTGCTTGATTTGGGGGTGGGGGTGGTTGGTAGGTGCCGTTGAGTCATCTCATAGCGACCCTATGCACAGAAGAACAAAACACTGCCCGGTCCCGCGCCAACTCTGCGATCTCGGATTTGGGGGTGGGGGCCAGGTTTGGGGTCTCACTTTGCCCCTATCTCCCCGCACAGGAGCCCGTTGGGGGCCGCATGGCTTGGGGAGGGGGAAGGGCAGAGTGGATGCTGCTGGGCCAGGGTCACTGGTACCAATGCCTGCAGGGTAGGTGGGCCACCAGGAGAGTAGGCCAGTGGCATTCCGTGGACACAGGTGTACCATGTATCTTAAGGACCAATATTTAGACTTTCTGAACTTCCACAGAGGATGGGGCCCCTCCTTCCCGGTTCTTTTGAAACAGAACAGCTGGCTGGCATTTGTCTCCCTACCCAGCTGCACTAAGAGACGATGGCCCAGTTGGGAAGGGGCCTGTTGGGGACACTGTGGGGACTGGGGCGGCCTCAGGGAGGCAGACAATGGCTGCCTGTGGGGACAGAGGCCCCGGTGCGCTAAGGATGAGATTCTTCCAGACAAGGCAGAAAGCTAGGTCCGCAGGTCACAGCCCTGATTCTCTAAATGCCAGCAACTAATTAAGAAACATCTCCACTACCTGGGCTCCCACGGAGCTTTCCTGTGCAGCTCGTTGATAATCCCAGAGCAAGCCCACACCCCAAGGGAGGCCCTGTTCCCGGAGTTCGCCTGCCCTGGCCCCTGCAACAGCTGACACCCCCACCTCCCCACCCGGGCTGGTGACGAGGCCACAGCAGCTGTGTGTCGGCTGCTGACCCCTGCTCCTGCACCCCAGGCTTCCCGCTCCTCTCAGAGATGGCTGCAAGCACGCACAAAGCCCTGGTAAAGTGAGGTTTATTGGTAGGCTGTGTCTAAAATGTTCTTTAATTTAAATAACCGTGGAAGCACAGGGCTCTCCGTTCCAGGGGCTTCCTGGTTGATCTCTGGGAGGGAAGTGCACGGGCTCCTGGGTGGGAGGGCTCATTTCCTGCCCTTGGCCTTCTCCTTGCCCTTGGCCTTCTCCTTGGCCGACTTGTCCTTCGCTTTGCCCTTGCCCCGCTTCTTCTTCTTGGACTTGAGCATGGAGCGGACCAGGTAGCCCTTCCACATGGCCTGGATGAGCGTGGCGGCCCGCACCATGAGCGCCAGCTGCTCCTCGGCCTCCAGCCTCTTCTTGGAGCTGATCTCCCGCTCTGCGCGGATCTGGGAGTACTCCTCCGCCAGCACGTCGCGCTTCTGCTTCAGCTCCTCCAGCTGCACCTTCTCCTCCCTGTGGATGGCCCCCAGCTCCTCCAGCTCCGCCTGGGGAGGGCACCAGGCCTGCAGCCTCCTGCAGGCACGCGACCCAGCCCGATGCCCCAGCAACCCCGCCTGCGCTGAGAGGTGACGGGGCCACCGTCCTGCACACACACTCCATCCTTCCCAATCCCCCCACCATACCCCCTAGACTAAGAGGCGATGGGGTCACCCTCCTACACCTGCACCCCACCCTTCCCAATTCCCCCAGCAACCCTGCCCAGACTAAGAGGTGACGGGGCCACCGTCCTGCACACACACTCCACCCTTCCCAATTCCCCCACCATACCCCCTAGACTAAGAGGCGATGGGGTCACCCTCCTACACCTGCACCCCACCCTTCCCAATCCCCCCACCATACCCCCTAGACTAAGAGGCGATGGGGTCACCCTCCTACACCTGCACCCCACCCTTCCTGAACACCCCCACCAATCTCGCCCAGACTAAGAGGTGATGGAATTCACTCTAGCTCCAGGCAGGATCCAACTGAAAGCATTTCAGGAATAGGGAGAAAAAACACATGGGCTGGGAGTTGGGCAACTGAGTTTCAAAGCCCAGCCCCGTCACCCCGTGAGGGGCTTCACCCCTCAAGGCTCTGTTTTACCTCCTCCATACCAGAGGCCCATTCCCAACCCCACGCTGTTTGTAGGGTTAAGTGACACGATGCATGCAATGCTGTAGACCCGATGCCAGGCACACAGTGGGGGGGTACGAGACAGGGAGATGCTGTTACAAAGACACCCAGAGGGGACTTTCTGGAACCTCCACAAGTGACAGCGTCCCAAAGCCTTTATGTCTAACTGCAGCCTCTCCCGGCTGTAGCTACATCTCTCTCTCCCTCTCCTTCCCTTCCGCCCTTGCTTCCTTTCTCACCTCCATCCTCCCTCCCTCTCTTCCTTCCTCCCATCACCTCGCCCTCCTTCCTCCTCTCCTCTCTCTTTCCTTCCACTGACTCAAGTGAAGCCCTTCAGAGGACAGAGGGGTGATAGACAGAGCCCCTCCGGCCTCGGTCTCCAAAGCCTGCCTCCCTGGCCCACTTGTCTGCTCCGGACAGCACTACTGCTCTGGCCAGAGCCCCTCTGGCCTCGGTCTCCAAAGCCTGCCTCCCTGGCCCACTTGTCTGCTCCGGGCAGCACTACTGCTCTGGCCAGAGCCCCTCTGGCCTCGGTCTCCAAAGCCTGCCTCCCTGGCCCACTTGTCTGCTCCGGGCAGCACTACTGCTCTGGCCACTCAGGAGCTGCTGCTGTCTCCTGCGCTTCCCAGGCCGTCCTGTTCCCGGGTCAGGGCCAGGGGCCACAGTTAGTGCCCAGATGGCGGCGGGCTCAGGGGTGCCCCGGTCTGTACGCTACCTCCCTGAGCACTCCCTCCAGGCCAGGCCCTGTGCTGGGTAAAAGCATGCATGGCAATGCTGTGTCTCGTGCTCATCGTGGTCCGCGACGGGGACCAGATACAGAAGTGGGCTCAGAAAGGTCGAGTCCCTTGCTGAAGGTCACACAGCTGGTGAGGGACACTCTGTTGTTCTCACTGCTGCAGCCCCGGCACCTGGCCCATCTCAGGGGCTCAGTGAGCACCAGCTAAAGGCTGGGTGTGATACTGGAGGGGCCTCATGCCGGCGTCTGTCGGGGGGTGTCCCACTGCAGGGTGCTGGCTGGAGCTGAGCCAGGAGGAAGCAGAGGAGTATGGCATGTGGACACTAAATGGAGCCAAGTTCGTTGGCCGGGTCCAGGCACCTCTTCCTAGTGGCTCAGGGCTTCTGCCTTCCTCCTTTCGCACCTGGTCCTTCTCTGCCCCAGGCAGGGGCAGGGCAGAAGCCGGTGCAGCCCTGTTCCAGGGCTTCTCTCGGGCTCAGAACCTGACACAAACCACGGCCCATCCTGGGGCTCCCCTCCCGTGCCCAGAGCATCTTCAAAGAGACCAACTCGGGGACACGTACCTGCTTTTCACTCATCTCCATGTCGTACTTCTGGATCCAGTTCTCTATCTCCGTCTCCACTTTGTATTTCTTCTAAAGAGAAAGAAGGCAAGCGGTCATTGTTGGGTGGAGCCACACTAATGACAGGCCGCCGAGAGCTTCTGCGTCAGGCCCTGGTGGGAGCCCCACACGCTCGCCTCGTGAATGCGCACAAGGTTGGGTCTATGGTCCCCATTGCACAGACAAGGAAACAGGCTCAGACGTGAAGTCGTGCATGTGAAGCCAGCAGTCTGACTCCGGAACGTTCTCTCAGGCCTCAACGCCCAGCAGGGGCTCTGGTGCCTGGCACAGAACAAACACCCAGCAAACACCAGGTGCTTTTACTATTGCCCCTGGCTCATCACAACCATTGGAGCGCTTGGTCCCGGGATTACCCCTCTGTTACAGGTGGGGAAACTGAGGCTGGGAGAGCAGAAGCCGGTGGCCCAGGGTCACCGGGCTGGGCAGTGAGGGCCGCAGGAGACCGCGCTCCTGCCCAGAGACTAGCGCCTGCATTTCCAGTGCTTCCCTGGCAGCTCCAGCTCGCGGGGTGACATTTATTTTCATAGTACTCTGTGAAGAAGGAGGGAATCAGGAAGAGTTTTCCCTAGTTTATAAAGAGGACAAGCGAAAGAGTTGGCAGAACCAGACACTACAAAGCAGCATTCTGGGCACATAGTAGGTGCTCAGACAATGTGTTAGAGAACGCAGTTCTGCCAAGCCTCCTGTTCTCCCTGCACAGAAGCCCCTGGACCCTGACCTTCTCGAAGGCATCATTCCTGGCCTTGGAGCAGGGAGACCTAGGTTCAAATCCCTGCACCATGCTTTAAAGCTTTAAAGCAAGTTGCGTCACCTCCCTGAGCCCGCTCTGCTGTCTGTAAGACGACCAGTAAGATAAAGGGGGCTACCCGTAGGATTGTGAAGAGGACCGAATGAGACTGACAGCACTTTGCATGGTTTCTGGAACATACCAAGTGAGCAGTGTCTGCCTTTCATAGAGACTAGGACCTCACCTGACTAAGCCTCCAGAACTTCGTTTCAGCCTCAGTTTTCCCCATTTATTCCTTCACACCACAGTTACTCTTTGAGCCACTGTTCAGGTGCTGGGGACACAGCCGTGTGCAAAACAGAGAAGTTCCAGCTGGCATGCAGCCATGCTGGGGAGGGGACCCAGGTCTCTCTGCCGCAGGTCCCCGGGCCTACCTGCTGCACCCTCTTGCCTCCCGGGGGGGACCGGGGCTCCCCAAGTAGCTGGCATGCCCCAACACTGCTGGGCCTCAGGGAGGGGAGGGACGTCCGCCCCCCGCCGTCCCAGGCACCTTCCTCAGTGCCTGCTCCTGCTCCCGGTTCTCCATCACCAGGTTGTGGTACTGCGTTTGCAGCAGCAGGATCTCCTGCTGGATCTTGGCCTTCCTGGCCTTCGAGGCCCGGAAGTCCGCCTTCTGCTGCTTCTTAGCCTCTTGCTTGGTGCGGACGAGGCTGCTCTCTGAGAACTTGTGCACCTGGTGCAGGTGGTTTTTCAGTTCTTGGATCACAAAGTTCTCCTTCTCCACCTGGGCCAGCAAGAAGAGGAGCTCCTTAATCCCCACACGATGACTGACGGGGATCCCAGGAGCTGCGGCCAGGGGCGGAGTACCCAATACACAAAGTAGACGAGGGTTCTCTTCTGCTTCCTTACTCATCTGTAGTGAATGATTTCACATGGGCATCCCATGAAAAACATGAGAAACTTCACTACAGATGAGTAACTAAGCACAAGTAAGCCTGTGCTTACTTTGCTTATTGGGTACTCTGTCCCTGCCAGGGACTGTAAATTTGAAAAGAGGCTTTGACTCTGTAGGAAGGTGCTATGGAGTCAGGAGACAGGCAGATGCCATGCATGCCAAGAAGCAGAAGCTCTGATGTGGTGAGAAAATGTGAAATTGTTCATTATAGATTAGTAAGTAAGCACAAGTAGGCCCATGCTTACTTTGCTCATTAGGTAATCTGACACTGGCCACAGCCATTACTGCATGCTCACTCAGGGCCAGGCACCCCACCTGCGTCATTACCTCACCCACCCCTCCCTGCAACCCCTCCACGGGGACAGGGCCAGCCCACTTTACAAACAGGAAACAGGCTCTAGAAGGGTGTGTGGACTGGCTGGGGGTGTGCAGTGGAGCCAGGGTTTGAAGTCAGGCAGGTCCAGCCAGTCGGTGCCCACGTTCTCAGCCACCACATCTTGTTTCCTGGCATGAGTGAGGGGCATAGGGGGAACCAACAAGGCCCCTGGAGGGGTCTGGGTCAGCTGGGGATGCCCGGCTGGCAGAGAGAGACACTGATGGAGGAGAAGCCAAACCCTGCAGCCCAGCTCTCCCTTGAGGCCAGCCCCTGGCTTGTCCCGTGCCCTAGGTCTGTGGGTGGGGATGGGAGTGTCACATAAACAAGCTCCAGAAATGCTTATTAGAAAATGTTAGCACCGCCATCTACAGCTAACTGACGCCAGCCTGGTCCATCCCATTGTGCTTCACTGTCCCTGATCCTTTGGGTATAAGTTCTGCTCTCTTGGGACTCTCCTTCATAGCACCCTGAACCTACCCTGCACTCTCCTTCTCACAACTGTAATGAAAGCAGTCAGCTCTTTCAGACCTACCTCCCCTGCTCAGCTGGGACCATGTGGGGCTTACTTACAAGGCCTGGGACCTAGTAAAGGAGCCCTGCTGGCACAATGGTTAAGCACTCAGCTGATAACCAAAAGGTTGGTGGTTTGAACCCACCCAGTGGAAGAAAGACCTGGCCATCTCTTTGGGTAAGGATTTCGGCCTAGAAAACTCTCTGGGGCAGGTCTGCTCTGCCAAAATCACTGGAGGACGTGACAACCTGCTTCTGTAGAAGTCGACTCGACAGCACTTCACAACATTTCAACCATGGGGGAAAAACCTAACCACCCAAAGATGGGTCCTTCTCAGTGTGTCTCCTTGCATAACCCGGCTGACCCGGTACGGCCATACCTCGGCATCCCTGTTCTTGATGCTTCCTGCCAGTTCATTTTCAAGAGCTTCCACAATGTCCTGGTTCCTCTTATTCCGCCTGCTGATGTCCTGTATGAACAGGGCCTTGTCCCTGGCCTCCGGCGGGGTAGTGAGCAGTTTCTCAAGCAGGAAACTGCGGAGTTCTACCAGGCTGTCGACAAACCACTGGGCTTGTGGGCTCCTGCCCAGCGCCGGCATCTGCAGGAGCCTGGAGGCCTGGGGGTGGCTGAGCAGGAGCCGCAGGGTGTTCCGCGTGGAGTCCTTGATCTGCTGCATGAGCGGCAGGATGTCTTCTCTCCGCTCCTCCTCGGAGCACAGCAGGTCCCTGACACTCCTCCCATCCTCCAGCCCACCCATCTCTTGCAGCTGCCTTTCCTTGGCATCGAGGTCACTGATGCTGTCCAGGAGGGTCCTACACAGGTCCCCGTGGTCTCTCACTGCCTTCTCGGTGGCCTCCCCCAGCACGCCCTCCAGAGCCTCCTGATTGTCTACCATGGCTGACAGCAGGGTCACCAACTCCACCTTGCGGATGGCCTCATCCAAGACGGACATGATCCTCTTGGTCTCGATGGTGGTCAGTTTGTGTGGAAGGGCTACAGAAGCCATCTTGCTGTGAAATTACAGAGTAAACAAATTAACAGCTATGGTCAGGGTAGACATTAACCATTATGGTTCATTTTCTATCTTTCTTTTCCCTCTCCCTCCTTCTGGGTAAATAGGTTAGTCACTGTGGGCTGTTTCCTTTCTTTACACATCCCTTAGAGCAGGTGACATAAGCCCACTGCCCATTCGTAGCTGATAACTGCAGTTTGTGGACTGAGACGCCCTTAGAAAAGAGACACCAAGCAACCAAGGTAAAGAAGAAATGGACATCCCCAGCCAAGAGGCCTGAGTGTTCCCACTCCCACATTTTCTCCTCCTCCAGAGTTAATCCGGGAGCTCTGGTAGCATAGTGCCGAAGGCATTTGACTGCTAACCAGATAGCTAGTGGTTCAAACCCACCAGCCAATCCTTGGAAGGAAGGTTGGGCAATCTACTTCCATAGAATTGCTGCCTTGGAAACCCAAGGAGGGGTCGCTGAGTCAGATCCAACTCAACGGCAGTGAGTTTGTTTGTTTTTTTTTTTTTTGGCTAGAGTTAATCTAGGAGCTCTGGTGGCATAGTGCCTGAGCCATTTGATTGCTAACCAGAAGGCTGATGGTTCAAACCCACCAGCCACTCCTTGGAAGGAAGACTGGGCAATCTACTTCTATAGAGATACCACTTCGGAAACCCAAGGAGGGGTTGCTATCAGTTGGAAACCACTCCACAGCAGTGAGTTTGTTTTTTAGAGTTAATCTAGGAGCTCTGGTGGTGCAGTGACTAAAGCATTTGACTGCTAACCAGAAAGCTGTGGGTTCAAGCCCACCAGCCACTCCATAGAAGGAAGACTGGGCAATCTACACTTCCGTATAGATTTACCACCTCAGAAACCTAAAGGGGCTTGCTATGAGTCAAAACTAGACAGCAGTGAGTTGTTTTTTTTTTTCCCCCAAGAGTTTATCTTCCCAGACAAGTACAGAGTTTACACAACAATTCTGACGTACATCACAGACCAGAGTGGCAGAAAGTTCATAAGGAAGAGACGACTCATCCTGATAACAAGAAGATATTATCCTCAAGGCCCCTACCCTCAGCCAAATCCCTTTAAAAGCCCTAACCTTTTCTTAGCCTGGGGAGAAAGACTTCTTAGGGAAACGATTCTCGGTCTCCTTGGGTATTGATACTCAATCAATTCTTTTGCTTTCCCCCTTCAACCCGTTTTGGTCATTGGCTCTCTGTGACAGGGATAAGGGCCTCGTTGTTCCCACATTTGGTCTTAGAGCGGACAGAGGCACTGAGCAGGGAGCCTGGCTTTCGGAGGCTTCTGTTGTCATCAGCCTCATTCCGTCGATGTCAGGGCCTGTCCGGGCCGGGGAGAGAAGAGCTATGGAGACAATGTGGACAGGCGTTTTGAGAGCCGGCTTCTCTGCCTTTGTGTGCCCTGGGACACTGGGTCTTTGGTAGCTGATGGTGGTCTCCCACTTTTATTGCCTCTGGCAATCCTGAAAAAGGACGGAGTAAGCTGTCAGGAGTGTGGTGTGGCATCTGTGTGACTAGCACGGCCCCAGCAGCCATAAACAGTTGGCGCTGACAGTACCTCTTGGGCTTGGCACTTTTACACAGAACCTTGAGATACAAGTAGGCTTTCCACTTGCGATGGTGTTAGTGCCGTCAGGACAGGAGGACTGTGTGTGGAGGCTGGTCTCAGGGACAAACTGGGAAAGGAGATGCTGCTCTCAGGATTCAGACGTGCATTGGGTCTGCTTGCATAAAGAGTGACAGCCTTGGAAACCCAATGGGGCAGTTCTACTCTGCCCTATAGGGTTGCTCTGAATCGGAATCGATTAGATGGCAGTGGGTGGGTTATTTAAACTCAGTATTTTCATACAAGGAACTGGTTGCCCAAGTGATGGAGGAGGAGGGAGGGTGAGCTCGTAGACTGGGGTCACCCAGGGGATGCAGGAGCCACAGGTGTTTCTTGCCCAGGTGGAGAGGCACTCACTGCTGGCCACAGACCAAAGCAGACAGGAGAAATCTCCTGGCTTCTCCCTTCCTCCCTTGGCCTCCAAGCCAACACCAGTGCCTCCCATTGGCCAAACCCAGTGGAAGCCAGCTGTCCAAGGCCTGGGAAACACGGCAAGCTGAGAGGCAGAGCAGAGTCAGTGATGGAGCTGGGGGCAAACACGATGAGGGCCGGCTCAGCGCATCTCCACTGATTTCAAAGTCCTGATTTCAAAAGTGGGAGACAAACAGTGACCTCAAAATAAAGATTTAAAAACCGTTTCACTCAGTGCAACGTGGGATCCTGGGTTGGTTCCTGGAACAGAAAGAGAACATTAGCAGGAACTGATGGGATCCGGGTGAAGCCTGTCCCTGGTTTAGTTGAGATACTGCACCCATGTGACATTCTTCGTTCTAACAAATTCATCACGGTAGTGAGATGTCAACATGGGGGAAGCTGACTGAAGGGTACCCTGGAGCCTTCTGTGCTGTTTTTATAATTTTTCTGTAAATCTTCAAGTCCTAGAAAGCTTATTTAAAATATATATATATTTCAGAAAAATCCGTGGTAGCAATCTGAATGGACAATTCCTGTTGCCGGCAGAGCCCAGCAAAGAGAAAACCAAGAAACCAACTGCCGTCGAGTCAGATCCGACTCACAGCGACCCCTCCTTGGGTTTCCAAGTTGGTATATCACTGTGGCAGTAGATCCCCAACCCTCCTTCCAAGGAGTGGCTGCTGGGTCTGGTTAGCAGTCAAATGGCTTAGGCACTACACCACCAGAGCTTCCAGTGATGAGAAGAGCTGGCTTTTTCAAATCCTGCCTGAGTGACCCCGAGCCTGGGCTTCCTCAGTCTGAAACATGAGTCAGGATGGATGGGAAGTTTCTAGCACAGGGCTAAACCCCGAGGACTCCATAAAGAAAAGCCCCCATTCTATCTCCAGGGTTCCTGAAATCCCAGAGCAGGACTTCAGGACTTCCCAGTTCCAGTCTCCAGGCCGGGGGACATCCAGATCCCCTATCACATGCCTGGTTTCTAGGACTGGCCATTCCCCCCAAAGCCATGTCCTAGACGGACCCTGGCACATCCCCGCCCCGATGTCCTGCTCCTGCACCCCCCTTGTAGTGATGGAGAGTGACACGGCTGCTTGGTCACTCAAGCCAGAAACCTGAGTGAGATTCCAATGCTCCTCACCCGCCCTGTCCAGCCAGCCTCCCAGTCCTACCAGTGGCCATTCCTGGATAGTTCCTGCCTTAGTTGCTTAAAGTAACAGAAAGTGGCCGGCTGAGTGAACAGAAATGTATGTTCTCACAATCTGGAGGCTGAAAGTCCACAGCAGGGTCTCAGCCAATTCCTCCTGTGAGTCTCTCTTGGTGTCTGGCGGCTGCCCACCATCCTTGGTGGTCCTTGGAGTCCTTCTTGCTCCTGTGTGTGTCTCTGTTGTCTAACTGGTCTTTCTGTGACTCTGAAATGATTTGATTTAGGATCCCCGCTACACTGACATGTCCTCATTAGCATGACAAAAGAAAAACCTCTATTTCCCAACAGGGTTAGAATTTCAACATCAACTTTTGGAAGACCCAATTCAATCCATCAACTCACTGCGGTTGAGCCAGTTCTGACTCACAGTGACCCTGTAGGACAGAGCAGAACGGCCCCATTGGGTTACCAAGGCTGTAAATCTTTACAGAAACAGACTGCCTCATGTTTCTTTCATGGTGCAGCTAGTGGGTTCGAACTACAGACCTTATGGTTCGTAGCCGAGTGCTTAACCACTGCACCACCAGGGTTCCTTATTCAAGCCATGTTGTTGTTGTTGTTATGTGCCGTCGAGTCAAACCCGACTCATAGTGACCCCTCCTTGGGTTTCCAAGGCAGTATCACTACGGAAGTAGGATTGCTCAACCTTCCTTCCGAGGAGTGGCTGGTGGGTTTGAACTGCCAGCCGTCTCCTTAGCAGGCAAGTGTCTTAGCCACTATGCTACCAGAGCTCCCTATTCAAGCCGTAGCAGCTCCTAATTCATCTCCTTTTCAGCAGCCTCTCTGCTCTGAGTTAGGGCCTTACAATCTCTCACTGGGGTGATTTAAAGAGCTTCTTCACTGGGCTGTCCACAGCTGTGCCTGCTCTCTGCTATAAAGCTCATTCCTGGAGCCATGCATTCAGGTGTCTGTTGACCCCCTGGGAATACAAAGGAGATGCAGGGTATGGTTCCTGACCTCTCAGTTATAAACTCTGATAGTCATAGGCTCGGGTATAAATCCAGTTGGGAATATGAAGCAGGCAGACATGAAGGTCCAGCAACTACAGAAGACATGGAGCAATGTTAAATTCACAGAATAGGCCCAGATTATGACCAGCCTTCCACACCAGAGTGGGGACCTGGGAGTTTATCCTGTAGGACACTGGGATCCATTTTGAACAAGAAGGTAACAGGATAAAATCAGATTTGGAGACAGACCTGCCGTAATGGCTGATGGATGGGGAAGAAGGCTGGTGACAGGTAGATGGGTTGGGATATTATACTATAATCTTCCACCTCAGGGCCTTTGCCCAGGCACCTTCTTCTTCCTGCAACAATCTGCTCTCTTCTCCTCACCACCTTAATTCCTTGCACTCAGGTCTCAGTTCAAGTGTCACTTCCTCAAGGAAGCCTTCCCTGGGTGAAGTGCTCATCCCAGGTTCTCATAGTGCTCCTCTGTGGCAGGCCTCACTCCCCATGCCAAGCCCTTCCTTCTGGCCTGCTGTTTTGGAACAAATTGTATCATCCCAAAAGATGGGTTGAAGTCCCAACCCTGGGACCAGAGAATGGGCCTTGCTAGGAAATAGGGTCTTTGCAGATGTTATCAGTTAAGGAGAGGTTGGTCATTCTGAAGTAGGGTGGGGCCTCATCCAATCTGCCTGGTGTCCTTATAAAAGAGGTGAGGACACAGAGACAGAGACAGACGGATGGCAGTCATGTGAAGACGTAGTCAGAGACTGGCAGGTGAGGAATGCTGGGTGCCACCGGACGTTGGGAGAGAGCCATGGACCAGATTCTCCCCCAGAGCCTTCAGAAGGCACCGACGTGGCTGAGGGCCCCCATTGCCAGCCTCTAGAACTCTGAGACAACGCATTTCTGTTCTCCGAAGGCACCGAGTTGGTGGTACCTTGTTACGTTGGCCCCAGCAAACAGTCACACCTGCCTGTGCTGCAGAAGTAGGGATGCTTCCTGCTAACCTTCTCAGCCTCCCTTTCACCTGGAGGTGGCTACAGGCACAGTTCAAGCCAATGAACCAGAAAGAGAAGTCTGCTGGGAGCTTCCGGGAAACCTTTCACCTTCCAGACAAAAACAAGACATATTGTTGGCTGTTGGCTACGGAAGCCAAAGAGACAAGAATATTTCCCAAGAGACAACAGAGAGAGGGTTTTCCTCTAGAACTGACACCCTGAATTTGGACTCCTAGCCTCCCAAACGGTGAGAAAATACACCTCTCTTCTTTAGAGCCCACCTTCTTGTGGTGTTTCTGTTACAGCAGCACAAACTGAGAGAGGAACCAAAGAAGTGACTATGAGCATGGAAGAAAGGCAGGCTGGGCTGAGTGCTAAGGATGCTGGGTACCTTGGCCAAAATGAATCCAAGTTCAGAAGCCCTTTGGGAGCTCAGGACAACAGCCAGTGCTCCTTGATCCACAGCCCAGTCAGTCTTGCGAGTTCCTTTTAGGCTTTTGTTGGCAGAATGGTTGAAGGGACAGCCCTGGGGCTCCCTCCGCCTTTCTGAGCATGAAGGGTCTCTGCCCCATGGCCACAGGATTGAGTTGAACACAGTGTTTAATGAATGCATCTCTCCGTCGGCCCCCAAAGTGCTCAGGCATAAATCAAAATGCCTGAATTCATCAGAAATTGCGGCTGGAAACGCGATGTTGTATGAAATGTTTCCAATTTGCTTTCAGCCAAATTACCTCTTTTGCTTTAAAGGGCAAACTTGTTTTCTTTGATCCTGAGGATGCCGTCAGTTCTCAACGGCTCCTCTGGGAGAACAGGAAAAAGCCAGTGGACTTGGACTGGGAGAAACACATCTGACACTGATGACAAAAATGACTGGAGAATCTCTTTTCCTTGAATAGGATAATAGGATCATTTCATGTCCTTTTTAATGCCACTGAACTGAATATTTAAATCATTTCCAACTTAGGCCCCTCCCCCCTCTAAAATTCCTGCCCTGAGAGTGAAGCAAGGTTGTTAATGGATGGGGAACTTTAATTGGATCTTCTCTCAATTTGTCATTAATTCTGCTGATGAACTTTATAAATGGAAATATATCTTTATCATGCAAATCACACCTCATCTTCATTCAAATAGGCTTATTGGATATTTTATTACATTCTTTCTCTCTGAACATTCTGGGGGCAGAGAAAAGTTTGAGGAAAATTATATTTTCCCCTCTGGGGAGGAAAAGGGAAAGAAAATCACACACCTAAAACTACCCCACAAATCCAACAGTGGGACTTGAACAAGCCAGACAGTGTCAGCAAAGCTGGGGCGGGGGCGGGGAATCGCACTTTAAGGAACGCCATTTTAATATTAGTGGTCTTTTGGTCATGTTATCTGGAGGGACGAGGCCCCGGAGAAGGGAATCATCCTTAGTGAAGTAGTGGGTCAGCAGAAAAAAACGGAAGATTCCCAATGGGGTGGGTTGGTACAGTGGCTGTGACGATGGGCTCAAAGAAACGATTGTGAGGATGGAGCAGGCAGAAGGGCAGACTGTCCTTCTGTTGTACACAGGGTCGCTGTGCGTCAGCGCCAACTCGATGGCGCCTAACAACTCCTGAGACTTTCTCATGTACCAGTCGCTGTCTGAGTGCTTTCCACGACTCAACTCTCTTCCTCACAACAGCCTTCAGAGGTCAGTGCTACGATTACCTCCATTTTACAGACGAGGAAACCGAGACAGAGAGGGCTAAACAATTCTAGTTACTTGACAGCTAGTGACAGAGATTTCTGCCCACCTGAGTTGTCTCAGGAGCCTGCACCCTATAACCACTATTCCATCTGGTCTCTCGATTTTAAGATTGGCTTCTATGATGGACAGAGTAGAATGAGGAATGATTCCTGGTTTCACTGAATTCTGTCAAGTGAAAAGACCTAGAGAGGAGATGTTTTCAAGATTCAGCTCCCCTAGCATTCAATTTTCTTAACAACAAATACAGATAGACAGCAAGGATGTCTTCATACATAGAGACCATGGGCCCAACAGGCTCAGTGGAGATGCTGGAGAGAATCAGGAAGTCAGAAGCGTTTCTGGGGCTGTGATGGGGCAAGGCCATCACTGGCCTTGGTGTCACAGGAAAAGTAATGCCAGAACCTGTTAAGGAGGATACATGGAATTGGTGAGAACTGGGGGTGGGGAGATGAGGCAAGAAGGCCTTAAAAAGAATATTGAGGGTGTGATAGCTTCCATACATTATTTAATTTCTCTTTATTATTCATTTTTTTTGAATCACACGCATACTTTGGAACTTGTCACCAACCAATTATCAGACACACTTCCTACCTGATCATGGCACGAGGATCAGGGATAGTTGGTGTCTTAGTCATCTAGTGCTGCTATAAGAGGAATACCACAAGTGGAGATGGCTTTAACAAACTTATTTCCTCAAAGTTTAGGAGCTGGAAGTCCACATTCAGAGTGGCAGCTCAAGCGGAAGGCTTTCTCTCTCTGTGGGCTCCAGAGGCTGGTCCTTGTCTCTTCAGCTTGGGTCCTGGTTCCTTGGAGGTCTCCATGTGGCCTGGCATCTGCCTTCCCCCATCTCTGCTCTGCTTGATTGTTTAATCTCTTTTATATCTCGGAAGAGATAAAATCAAGACACGCCCTACACTAATCCTGCCTCATTAATATAACAAAGAGAAACTATTCCCAAATGGGATTATAACCACAGGCATAGAGGTGAGGATTTACAACATGTATTTTGGGGACATAATTCAACCCACAAACAATTGGGTAGCATGACACCATGCTGTTGGAAGCAGAAAAACTGGTGGATTAGGAACAATGCCTAAAGTGACTGGAATCCTCTCCTAGCACACCCCTTAAGTGATTTCTGCCAAATCTATAGACCAAGCTGTTAGCAACTCATTTTTTTTTTTCTTTCAGTATACTTTCATTCTCAAGTACTTTTCATTGAAAAGGAAACTTTATATCTTCACTGTAACTGGAAAATCGGTGTCACTTTCCTTAGATAGAAGATAACAATGTCTACATCCTGACATTATTTTACCCAGGTACCCCACCACTTGTCCGTCAGTTTGTTGCACTGTGGTGGCTTTCATGCTTCTGTGAGGCTGGAGGCCATGCCACCAGTATTTCAAATACCAGCAGGTCACCCATGGTGGACAGGTTTCAATGGAGCTTCCAGAATAAGACAGACTCGGAAGAAAGGCCTGATAACCTACGCCTGGAAATTAGCAAGTTGAAACCCTATGGTTTACAACAGAATATTGTCCAGTACAGTGCTGGAAATGAGGCCCCTGGATTGGAAGACACTCAAGATACACAGTGGCCACAGCAATGGACTCAAGGCGACCAATGACCATGAAGACGGGCAGGATTGAGTCAGACCCAGCCTGACGGCAGCTAACAAACAGCTAGGTGCAATTTTCCCGGGAAAGTGCTAAGTCTGAGACCAGATCCTGTAGTTGAAAAGGGAGACCAGCAAGTGGTAGGGAGATGTAAAAACAGTCAAGCCCCACTGAGAGGCTCCCACTGGTGCCGTTAGAGTGAAGAGAGACCTGCCAAAGGAACGGCCTTCTCAGGGGGCTGAATGCTACTTTCTGCCATTTGTGTACCTCTCTCCCTAAACCAGATTTCATTGAACCAACAAAACCACCTAAGTAAGCACCTTCTCCCTTAGGGCAGCCTTCCATTTCCATTCCCAGCGCAGGCATTCCTAGACAGTGTGAGTGTGCCCTCCTGGAGGTGAGTGATTGAGACTGTGTGTCTTCTGAGCTCCGTCCATTCTTGGCTCTTCCCATGGCGGGACCCAGAAACAAGAACCTCTTCAGCTTGAGAACACTCAGAACGGCTTAAGGTGGAAACAAGTGGAGGTAGACGGGGCAGAAAGAAGTTTTTGCATGCAATGGAGCTCATGGTCTTTGTTCTTATTTTTTATAAAATAAAAAATTTGCACCTTCTGTGTGATTGCAGATAGAATACAACCATGTTGCAGATCTCACAATGTGTGTAGCTTACTCCACGTATTTTTGACAGTTGTGTCATGTTTTGGGGAGGTGTCATTCCCTTTCCTGTTCCTTGGGACGAACGCCCTGCATCATCCTCACCCTGACGCTGTGCTTGCGAGTCTATGAAGTCCTTGATTGGTATACGATCCCTGGCTGCTTAGCTCAAATTCTGCTACCTGGTTGACGAGATAATAAACCAAACCAGGGGCTGTTGAGTTGATGACAACCAACAGTGACCCCATGTGTTGCAGACTAGCACTGTGTTTTCTCGGGCTTTTGGCAGCAGACTGCCAGGCTTTCCTTCAAAGGTACCTGAGGGCCGGTTTGAACCACCAACCTTTCGTTAGCAGTTGGGTGCTTAACCATTTGCCCCCCAGGGCCTCATGGATTAACAGGCAGAGATACCTTTGAAGTGGCAGGAATTTTCCTTTTCACCTCAGAAAGAGCCCACTAGTCTGTAAACCATGTATCCAGCTTTCCTCAGAGTTAGAATTTTCTAAACACTGTCTCTGAGCCCCCAAGTCCAGACTGGGGAAAGTCAGGGGCTGTTAAGGGGCAGCAAATCCACGATGAGAACTGCCCTCCCAAGCGACTGTCACGTGGGAGGAGCTCAGGAACCCACCGTTGAATAAGGGAGGAGATGGCAACCCAAGATTTACCAATGGGCCCACTTCCTCTTAGGGAAACAAACAAACACAAACCCAGTTGCCCATCGGGACTCCAACTCATAGCACCCCACGTGTGTCAGAGAGGAACTGTGCTCTTGAGGGTTTTCAGTGGCTGATCTTTAGGAAGTAGATCGCCAGAGCTTTCTTCCCAAGTGCCTCTGGGTGGCTTGGAACTGCTAACCTCTTGGTTCATAGCCAAGTGCTTAACCGCTTGTGCCATCGGGGACTCCATGCACAATGACTCACTGCCATTAAGTTGACTGTGATTCAGAGCGACCCCCATTGGGTTTCCAAGGCAGTCAACGTTTATGGAAGCTGACTGCCTCATCTTTCTTCCATGGAGCAGCTGGCGGGTTTGAATCACTGACCTTCTGGTTAGTAACCAAATGCTTTAACCACTACACCACCAGGGCCCCCCCATGCACAATCAAACCAAGAAGTGAACTCACTGCCGTGGAGTCGGATTTGACTCATAGCGACCCCTCCTTGGGTTTCTGAGGCCGTATCACTACGGAAGTAGATTGCCCAACCTTCCCTCCAAGGAGTGGCTGGTGGGTTTGAACTGCCAGCCTTCTGGTTAGCAGTCATATATATGCCTTAGGCACTACGCCACCAGAGCTCCTCCATGCACAATGTTGTTGTATGTACCATCGAGTCGGACCTGACTCATAGTGACCCCTCCTTGGGTTTCCAAGGCAGTATCACTATGGAAGTAGATTGCCCCATCTTCCTTCCGAGGAGTGGCTGGTGGGTTTGAACCGCCAGCCTTCTGGTTAGCAGTCAAGTGCCTTAGGCACTATGCTACCAGAGCTCCCTCCACAATAGGGTAATGTTATTTGTGGTATGTGTTCTGAATTAGAGCCAGAAAACAGAGTCATATTTCAACAGTGAGCACTGTGGGTCCAGGTCGGGCTTCCTGGGTTGTTTCTTACAAGCACTCAGGGCTTGGAATTTTAGAATGAAGGACTGAAATCGAACTTTGTTTTTGTAGTTTAGTGTTGTGTTTTTTCCTCTTCACCACTTCAGCACGACTACCCAATCCGCTCATGTCCTTTTTGAGAACCAATGTTCTGTGGGTTATAGTTGGTTTTCAGAAGGTCCCCATGCAGGGGCCGTAGCTGTGAAAGCTGGAAGAATGAACAGACGGGGTCTCGTCTGTGGTGATGGCTCAGGGTGGCCGGAGGTTTGGAGACAGAACACTGCAGAGTGACGGAGGACAGTAGGGAATGGGCTCAGGGGGCAGGTAGCGAAGCCACTGGGTGTGCTGAACAGCTCGCTGCCAGCCTCTGGCCACAGCTCTATGGAAGTTCAGTCCCTGGGCATCGGCCCTTGGCTAGCTGTACGGTTTTAGGCAAGTTGCTTAACTTCCGGAGGCATGAGCTTGCTCATCTGTCAAACGGGGACAGCAACGGAACCCACACCTGGTAGAATTGTTGTGAGTTAATGAGATCCTGGCTCCCTACTGTTTAGCTTTTATTATGAAACCAACCCAAAACCATTGCCATGAGGGTGTGGAGAGACTGGAACCCTCACACACTGCTGATGGGACTGTAAAATGGTCCAGTCATGGTGGAAGGTGGAAAGTGGTATGGCGCTTCCCTAAGGAGTTGGAAACAGAAATAGCATCTGATCCAGCAATGCCACTACTAGGGAGATATCCTAGGGAAATAAGAGCCATGACAGGAAGAGATACATGCACACGCATGTTCATTGCAGCACTACTCACAACAGCAAAAAAGATGGAAACAGCCTAAGTGCCCATCAACAGATGAGTGGAAAACCAAACTAAGGTACATACACACAATGGAATACTAGGCAACGTAGTATTCAATGATGAATCTGCAAAACACCTCAGAATGTGGATGAACGTTCCATAACGGAAGACATTATGCTGAGTGAAATCAATCAAAAAGGACAAATATTGTATGAGACCACTACTGTAAAAAGTCAATACAAGGTTTATTCACAGAAAGAAGCACTCTTTGAAGGTTACTCGGGTGGGAGGAGCAGTGGGGGTAAATCACTAACTAGAGGGTAGACAGGAATGAACTTGGGTGAGAGGAAAGGCAGCGTACAATAAAGAGCAGGTCAGCACAGAACGACCAGGGCAGAGGAAGGCAGAGGAGGAGTGCAGGAGTTGAAGGCAGCAGTGGTGAAGACTATGACATACATAATCCTGTGATAACAGCAATAACCGCAGTCTGTGAGAGGACGCATAGACACGCAGGCTGAACAGAAGGTGATCACACCCGCAAGTACATACAGGTTTGACAGAGGTTAGCTTGACCTATGTATTTACATGTGCTGCAAAGATATCCATGGATGAAATAGAGCACATGGGGCAAAGTTATGAAAACTTCTTATTAATAACCAAACCCCTTGAGGGAATGAATGAAAACAGGAAAAACCCAGACCCATTGCTGTTGAGTCGACTCTGACCCGTGGCGCCCCGACTGTATTACAGTGCAGAACTGCCCCATAGGGTTTTCTTGGCTATAATCGCTATGCAAGGTCACCAGGGCTTTCTGCCTTGGTGCTGCTGAGTGGGTTTGAACAAGCGATCTTGGGAACCCTATGGGGCAGTTCTACTCTGACCTATAGGGTCATTCAGAGTTGGAATCAACTTCACAGCAGTGGGGTTTTGGGGCACTGGGTTGAGAAGGAAAACATATTTCTTTCTCTGGTTTCTGGTTTTAAAACACCCTCTGTGTTCAACAGCCCCCCTGTGAAAGGTATTTGGCCACAGGAAACCACCTGCTGCAAGTATTTGAAAGCTAAGGTCAAAGAGAGACCTTTCCCTGATGCTCTGGATTTCAAATGTTCTTCCTTTTTAATCACTTCAGCTTCAGTTCCACTGACTAGGGCCTGAAGGGAAAGAGGATGTGTGTGTGTGTGTGTGAGTGAGTGTGTGAAAGCATCAAACTAGCACAGGGTTTCTCAACCTCTGCACTTGACACTTGAGCCAGATGGCTGTGGGGCTATCTTGTGCTTTGTAGGACATTGAGCACCATCCCTGGCCTCTACCTACAGATGCCAGCACAGCACCCGGGTTGTGACAGTCAAAAAGGTCTCCAGAACCCTTGGTGGAGAGACAGTGACCTTGCTCAGCTGTGGAACTCCTGGCCTCCCCACCCCCCAGTCCAGTGCTCCATCCAGGTTCAAAGGCCGGCTAATTCCGAGTCCAGCCAAGCCCTGCCTGACAGCTCTATCATCTAAAGTCACTCTCCTGCTAGGGCTTCCAGAATAACTCAGGGTAAGTCTCTCATCTCTGGCAACTGGGGCTGTCCCCACCACATCCAAAGGAACCTGGGTGGAGGACAGATGGCTTAAGAAAGGGGAAAGATTTCAGGGGAGTGAAAAGCCCTCTTCATAGGTGAGTGAAGATGACTATTATATGTGGAGGCATAAATCAGGTGGTGCATTGGCCTTGTAGCCCTGAGCGCCTTGGGCACAAAGGGAAGTGCATGGGGAAATTTAGTTAGCAGGCTAGGCCCAGCCCTTTCATTCTTCACTGGGACTGTGTCCAACCACGTATGCCTGGAATGTGTTCCCAAGAGACTGCCCCGCCCAAGACAGGAGCCAGTCTGGAGCGCCCCAGGCAGCCTGGCCAGAGGCAGGAAGATGGGCATTGTGCTGCTGCAGCTGCTTTTAATCAACAGGTGATTTTTTTTTTAAGTTTTCTGGGTGGAGGGTGAAGCCTGGGAAAGGGAATGGTGGGTTAGATTCCTGCCTGTTACCATTTTATGATTATTATTCAGACCAGGCATAATGGGGCGGTGATCTCAGCACTCAGCCCCTCTCACTCTTGACTATCCAACCACCTCCACTACTTGGTCTTTTGTTCCGGCCTGGTTACACTGGTCATGATCTTCATTTCCTCTTGATCACCTTACAGGTGGACCAGGGAACGAGGCAGCCGTTCTGACGTGGTGGGGTTCGACAATTCCATCACAACAGCTTTCCTCACTGGGGAGGAGAAATTGAAGGCTCCCGGAAGTGTTTTAAGCAGGGAGCGAGTGACATGGCCAGACTGGCAGCCTGGGATGAAGCGTGGTGAAAGGGCTCTCTGGTGCAGGATGGCAAGGGGGTCCAGGTCAGAGGGCTGGTGAAGAGGCCCAGAAGAGAGATGGCACGGCCTCAACCAGGGCCAAGGCAGAGATGCCAGGGAGAAGTGGATGGTCTGAGAAACACTGAGGAGGAAGAATCAACCGGCTGAGGGGGAGGATGGGGTGAAGGGCAGGCTGTGTGTGATATTGTTGTTCTTGTATGCTGTTGTGTCCATTCTGACTCATGGCCACCCTAGAGGGTACAGCAGAACTGCCCTACCGGGTTTCCGCTGGTAGCGTAGTGCCTAAGGCACTTGGTTGCTAACCAGAAGGCTGGCGGTTCAAACCCACCAGCCACTCCTCCAAAGGTAGGTTGGTTGGGCAACCTCCTTCCGTAGTGATATCGCCTCGGAAACCCAAGGAGGGGTCGCTGTGAGTCATGGCCGACTCGACGGCAGATAACAACAACAACAATGTGCAATGAAATCACATTTTAAGGAAGGGGATGGGAATTAAGTTTTAAAGTCACCACATAAGGCAAAAATTGGAGTAATCAAAGTTACGTAATTGAAACAATCACGTAACACGCCTTTCATTATATGGACCCTGGAGCGAAGAAGGGTCGTTGGGTGGAAGTGGTAGGGAATTTATAAGCACCTTCCCACTTCTGACACTCGTGTGTCTGACTTGAAACAAGTATGATGTGACTCCACCCGATTGAGGAAAACGGGCTGGACTGGCTGAGGTGTGGGATATTATTCCTCAGGCATCCAAAGGAAGGCGGGCTAGACCGCATTCTTCATCTCCCCCTCACCTTCACCCCTTCACCCATCTGGTCACTCACCGGCTCTGAGGTCTCCAGGTCTTTCCACCCAAGGTTTATCTCCGAGGTACCTCCGTTGCTAGGTTACCCGCCAATCTCAGGAGGCGGGACTCGGCGTCTGACTGACTGACCTTTTCACCGTTCAATTTCTTTTTCCGCTCAGTTCATCCCGCCTTCTGGACTCTAACCAATCAAAAGTAACGTCTCTCTGACTCTACACCAATTGAGAGAGCCGAGAGTAAGGCGGGGAGGGTGGGAGGGAATAGGGGCGGAACGAAGAAGTTCCGCCCCTTCTCAAGGAGGCGGCAGGGAGTTCTGCTTGGGCAGAGGGTGAAGACTGAAAAAAAAGAACGTGAGGCTCGGCCAATCACAGCTCAGCATGGCAATCGAAGTAGCCAATAGACCGCTGCAGAGGAGAAATGGGGCGGAACCGATGGTGTTGGGGACTCGGTAGGCGGCGGATGGGAGAGCTGGCGCAGCTGCCTTGGTGGCAGCGGCTGGAGTGGCGGCGACTGAAGTGGCGGCAGCAGCAGCGGCGGCGGCGGCTGCAACAGCTCCGGGCTCGGGGCTTTGGCGGCGGCGCCGGCGGGCTGTGCTGTGCGGACCCCGGCACGTGGTCCGGGTTGCTGGGGCTGCGCGTGTAAGAATCCGGGGGGCGCGAGGACTTGTCCTGGGTGAAAGGGCAGGGGACGGAGGTCAGAAGGCGCCGAGTAGGAGGTTGCGGCTGGGTATCGGGGTTTGGAGGGCGGGTGGGACGGACCTTGAAGGGCTACAGGGAAGTCACCGCCCGGCTTCTCTCCCTCCAGTCCAGGCCGGCGCTTTGCACCCTCTTTTCTCGGCCCTGGCCCCCTGGGGCGATAGTCACTTGGGGCCCTGGGTGGGGAGCACGTGCAGCTGGAGCCGGCGCTCCTGCTCCTGCCCTCTTCCCTCGCCATCTCTCTCCCAGGCGTCCTCAGCCCCACACCGGACAAGTGCCCGTGTCAGGCAGTCCCAGTGGGCAGCGGAACAGCTGCTGACCCCCTTTCTCCGGGACCTTTCCCCGGGGCCGACCCTGCCCTCCTGGGCCATCTGTGGAGGGAGAAGCAAAACCCACGGAAGGAACACTGGCCTAGGACTCAGAAGACCTGCACTCTAGCTCCTTCTGGACTGTGTGACCTTGGGCAGGCCCCTGTCCCTCTCTGGGCCCAACTTTTCCCTCTCCAAACCATGGATTTGAATCGAAATGGGGGACTGGCCCTGGGAGGAGGTATAGGGTAATAGTTAAAGGGGAAAGTCTCTGAATTCAGACTGCCTGGGCTAAGATCCCTACTCCTTCATGTCCACATCCCAGTTGTTTACTTACAGCAAGTTCATTTAACCTCTCTAATTAAGCTTCCTCCGTTTCCTCATCTATAAAAGTGGGGATATTAGCTGTGATAGGGTTTCTCAGAAGACACTTTGGCCCTGATAATTCTTTGTTGTGGAGGCTTCCTGTGCATTGTAGGATGTTGAATGGTATTCCTGGCCCCTACCCACTAGGTGCCAGAAGCAACCCTTTCTCCCTCCCTCCTGCAAGTTGTGACAATCAAAAATGTCTATAGACATTGCTAAATCTCCCCTCAGTGAGAGAACCACTGAGCTAAGACAATGCAAGCAGACGGTCCTGTATTCAGTAGTTCACCACAGCAACAAAACCTATAGGCATTATGATAATGATAAAATTAGGAAACCTCTTCTTGAGTGGAGAAGGTTAACAGATTCTCCCACCATCAAAATACAGGAGAGAATGGCAAAACGTCCCAGTGTGGATGCCGGTGAGGAATGCCGGGAAGTTCATTTACGTATTCTCTCAACTTTTGTGTCTGTTTGAAAGTGCTGATGGTAAGAAGTTTCAAAACAAAACAAAATAAACCCCACAGAATTCTCAAAACAGCCTAATGGTGGTGTCCCCTTTGGATTTCCTTTTCTGCCTTCTCTCATTACTGAAATTGAAGAGCAAAAATAAATCCCCAGATCAGGAGGAAACTTTAAAAAAAAAACCCAACAACCCCCATCTCACAGGAAGTTAGCTGAGCAGAGTTGCAAGCTTGCAGGCGGCAGGCGGGTGTTTACTTTGCTCCCTTGTCCTCAGAGGCTCTGCAGTTCCTTGTTGACGCACTAGGGTCTGCCTGGAGTCATTCTGATGATATTTGTGAAAGAACTCGGTGGCTCGGTTGCCATTTCAGTGGGTCAGTTTGGAGGCAAAGTTGATTGAGCCCAGAAGGCAGCAGCTGGAGGAGGGACCCAGCTGCTGTTTTCAAGCTCAAAGGTCTGCAGTCAGATCTGCTGTCTTTGCTTTTCTGTTGGCCCCGCTAAGCAGAGATGGGAAGGAGTCCTGGTGGCTCAGTGATTGAGTGCTCTGCTGCTAACTGAAAGGTCAGCAGTTCAGACACACCCAACAGAACCGTGGGAGAAAGAAGTGGCAGTCTGTTTCTATAAAAATGACAGCCTAGGGCCTATGGGGCAGTTCAGCTGTGCCACATGGGGTCACTATGAGTCGAAATTGACTCAGTGGCACCTAACAACAACAGCTGGGCTGGCGTGCTAAAGTCATTGAAGCTAGATGCTGCCTAAGTACCATGGCTGTTATCAGAGGAATTTTAGTGTAGTGGCTGGGAACACAGCTCTGGAGTTAGACTGTATACTTCAAAGCTTGGCTTTCTGGCTGTGTGTTCTTGGGCGAGTTACCTAACCCCTCTGTGCCTAAAGATCCCCTCTGTATAAAAGAGGGATAATAATCCTACCTATCTTACAGGGCTATTATGAAGATCCAATCAGCTTTTACGTATAAATTGCTAGAAAAGTGCCTGGTGCATAGGAAGTGCTCACAGAATATTAACTACTATTATTTTATTTTATTTTTTTCTCCAAAGACACACACCAACATGTGTATAGGGAGAGTGGTGGAACATACTAGCCATACTCTCGCTCTCTAGATTTAATCACTTAACTTTTCAATATCTGTTCTTACAGGGTGTGTGTGTGTGTGTGTATTTTAATGGTATTTTACTATAAGCCTCCTTTTTTTTTGAGATCTAATTCACGTACCCTAAAATTCACCATAGGAGCTCTGGTAGCATAGTGCCTAAGGCACTTGGCTGCTAACCAGAAGGCTGGCGGTTCAAACCCACCAGCTACTCCTTGGAAGGAAGGTTGGGCAATCTACTTCCGTAGTGATACCGCCTTGGAAACCCAAGGAGGGGTTGCTATGAGTCAGGTCCGACTTGACGGCACATAATAACAACAACAAAATTCACCATTTCATACACAAGGTTGTATAACCACCAGCACTACCTAATTCCAAAACTCTCTCATCTGTGCCCATTGTGTTTGAATAATCTCTCTCTCTCTTTTTTTTTTTTTTATCCCCTAAACCATAGAAGATGCCACTAATGGAGGAGTTTTGGAGAAGCACCTCAGGGGCAGTGGCTTTGAAAGGGACATCAAACCAGAGACTACTTAAAGCCTTGGCCATTGCATCCTGAGGGCTGCAGGAGAGGAGACCATGGCCGTGAGCTTGGATGATGACGTGCCCCTGATCCTGACCTTGGATGAGGGTGGCAGCACCCCTCTGGCTCCCTCCAACGGACTGGCCCAAGTGGAACTGCCTAGCAAAAGTAAGACCATGGTTTGGGCTGGGGGTGGGCAATGATGTGGGCCTTGTGGTCTAATGGGAGAGGTATGCTCCTGTTACCCGACACGCACATTGGACCCCCAAGTTCTGGCACCGAGATGACTCCCAGGAGACCCTGGAGTTTCCCTTCTTACTCATCCAGCTTCATGATGCCCTTGGTGGCTACCTTGCCCTCCTTGAGACCCTTCCTCAGTCGGCCACCTGCATCCCTTGCCCCTGAGCTACCTTGACTTTCACTGTGGATGCCCAGCTGGGGCCTCAGTCTAACCTGCTCCTTGGCCAGCGTCCCAGTCCCGTTCCCTGTTAAAAAAAGAAACAGCTTTCCGTCCCAGCCTGCGTCTGTCCCAATCTCAAGCTGCTGGCAGGAAGGTGGACTTGACAGCTGCTTTCTGTCCAGGCTCAGCCCCTGCACTGCCTGGGGCACAGTGGGAGGGAGTAGGTATCTGTGGTGAGCCATTGATTGGAGGGTTTTGGGTTTTGCTTTGTCTTCCTCTGAACCAAAGCCTAGCACACAGTGAACCCAAGAGAGGCTGTGAGCTTTAAATTTTTTAAATTTTAAGTGTGGTTCTGGCAGAATCAGAGGCTTTAAAAACCTTTCTGGTCTTTGTCCCAAAGCCATTGGCTTCATTCGCTCTTGCTTCAGGCTCAGGAGAGGCTCAAAATGACTCGCCTCTTTGGGAAGGTCCTAAGAGATCGTAGAGGGTCAGTGAAAGACAGGAAGACCCTCAGTGAGATAGACTGACACGGTGGCTGCAACAGTGGGTCAGACATGGCAACAATTGTGAGGATGCCTCAGGGCCGGGCGCACTGTTCCGTTGTACACAGGGTTGCTGTGAGTCTGAACTGACTCAGCAGCACCTAATGGCAGCGAGACATCATGGACCGGTGCTTTGGGCACCACCCATGTGCCAGCCCTCAGCCAGGACAGAGGGCCATTGCTCTTCTCCAGCTCACAGGTGCAGATGCTTGAGTCCAGGGAAGGATGAGCCTCGCCGCACCATCTCCTTTGTCCAGAGAGAGCACAGTTGGGTCACAGGGTGTGTAGCAGCCTCCCTCAGGAGTAATGAAGGAGAGCAGTGTCCTTGGGGGTGGGCGTCCACTGGGAGGCCTGGCTCCCAATAAACTGGCCTGTCCTTGTTTGTGCATGCTCACCCCAGCCAGGGTGGCAGAGCTGGGCCTGCTTGATGGTGCTCCAGGAGGGCTAGAATCTAAACTAGAGATTTCCCTCAGTGCCACTTGGGGCTGAGAAAGCAGTGACAGGTTTCAGGAACACTTCTTAAATGCCAAGGAGCCCTGGTGGCACAGGGGTTCAGTGTTCAGCTGCTAACTGAAAGGTCATCCATTGGTTTGAACCCATCAGCGAAACATGTGACAGTCTGCCCCTGTAAAGAGTACAGCCTTGAGGACTCTACAAGGCAGTTCTGCTCTGTTCTGTGGGCTGCTATGAATCAGAATCAACTCAGTGGCAATGAGTTTGGTTTTTTTTGGTCTTAAATGCCTCAGAGCTGTCAAGCTGACTATTAGGCTCTTTCTTATCTGTTGTCTCACTAGTTCCTCCTGCAGGGCAATCGGCACATTCACTATATTACAGGGGACAAAATTATGGGCCTTGCCCAAGTAACTTACCAAAGATCACACAGCCAACAAGTGTTTGAACTGTGATTGGAAGCTTGGACTGCCTGACTCTGAAGGTCCTTCCCTTCCTCTTCTTCCGTGTCTTAATAGGCCCGTAATAAATGTGAATGTTGGCCCTTAGCATTTGCTTTCATCATCACATCATATAGGGAGACCGGGTGTATCGGCAAACTCAGTGGCTCACTTTGGCTTCTTTTCTTTTTTTTTTAACTTTTACTGTGATTTGGGTGAAAGTTTATGGAGCAAATTCATTTTCCATACAGTAGTTCATACACATTCTGTCTCATAACGTTGACTACAATTCCCCACAATGTAACTGCTCTCTTCCCACTACCTTCCTGTCATCATCTCTTCCCTCTGTCCTTTCCTGTGCATTCCTGCCCCTTGACCTATCTCCTTGTGCACATACTGCCCTTCTGTTCTCTTGTGATTGATCATTCGAGATAGTGTATCTACTTGATGTAAGTGTCCACCCTCTACACCTGTCTCTTGGCTTGTTTCTGCCCCCCTTGGATTTTTTTTTAAATTGTGATTTGGGTGAAAATTTACAGAGCAGATTCACTTTCCATACAGCAGTTCACAAATTCTTTGTCTCATGACATTGACCACAATTCATCACAATGCAGCAGCTCCCCTCCCACTTCCTCCCGACAGTCACCTTTTCCCTGTGTCCGTCCCTCCATGCATTCCTGTCCCCTGAGCTGTCTCCCTGTGCATACACAGCCTTTCTTTTTCCCATGATTGTTCTCTCCAAGGAGTGTATCTACCTCAGGTAAACGTTCAACTCATATGCCTGTCTTTTGTTTGGCTGGAAGCCACAGATGTGGGTTCAGTTCCAGACCTGAAGGTCAGCTAGGGGCCATAGTCTTAGTGGTTCCACCAGGCTCTATCAGACCAGCAAACCTGGTCCCCCTTTTTTTTTTCCAAATGCTTTTGAGTTTTGTTCTTGGCTTGTTTCTTAACAGGAACATACCTGACAGGGTCCAGGAAAACTCTCTGCATGGGGCATTAGGTCTTTTGTTTCCCATCTCACTCTCTTCTTGGGTCACTTGCTAAAACCTCTAAGAACTTGTGGGGTTGCTCCATCAAGCCTGGCTGGGAAGAATGGCAGTAGGGCCTCTCTGTGGATAAAGGTTGCAGGCCATTGCTATTTCATGCTTGGATTTTGGAATTGACCTTCTAGCCAAAGCGTCCATCCCCACCACCCCTGCCATCCAGCAGTCTGTAAAACACAAATCCATTGTGGAACTTTCCCTTATTGGAGCTCCTCAAGACCTGCCCATTCCCCCCAGGATTCTAGCCAAGCTCTTTAGGTGGCATAAAGCCAAACCCATTGCCATCAACTCTATTCTGACACATAGCAACCCTACAGGACTGAGGAGAACTGCCCCATAGAGTTTCCATGGCTGTAATCTTTACAGAAGCAGCCTGCCACATCTTTTTCCCACAGAGTGGCTGGTGGATTGAGACCACTGACCTTTTGTTTGGCACCCAAGTGCTTTAACCACTGTGCCACCGGGGCTTCTTTGAGCCAGCATTCGAGGCCTTCTGTGTTCTAGCACCTTCTTGCTTGGCTGGTCCCATTTCCTGCCTCGATCCACAGCATCAAACTATTTACAGTCCTGTGAATGCCCCATGCATTCTTAAGCCTTTCTGCCTTACTGGTAACTCTGCCTCCATTACTCGCCTGCCTCGTTTGCTCAGGGGCTCCAGTTGGGTCTTGAAAGCCCTGCTGATAATACCATCTCTTCTTTGAAGCCTTCACTGAACCTCCTCTTCCTGACGGAGTTAATTACTCACTGCCCTTTACTGCTTGGTCGTCCTGAATTGGCTTCTATTATTCCAAGTAGCCGACTACATGGTAATTACTTGTTTAACTGTCTGAATCACCTCCTAAGCCCTGAGCTCCTGAGCACAGGAAGACCTTGTTCATCTTTGTGTCACCTGGCTCAGTGCCCACCACGTGTAGATACTCCAGCACATGATGGCCGAAACAAACCCCATTGGGTCTCTGAGGCTTGCAGCTCACGGGAGTGGCTGGCTGAGGGCCCTTGCTGAAGCCCGGTGACATCGCCTCCTTCTTCTTGTCCTACTGGTTCTGTGAGTCCCATTTCTCCCAACACAGCTGACTGTCCTGGAGGCTGCCCTCATTGCCACCAGTCTGGTGGATGTGAACTCTTGAGGTAGGAAGGCATTGGCAGAGTGCAGACGGAGGCTTGTAGCAGGGTCGGCAGTGGCGTGGGCGTGAGCCACTGAGAATTGAGCAAAATGTCAGAAGGCGGGAGCATCAGCTGAGCCCAGACCACAGGCTTGGGCCCAACAGCCACTGCGTGGTCCTTCCTCAGGCTCTCTACCTACATCCTCCTGCCCTCCTTGAGATGCAGGGACCCAGGAACCTGGCTGCAATGCCTACGACCTTTACCCTGTGCTGGAGATGACCTATGCTACGTGGTCTTGAGCGTGTTAGGACCTTAACCCTGCAGGAAACTGTAGGGTGGGGATTTTTCTCCTTATATGGACAAGGATGGATTTTATCCAAGACTCTTAACATCTCTGAACCCTAAGAGTGGCTGTCGGCATGCTAATGAATGAGTCACCGACAGAACAGTGTGAGGTGGATGAAGGCGGCAGGTATGAGCAGAGGTATTTAGAGCCTGGAAATTAGGAATCACCTTGAAAACAGGCAGTGGGGAGGCCTTCACAGGCAGCTTAGACACAGCTGTGGTCTGCATTCCACCTCAGGCAGTGGGCTAGACCATCACGTGGAAGGAATCAGAACGTTGTGGGCAGCATTGGGGTCTTCAGGATAGTTTTGGTCACATTCAGTGTTTATTGTCCCCAAAGGCTACAACGGGTGGGCCCCCACGACGTGCCCTTTCTGGGTGAGAAGAGGATGGACCGGGGCATGAAGTGAGATTTGAGCAGGCACTCACTAGCCTCATGTGTCCCTTTAGAGCTGGGTTGCCCTTGGTGTCCTGGTGACAAGCCATGCAGGGATAAGGCCCAAGAAGTAACGGAGCAGAGGAGCCCCCCCAATCCTGGCATGCCTTTGGGAGTTTACCTTGTGCTGTGTCTCCCAGGATGGAGTCACTGTCCCCTTGCAAGGGACCAACACATGATGCCCTGGCTCCCTTTGCAGAGTCTTACGCAGCCAGGCTGGTTGGCACCAGATTCCGTCAGGATTGGCCCACGCTGTTGGCATTGGGGCAGATGTGGCCAGGATGAGCTGAGAGAAGGAGAGGGCTCTCACCCCACAGTGTACTCTCCATTCACAGGAATCTGGGCCTGTGGCTCTTTCTCTGACTAGTGTCCCCCAGCATGCTTGCCAAAGAATGAAGCCCAGAGGACTTGAATAGTTTCTGATCCTTGTGATGTCCCAGGTGGAGGTGTGGTAAGTGCGAGGGCCATGGCATCGAGCCCCGAGGCGACCCGTGCTGACTGAGTGCAGAGCTTGGCTTCTCCAGGCCTCAGCCTCCTCATCTGTAGAGTGGGGCCCTGGGGGATTCCAGGCAGTGGTGGGTGTGATGCACGCGGTGCTTGGCGCTTGGTGAGGGCCCAGCCGGTCGTGGGTGTTCTTATGGTGGCCTGAGACTGGGCAGCTGCTTTGGAACCTCTGCCACAAGCCGGGATCCAGATCCCGGCCATGACCCGGGTCCTTTACTGCCACTCCTGGCCCAGCCGGTGGCCGCCACCCAGCCAGGAAGGGAAGGCAGCATGCGGCTGGAGAAACAGCAATTAGAGCCTCCTAAGGAGTGGGGTCATTTGGCTCCGCCGTAGTTGCTCCCCTGGCTCTTTGAGGGCCTCGTGCAGGCAGAATGCTGGGTGTCACCAGACCGGCGGTGACGCCAATTAAAGTGAGCAAGCACCCGACATGCTGGGTTCAAGTCTCGTGACAGAGACTGAAGCCTTTACCTCCCTCCACGTCTTCATGGGGGGGTCCTGTCTGTTGTTGCTGGTCCCCCGCCATGAAATGCTGTTCTCTCCTCTGCGTGCAGAACGCTGCTGTGTCTAAATGTGGCAGCGGCAGCTGGGTACAGCTGGGGCACCTGCCACCACCCTTACAGCTCGCTGTGGGGAGGCCGAAGTTCACACTCGCTCCGGGAGCGAGTCGGGAGCCAGGACAGCCTCCACGCCGGTGAGGGAATGCGGGAGGGCTTTGATGGCTTACTACAGCATGGGCTCCAAGACTACCCCCACCTTCAGGCTCAGGGGGCCCATTCTTACTCCTTAATGTATTCCTTAATTTAAACGTTTCTGGACTCCAACCCTCTGCCCTGTCATTGCAAGCTGAGTAAAGTAGTTGCTGCTGCTACACGCTGTCAAGTTGATTCCGACTCATCGCGACCCCGCGTGACAGAGTAGGGTTTCCTAGGCTGTCATCTTCATGGAAGCAGATAACCAGGTCTTATCCCTCAGAGCCTCCGGTGGGTTCGAACTGCCAACCCTTTGGTTGGGGCTCCTTTTCAGTGAAGTTACACAGTAATGATAGCTCACAGATACCAGGCTCCTACTGGGGGCAGGCAGTGCCCACACACTTTGCCTGTGATGTCTCTGGTTTGTGAGGGAGGTGCTTTCCATGTCCTCGTCTTACAGAACTTGTTCTCTGTTCTCTGCACAGGCATCGGGTTACATTTTACACGATGGTGATGGACACAGGAAAATTGGGGCTGAAAATGGGAACTTGCAGGAGTGGAGATTTGGGAATGGGAAAGGAAGGGCCAAAGAGGACGCCTTGGGGTGGAGGATGAGAGCCAACTCAGGAAGCAGGGTGGGGCTGTTGAGGTGGGCACCCACCCTGGGTTCTTGGCTCCCAATGGCAGGTGACCCTGCATCAAGCCAGCCTGGATAACTGAGTTGGGAATATGGATGCCTTTTGCACCAGGGACTCTACCTGGTCTAGGTTTCATCGAAGGTACTTACCTAATAATAGAAACAGGCAGCCTTTCCTTCCCACAAACCACCGGAATCTGGTTCAGAGAACGTGACCTTGAAGTTGTGGTTAGGCGAGTCAGTTCCAACTCATAGCAGCCCTATATACAGCAGAACGAAACACTGCCCAGGCCTGCACCATCCTCACAGTCATTGCTGTGTTTGAACCCATTGTCGCAACCACTGGGTCAGTCCATCTCTTTGAGGGTCTCCCTCTTTACCAAGCATGCTGTCCTTGTCCAGGGACTGGTCCCTCCTGATAGCGTGTCCACGGTACGTGAGATGAACTCTTGCCATCCTTGCTTCTGAGGAGCGTTCTGGCTGCACTTCCTCCTTAAAGTTAGGACCGGAGACCTGGTTGTGTGGGGCCTGGGGCACACAGCAGGTGCATGTGCTGTCTAAAGGGACAGCTTCTGTCTCCTCACCTGTAAAATGAAACTGCCAATTCCCCCATTGCCACTGAGTCAATCTCAGCTCCTAGTGACCCTAGGACAGGATAGAACAGCTTCATAGGGTTTCCAAGGCTGAAATGTTTACAGGAGGTTGCCACCTCTTCCTCCTATGGGACAGCTGGTGAGTTCTAACTGCTGACCTTTTGGTTTGCAGCTGAGAGCTTAACCAGAGTGCCACCAGGGCTCCTTTGACTACTAGTACCAAAAAACAAAAACAAAAAAAAACCAGTCCCACTGCCATTGAGTCGATTCTGACTCATAGCAAATCTGTATGACAGAGTAGAACTTCCCTGTAGGGTTTCCAAGGCTATAAATCTTTACGGAAGCAGACTGCCTCATCTTTTTCCTGTAGAGCAGTTGGTTGGTTCAGACCTCTGCCCTTTTGGTTAGCAGCTGAGTGCCCTAACCACTGTACCACCAGGGCTCTAAATGTCTAATACTGCTCCTTTATAGGGCAGTTCTGAGGTTCACACAACATGGCAGACCTCAGAGGATTAACACAGTACCTCCAGCATGAGTCCTAGGTGGGTGGCAGGTCTCTATTCTAAGGAGAGCCCAGAACACCCACAGTGGGATTCGGACCTGACTGAGCAGGACATGGGAGCTGCTAAATGTGTTTGGGCCCGAAAGTGACTCAATGACAGAGCATCTGCCTGCTGACCTTTTGTCAACTCTGATTGGCACCTCCCACCAGCATGACAGCTCCTCTTAGGCGCCTTGAGATGAGCTGGCCCTGAAGAGGGGTTATTTTCTTCCCTGGAGACTGGGAGGCAAGGCGGAGAGGAAACTCCCAGGATGCTCAAGTGGCAGGAGCCAGATCTGGCATTTTTCTCTCTCTCTGTGTCTGTCTCCCCGACCAGGCTCTGAACCGCCCCAGGGCCGGATCTCGACTGGGCCTTACTCATCTGTCCAGCCTTGAAGCACAGTTCCTGGCTCATAAAAGGCACCCCGGAAATGTCCGGACAGGACGGCACTGATGAGTACTTTCTCAGCCTCACCTCGCCTGGGGTGGAGGCGGGCCTCCTAGATTAGAAACATTTGAAGCAGTACCTGGCCAGGAGGAAGTAGTGAAAGAAAAGCCGAGCAGATGGGCTGAATTTGTTCAGCTGTGCTTAGCCCTCCCTCCTGCCACGCCTGTCCTCATTTCACCATGCCACACTCTTAGGATCCCATAGGACCTTGCAGGACCAGAACTGGTCTCCTGATTAAACAGGCTGTGGAGGTTTCCACCAGGTAAAGTTCTTCTTTGTTCCCAGCTGACACGAAGGCGAACCCTCAGCCCCCCTAAACGAGCCATTCTGGTGGAGGGCTGGGCAGGAAGTCCTCCATCCGCTCAGCTAGGAAGTGTTGCCTCCCAGTCTTCATGGTAAAGCCAGAACCTCCTGCATTTGCTCTTGTGGAGAGGAGGGCTGGGCTCTGTTCTCAAAACCACTCCTCAACGTATTGAGGAATTGGCATCTTGACTACAACTGGGGAATTTAGATTAAAACATTTTTTAAAATTCTGATCTCTTTCCCTGTGTGTTTTAGTTCTGGAAGCTGCAGTGTCTTTGTTGTTGTTTGTTTTGGGGCATGCTTTAGGGGTTTGTTTTTCCATGTCATTGGCCACCGTCAGTGCCTGACTCAGGGCCGTGCTGTGTGCGTGGAATGAAGCTGCCTGGTCCTGCACCATCCTCGTGACGGGCTGTGGGTCTGACCCTGGTGTTCTGTATGATTTTCCTGGGCGTATTTTCAGGCGTGGACCCCCAGACCTTTCTTCCTAGTCTCCCTGTGTCTGGAAGCTCCACTGAAACCTGTTCAGGATCAACACACAGGCCTCCACTAACAGCCAGGTGGTGGCCGCCCGTGAGATGCATTGGCTGGGAATTGAACCCTGGTTTCCTGCATGGAAGGCGAGAACCCTACCACTGAACCGCAGACTCCGATACGTTCAGGGAACATTGTCGGTAGACTTTCTGGCAGTGTCCCAGCCTCTCCGCCTTTGGAATACTTGTAAATGCCCCCCCACAAGTTCTGTGCTGCCTTGTTTTGGTAAACAGACTGGTGGGCTTGGCCCCTGTTCCCTGACATGACAGTGAACCCAGCACCTGCAAATCAGAATCCTTCATGGCACCCAAGTTCTAAGCCTTCTCTGGATCCACCGTCTTGGAATAGCCAGTGGGCACGGTCCATGGTAGCTCAGAAGAGCACATGCTATAGCGTTTGTGGATGGTGGATCCTAACAGCCTTTGTGAAGTAGGTGGTGTCTGTCCCCGTTCTTGAGATGTGGAGGCTGAGGTCAGAGATGCACATGGTTCTGTACAGTCAGATGGTGGTGGAGCAGGAGACGTCGTTCGTTCAGCCAGTGGTGGGCCACCACGTGCTGCCAGATGCCCTAGCGGGTCAGGAGGACTTGGTGGTGCGCCCTGGCTGTCTAGTCACAGAGTCCTGCTACCTCTGCTTTTAAGGCCTGTCTTAGATTTCTCTAGCATTTCTGTGCTCAATGTCAGGCAGTCCTGAAGGTGTCATTAACAGCAGAGTGTGGATAAGGAACCCGCATAGGCCAGCTTGCTTGCTGGAAGTTCGGCCAAGTTCTTGAACTGAATGAAAGATGAAATCCTTTTTTGTGTATTCTTCCACCAACTTGGGGTTCAATTCATTCATTTTAATAATTTTTTTGAGAATATATACACCAATTCAACGATTTCTACCGGTACAGTTCTTCAAGTTGTACAGCCATTCGAACCGTGTCTTCCTCTTTAACATAAACTCCCTGCTCCTTGAATTTCTGATCAGGCATACCTCAGAGAGATGGCGGTTTGGTTCCAGACCGCTGCAATAAAGTGAGTCATGTGAACTTTCTGGTTTCCCAGTATGTGGAAAAGTTACCTTTATACTACACTGTACTCTGTTGTATGCAACAGCATTATGAAAACATTTGAAATATTGTGAGAATGACCAAAATGTGACACAGAGACGTGAAGTGACCACGTGCTGCTGGCAAAATGGTGCTGGTAGGCTCGGTCGGCACGGGATCGCCACAGATCTTCCATCTGTGAAAGACGCAGTAGCTGCAAAGCGCGGTAAAACAAGGTACGCCTGTGCTCTTGTGAATTGCTATTGTCAGCTTGATCCCATTAAAACCAAAATCCCACTGCCATGAAGTCTATTTCGATTCTGTGACTGTCCAGTCACAGAGCCCTGCTACCTCTGCTTTTAAGGCCTGGCCTAGATTTCATAGCAACCCTACAGGACAGAGCAAAACTGCCCCATAGGGTTTCCAAGGCTGTAAACCTTTACAGAAGTCCACTGCCTCATCTTTCTCCTGTGGAGCAGCTGATGGGTTCGAACTGCCGACCTTCGGGGTTAGCAGCTGAATGCTTTAACCATCAGAGCTCCTTGATCCCGTGTAGGTGGTTCTTTAGAAGAACACAGTGTTATTCACGGCAGACATTCTTTACTATTGACGCTAAACTACTGTTTGGTTTTGAGAAGACTTTTTGGTTTAAGGTTTAAGAAAGATGAAATCTTTTAAGGCCAAGTGCACAGACTCACCTTCCCTGCCTGGCTTCCAGAACCAGCAGTGGGACCTCATTTCCAGGCTGTGGGGAATCGTGCCTCAGTTAAACTCCCACCACCTGGCCTCCTTTCACTCTGTGTGGCCATCACAGCCAGTAATCAGCAGCCTTGGTGCCTGGCTCTGTCCCCTCACGTGCCCTTCCGTGCACACTTGTCCAGTCCACCTCCACGGCCAAACCTCCCTTTGGGAGACTGCTTCTGTTGGGTTCCCACTTCAGCTTTCTTCAACGGAAGACCTCTGTCCTCTTCTCCCAGGGGGCTATCTCTGAGCGGGTGGGTGGGGACTGCATCCCCGCAGCCCCTCGTTCTCTGAGCGGTTGCTGGGGATATGCCTCTCCACAGCCTCTCAGTCTCACAGTGGGTGGGTGGGGGCTGCATCCCCCCAGCCCCCCATTCTCTGAGCAAGCATGCTGAGGATTGCAGTCCCACCCCCCCATTCCCTGAGGATGTGGTGTAGAGTCTCAGCCTCGGTGCCCCACTGCCCCCCACACCCATATGTGGTATCTGTGATTAATGTCTCATGTGCCAAGTCGGGGTTTCTTTGTTCAACGATAGATTCCTAAAGATCGTGAGAAAATGGGATGTGGGGGAAGTCGATAGTTTAAAATATGGGCTGGAGACTGGCTTGGCAAGGAATCCTTTCCTTGTGTGAAGAATCCCCCCGCAGTCCATTCAGCATCAAGTTGGGTTTTATGCACCATGCTGCTGTCAGTCAAAGCTGAACCTGCATGTAGGTTTCTTTCTTGTGTCTCCACGATGCCCGTTTAAGATGGTCTGGTTGGACATGGAGCATTCCCAGCCCAGGGTGGTGCCTGGGTGGGTGACTGTTGCTTTGGGTGCTGACATTGCCCACAACCATGCCTCTTTCTGGCAACACCAGTTTTGTAACAGCAGGGACGACATCTTTTCTACACACGTACCCTGTGCACTTACTAAATAGACGTCAAGTAACATATCTGGGGGTGAGTCACCAGGTTCCAAAAACGGGTTCCAAGCCCTGGGTGACTCCGTCTGTCACAGCTCAGCCAGACCCTGGAGCCATCTGGGGTGACGAGGAGACTCACTCACATGTGATCAGATCAGAAATAGCCCAGGCGGGCCTGGCCTGGCTTCCCGTCGGAGCAGCCTGCTTTGAGGGCGGGTTGTTGTTGGGTGCTGTTAGGTCCATTCTGACTCATGGCATCCCTGTAGGACAGGGTAGAATCACCCCACATGGTTTCCAAGGCTGTCATCTTTCTGGAAGCAAAGCCCAAACCAAACCCACTGCCGTTAAGTCCAAATTACAGCACCCCTAGTGGACAGAGGTAGTACTGCCCCATAGGGTTTCCAGGACCGTCATTCTCTATGGAAGCGGACTGCCAGGCCTTTTTGCTGTGGAGCTGCTGGTGGTTTTAAACCACCAACCTTTCAGTTAGCAACGAGTGCTTAACCACTGTGCCAGCAGGGCTCCCTTAGAACAGGCAGGTCTCTGCTTCTAGCGCTCTGCACTGCCCTGGGAGCTCCTGTGGGCCATACCAGCCTGGGATGCTCAGTCCCCACCTTCCCTCCACCCCACCATCTGTGGGCCTCCTGCCCCTCTGTTCGTCTTGCTTTCTGTTAGAGTGGGATCTTACTTTTTATTTTTCCCTCATTCTCTGAGCTCTCGCTGAAAACCAGCTCGGGCAGAGTCATTGTACTCAGTGCTGGCTAATGGCTTGGAGCTGCTCCAAGCTGCCGGCTGCCCCGGCTTTCACTTGTGGGTGGTCATTGACAAGCGCGATGTCTTCTCTCTGTGACTCTCCAGGGCCCCCTCTTCTTGCGGGCTTGGCTGTTCACACTTGGCTGGCCCACCATGTTTTTTAGAATCACAGTTTTTACTGCTCACTCTGGAGCCCGTCTGGTAACATCAACAGAGTTTGAGTTTTTTCAGTACCAGCATCCACATAGCCTCCAGACCCATTGGCCCACTGGGTTTTGCTCCATGTTACTGAGCACTGTTTTCTGCTGTGGGGTCCAGGGCCTCCAAAGCCTGGAGTTCGGGAAGAGTTTTGAGGGTTGTGTGTTGGGTTGTTGGGAATGTGTGTGTGTTAGGGAGTGATGGTAGCTACCGACGCATTTCTTCAAGTCTTGTAGTTCAGCAAACCTTGGGGTCGAATTCCTGGCTTCATCTCTTGGTAGCTGCAAACTTGAAGGAGAAGCTAACCTCCTGAGCTTCCGTTTCTTCATCTATAAAATGGGGATATGGGTATGTACACACAGGTTGATCTAAGAACTACATGGGACATTTTATGTAACTAGCGCAGTCCCAGCTCAGTAATGGAAACTAACCAAACCGGACCCACTGCTGTTGAGTTGATTTTGACTCATTTTGACCCCTATAAGGATCTCTGGTAGCATAGTGGCTAAGACACTTGACTGCTAACCAGAAGGCTGGTGGTTCAAACCCACCAGCCACTCCTCGGAAGGAAGATGGGTCAATCTACTTCCGTAGAGATACTGCCTCGGAAACACAAGGAGGGGTCGCTATGAGTCGGGTCCGACTCCACGGCACATAACAACAACAACAACAACAACAAGACAGAGTAGAACTGCCCCATAGGGTCACCAGGGCCGTTATCTATATGGGTGCAGACTGCCTCATTTTTCTCCTGCGGAGCAGCTGATGGGTTCAAACTGCTGACCTTTTGGTTTAGAGTTGAGTCCTTTAACAACTGCACCACCAGGGTTCCTTAATGATGATAACATATCATGGCCTCATTTTCAACCTAATAGCAACTTTGTTCTTTTCTGAGCCCACGAGCAGGTGTCTTGAGGACTTGAGCCCTTTTCTTCTTGTTCTAAATTCTCTGATTTTTCTTAGGGAATGGCAGCTGTGTTTTTACATTTTATTAAGAATCCCATTGTGGCAAATGCGTCCTGGTGGCGCATTGGTTAAAGCACTCGGCTGCTAGCTAAAAGGTTGGTGGTTTGAACCCACCAGCCGTTCCATGGGAAAAGATGGGGCAGTCTGCACCCATGAAGAGGACAGCCCTGGAAGCCCTATGAGGCGGTTCTGCCCTGTGTGCTACAGGGTCGGGATGAGTTGGGCTCAGATTGACGGCAGTGGGTTTAGTTTAGGTTTGTGGCAAATAGTGAACTGGCCTGATCGAGTCCCCTCCCCATTGCGTTACAGGGGTGATTACAATCACGCAGCTCTGTCTCCTGCCCATCTTCCGGGGCCGCGTCTTGGTTTCCGTTGCATTTGTCTTTATTCATGATGCCGCTTTCAAGCTGTCTTCCCACTTGACAGGAAGGGGAACCAGGGAAAGCAGAGAAGGCTGAGTCCTGTGCCCGGCCACCCAGTGCTCAGGGTCTCCAGGCTCCCTGCTGGCTTCTCTGAGTCCTGTGCCCAGCCACCCAGTGCTCACAGCCCCCAGGCTCTCTTCTGGCTTCTCTGGGTCCTGTGCCCGGCCACCCAGTGCTCAGGGTCTCCAGGCTCCCTGCTGGCTTCTCTGGGGCAGTAGGAGCCAGGCAGTTTCGGGCCCTGGCGAAATGGCACTGCCGACAGAGCCTAGGCTGTCCGTGTTTCTGCCGCGGGGAGACCTTCTCCCTGTTTTACGGCATCCCAGGCATCCTTGTGCCTCCTGGGGCTTGCCCCTGCTGTTGAACTTCTGACCACAGCTGCCTGCAGCAGCCCCAGATCCAGATGCTGGGGCATAGCTAGTATTCATCAAGGTGGGCTCCAGCCAGCCCGGTGCTCCCAGGTAAGGGATAGAGGGAATCTTTGCTCTGTGCTGAGTGAACGCCGTCAGCTGACACATCAGTCACCTTCACGCGTGTTGAGTCACCTTCACACGTGTTGAGTCTCCCAGCCAGGCTTGTCCCTCTGAGCAGTGGTCGTCTGTTGAGCTCTCACCAGGGCCTTAGGAGCACCACTGTGCAGGGGAACATGCCTTGCCCCATTTGCTCTCCTGTGCTCCCTTCCTGTCCCCGTGCAGTTCACACTTAGCATTTCTGATGCTTCCAAGTGGATGTGGGACAGATGTTCGCACAGGTGCTGCGCCTGTGCTAGGTAAACAGCGGAGTCAGCATGACTCTGTGCACCTGTGTGCATGTGTGCACCTGTGTGCATGTTTGTGCACGTGTGTGCTCAGCTCATGGCCTTTGAGGTTAGGCTGGGTTCTCTAGAAGAGCGAAACCAGTACAATGTATATATACATACACACATATACATACACACACGTGTAGATGTATGTGTATACATATACACATATGTATGGATACATATGTGTATGTGTATATGTGTGTGTGTATATACATACACATACACACACATATATTTGAGAAAAAAAACTACTGTCATCGAGTCAATTCCAACTCATAGAGAGCCTCGTTGGGTTTCTGAGGCTGTAAATCTTTTTATTTTAAAATTTTTATTATAATTCGGGTGAAAGTTTATAGAACAGATTCACTTTCCTTACAGCAATTCACGTACACTTTGTCTCATGACATTGATTACAATTTACCCCAATGCAACAGCCCCCCTCCCACGTCCTCCCCATAGTTACTTCTTCCCTATGTCCCTCCCTCCATGCATTCCTGCCCCCTGCACTGTGTCCTTGTGCATGTGCAGCCCTTCTATTCTCCCATGGTTGTTCTCTCCAAGGAGTCTATCTACCTGGTGTAAATGTTCAGCTCATGTGCCTGACTTTTGTTTGACTGGAAGCCACAGGAGTGGGTTCAATTACAGACCTGAAGGGCAGCTAGAGGCCATAGTCTCAGTGGTTCCATCAGGCTCTATCAGACCAGCAAACCTGCTCCCCCCCCCTTTTTTTTTTAAATAATTTTGAATTTTGTTCCATATTGTTCTCCCTCTCTATGCAGGATCTCCTAGAGAGATCCCTCTCCAAATGGTTGACAGTGGTAGCTGGGCACCATGTAGTTCTTCTGGTCTCCTAGTTGTATAGGCTGAGGATCATATGGTTTATCAGTTGCTTGGACTAATTGTTTCCATGAATCTTTGGTTTTCTTCATTCTTCTTTGCTCTGGACAAGGAGAGACCGATCGTTGCATCTAGATGGCCACTTGCAAGCTTTTAAAATCCCAGTTGCTACTCATGAGGCTATAAATCTTTATGGAAGTAGATTGGAAGGAATTCCACAGAGTGGTTGGTGGATTTGAACCACCAACCTTCTGGTTAGCAGTCAGATGCCTTAGGCACTAAGCCACCAGAGCTCCTTTATGTGTATGTGTGTGTGTGTGTGTATATATATATATATATA